>NC_089582.1:147648498-147975998 GCF_019320115.1 Miscanthus floridulus | reverse complement strand
GAAACTGCTCACATCTTTTTGTACTGCAGCATTTAATTCCTTTTCACTTTTCTCGTAAGATATTTTTTGGGGAATAACTGGATTAGAGGAGGCTTTCTTCTTTGCCGGCTGGTGGGCCAATGGCTTTGTTTGAGGGGCAGACCTCTTAGGAGCTGGCTGCTTCTTGGTCATGAAGGGAGGCGGGGCAGCCGTTGGAGACCTCCTTGGAGGCGTTGGAGACCTCCTTGGAGATGTTGGAGACCTCCTTGGAGGTGGCGGCGGTGGCGGCGTTGCATAATCATTGCCCGGAGCACTATGATGATCTGGAGATTGAATAATTGGACTTAGGTTGGCGGAGGCCCTGCTGTGTGAGTACAAAAAAGAATAATTAGGTATAAGAAATTGTTATTATTAATTATGCATGTCAATAGAAAATTAGTAAAAAATTGTTTTGTTCACTTTTGTCCGCACCTATTGTCTGACAGTTGAGGAAGCGGCGGTGGACTAGAAACCCCAGGAATAATGATGTAGCGCTTGCGCTATAGTATGAATGTCTTCTATGCTTCTCTTAGAGTCTTCTCCCCATCACCTCCTGGAATGTCAAGAGCCAAATCACTAAAACATTTGTTAACTCTATCCACTGAGACGCTAACATATCCAGGTGGTATTATTGCCCCATGGATTCTTGATGTCTTGGTAGGATCTGGAGGAGAAAAAACACCGAGAGCTACCATGATTGTGGCATTCCCTTTTAGAATACGTAGCTCACATGATGTAAACGGTGCAGTGATGTCATCCACAGGAAAACATAGCATTGCGTCATCTTGATTTGGCAACTCCGTGGAAGCACGGATGCTTTTCAACTGATCATGGGGGCTAATATTAATGTTGATTCCTAGATCTGATGCCTGCCTTTGAGCACTCATTGCTATTTGCACTTGCTTTATGATTTCATCCTGCATTCTAGCTTGCATGTCTTTTTCGCGCTCTTGTGCTTGAAGCAACGCCTCCTGTGACTCACGAACATATTCCTTCAACCTGCTGATCCGCGCTGCTTCCTCATCCTTCCTTCTCTGTCGACTTGTGTAGGTATCTCTGTCGTTATGGAAACCATGCTCCCAAGAAATGTTTTGTCCTAAACCTCTCGTTTAGCCACTGTGTTCAGCAGCCCCGATGGCATACGTCAGTTCATCCTTCTCTCTTTTGGGCCTGAATGCACCAATAGCTTTAGCTTGTAGAGCATAAGAAAATCTTTGTGTTGCTCTTTCGAGTTTTGGGCCATGAACCAGATTCCCGGTCTCTAGGTCCAGTCTTCCCCCATGAGCAAAAAACCAATTCTTCGCGCGTTTGGGCCAATTGAGTGATTCTGGTGTGATACCCTTGGTAAGAATATCCGCTTCCATTTTTCCCACTTGGGAATGGCAGTCGCGTAGCCACCTGATCACATGCCATGGTGGTATACCTTCTGTCGGACATTCTCTTGGTTCCTTCTCACCCGTTCCTCACCCTCTTCCGATGTCTTGTACTGTACAAAATCATTCCAGTAGGGCCTCAACTTCGCGAGTGGGCCACTAGTATTGAAATTGGGCGTTAGGTTCTTCTTGATGTATTTCGTGTATAGGGATTTCTTCCAAGTCTGGAATTGTGTGGCCATCTTCTTCATAGCCCACATTCGAACTAGCTCCTTCAATTCATCATCGTTGATATCATCATAATCATCCGCTTGCAACGTGAAATGTTGAAGGATATCATCCCAAATAAAATTTTTATCAAGATCAAAGACAACTAACATGAGGCTCATTGATCTTTTGCTTCCATTCACGGGCACTGATCGGAAGTCTGTCCCTTACAAGGCACCCACAGTATTGCACGAATTTCCTTGCATGTGGACCAAGTGGCTCGCCTGTCTCAATATTGAATTCTGATATTATGTAGCGCCCCTCCAATGGCTTTTTTGGGCCTCGAATATTTTTGCTTTTCGCCGTTGTGGTCGTTGATCCAGAGGGCTACGTTTAAAAAAGAATAAATAAATATCATGTGTACACATAATAGATGATAGATATTCAAATATATATATATATATATATATAATATTCAAATATATATATAAATATATATACCTCGCCAGTATTTTCTTGCACAATATTTTCTTGGTTATCTTCAAGAGCCAGGTATTGACTCCCGTCATCTATATCATGCTGGTCACCATCAGCAAATTGAGTGCCGGTGTTGATAATATTCATCATTTCTTCATCCATGTTGTCTCTCGGGGCAACCATCTAGCTTTTACACCACTAGATATATCTATAAAAAATAAAAACTATATCTATAAAATGGACTCCTACAGGACGTGCCACCTCGAAGATAGTAACATTTGTAGATGACATTTGTAGGTCTAAAGTTATCAAATATCTATTAAATTCTAGCTTAAAAACATGTTTAAATAAATAATTATCCATACTAGTTGACCTTGCTTACGTGATCATCTCGGCGAGCATTTCTCCACCGGACGGCACCGTACTTGGCCACGAAAGAGCTCTGATTCTACGAGGAAGGGAACACGGTCTTCCATGATTGTTGCCGCTCTCCCTCGTAGAATCAAAGCTCCTCCTTGATGTCCGTTACCGCTCGGCAGAGAACATGCTAGCCGAGATGAACACGGTCCGCAAGTTCAACTAGTACGGATTTTCTACAATTTTCTAACTATTTTCTAAGTTTTTCATTTCATGGAAAATTTAATTCTAAAAAATAAAATGCATGATTTCTAAGTGACCTGCTCGACATCGGCGAGCTCGCAGGTGGCGGCGGCAGCTTGTCATCCATACTAGTTGACCATGCTTACGTGATCATCTCGGCGAGCATTTCTCCACCGGATGGCACCATACTTGGCCACGAAAGAGCTCCAATTCTACGAGGAAGGGAACACGGTCTTCCACGACCGTTGCCGCTCTCCCTCGTAGAATCAAAGCTCCTCCTTGACGTCCGTTACCGCTCGACAGAGAACATGCTAGCCGAGATAAACACGGTTCGCAAGTTCAACTAGTACGGATTTTCTATAATTTTCTAACTATTTTCTAAGTTTTTCATTTCATGGAAAAATTAATTCTAAAAAATAAAAGGCATGATTTCTAAGTGACCTGCTCGACATCGGCGAGCTCGCGGGCGGCGACGTCCGCTTGATATATATTCGTATTGTACTTCATGCAGTTTTTCAACTTTGTACTCCTACATCAACGGCGTAGTTTCGCATGACATGGTCTCCTAAATTATGTTGTAACCATTAATTTATTTTATATTATATTATTGATATTTATGAACTTATGATAATTGAATAGTACATTTAATTACAAATCTAACAGTATCAGAATTTTCCAATTTGCATTATAATAATTCAAATTTGTTAGTCAAATATTGGTCAAAGATATTAAAGTTCGATTTTTGATATACGTGTGTGCCTTATAAAAAATAGAGGAACTAATCTATAAATTAAAGACTTATCATATTTTTTCTTGCTTATATGCCGAATTAAGTAGCAAATTTTTATAACTGTTTACTGAGTTGGTAAATAGATTTTACCGAAATACATGTGAAATTTTGGTATGGCATACCCTTTAACAAAATTCTAGATCCACCACTGATCACTCACATACATGTACAACATGATCATCGTTATATCACACACATATATACATTGTATCCGCCACTAATCACTGAGGACGAGGAAGGAGAGGATGCTGACATACAGTACGCGTGAACGACGGTGGCGAGGCCGGCAGGGCGTGACGAGCTTGAGGCGAGGCCGGCGGGGTGACGAGTGAGGATGGCACAGAGGCGAGGCCGACGGGGCGTGATGAGCTCTAGTGAGGGAGACGATGAGCGCGCGGCGATGCAGGGCGTGGAGCCGGGAACGACGCGCGAGTGACGAGGCGGTGATGATGAGGATGAGGCACTTTGGCGAGGACAAGGGACGAGCGGCTAGCCATAGAGAGGTGGCACGCCCGTGCGAGCTGGGGACGAAGCGCGAGTGACGAGGCGGTGATGACGACGACGGAGGCGGTTCTAGATCAGATCTGGGTGAGGGGCGAGGATGACGGTGCTGGATTTGGATCTACGCGTCGCGCTCGGACGGGAGAGGCGTGCGCGTGTGTGGAGGTGGTGCTGGAGACGATGAGGAGCAGTGGCGGCGCGGTGGCTCTCGGCGAAGAACAAGAGATGATGGAAGGGGAAAGAGAGGGGCGATGTAGGAGGACCTTTAGTCCTGGGTGAAGCCACAGCCCGGGACTAAAGTTCCTTTAGTTCCATATGATGGTTAGAACCAGGACTAAAAGTCTGACCATTAGTCCTGGGTGCAGCCACGGCCCGGGAGTAAATGAAATTTTGGCGGGCCGCGAAAACACAGCCCATCTTTAGTCCCGGGTGGTTGATTCACCCGGGAGTAAAGGTGGGCTGGGGTTTGGCTTCCCGCCAGTTTCTAGAAGTTTTTCTTTTTTTATATATATTTCTTTTATATAAATATATAGAGAGTTGTTAATTGCCTAGTAAATAAAATATTAGCAAAAAAATTACAAAAAAAATTCTGGACCTGGTTTTGCATTATTGTACATAAGAAAAATCTATAACCTAAACTCTTTTGTTTTACCGTATAAATATTTAACATAGTGTAAATAATAATCATAATTTTCACCATGCAAAAATATACTACTTAATTAAAATCATTAAAACTATTGCTTTTCGACAGGAAATTAGTTTTCACATCTTATTGACGTTGATCATTTGTTTTTTCATCACACATTCTCCACAGGAAATCCACCGTCAAGCAAAAAAATTCATTTAAATCATAGAAAACATGAATACACGACAGAAAAATCTGAAGTCACAATTATTACATAATAGGTCTAATACATCACTATATCAAGCGGGAACACCAATGATCTTTTTCTTAACGTATATCCCTTGGTTATGATCGTGTCGTAACCATGGAGTGTCCTCATCATTTAGTTGGATGCTTGGGTCTTTGTTCACTGTGAAGCGTGGAATTCGGTCATTCTTTTCATAATCATCTGATATGTCTGACTTGTCTTCAATTCTGACGATGTTTCTTTTTCTTGAAAGAACTATTTAGCGCTTTGGCTCATTGATTGGTCGTTGTTGTTTTTCCCTCTCTTCGGTTTTGTAGACATGTCCTTGACATAGAACACCTGATTCACATCCTTGGCAAGTACGAACGGTTTATCTTTGTACCCAATATTGTTGAGGTCCACGGTTGTCATTTTATACTGGTTGTCGACTGCTACCCCGCCTCCAGTCGCCTTTACCTTAAAAGTAGGTACATAGTTTAGTTCCCATATCTCCTCTATGCGGCCATAATATGTTTGCTTATTTCCATTAGGGTCGGTGGCATCTATGCGGACACCACTGTTTTAGTTGGTGCTCCTTTTATCTTGAGCTACTGTGTAAAATATATTCCCATTTATCTCGTACCCTTTGTATGTGAGGATATGCCACGATGGCTGCCTTGCCAACAAATACAGTTGCTTATCAATACTCTCATCACCCTGACATTCTTTTCGCAACCAGTTGCTGAAAGTTTCCATGTGCTGACGCGTAATCCAAGCTTCAGACTTCCCTGGAAACTCGGATCGGAGCAACTCTTTATGTGTCTCGATATACGGATCCACCAAGGAGGAGTTTTATAGAACTGTGTAGTGTGCTTTATTAAAATAATTGTCCTGTGTACCAATATATGTTTTCTTTCCTAGTGTCCCCTTTCCACTTAGTCTCCCCTCGTGTCGCGATTCAGGAACACCAATCGGGTCAAGGTCGGGAATAAAGTCAACACAAAACTCAATGACCTCCTCTGTTCCATAGCCCTTGGCGATGCTTCCTTCTGGTCGAGCATGGTTGTGAACATATTTCTTTAGGACTCCTATGAACCTCTCAAAGGGGAACATGTTTGTAGGAACACAGGACCAAGAATGCTAATCTCCTTGACCAGGTGAACTAGGAGGTGTGTCATGATATTAAAGAAGGAAGGAGCGAACACCAACTCAAAGCTGGCAAGATATTGAACCACATTATTCTATAGTTTAGCTAGATCCATTGGATCGATTGCCTTCTGAGAAATTGTATTGAGGAATGCACATAGCTTCACGGTAGCTAGACGTACATTTGGAGGTAGAATTCCTCTTAATGCAACTGGAAGCAATTGCATCATGAGCACGTGGCAGTCATGGGACTTTAAGTTTAGGAATTTCTTCTCTGGCACATTTGTTATACCCTTTATATTCGAGGAGAATCCAGATGGTACCTTGATACTTGCTAGGCATTCAAACATGCTTTCCTTCTCTTCTTTGCTAAGAGTGTAGCTGCAGGACTTAAGTAATGGCGTCCATCATCTGTCTTCTCTGGATGCAGGTTGTCTCGTTCTTTCAAACACCGCAGGTCCTATCGTGCTTCAAGAGTGTCCTTAGGCCTCCTATACACACCCATGAAGCCTACCAGGTTCACACAAAGATTCTTCGTCAGGTGCATCACGTCGATCGCGCTACGGACCTCTAGGACTTGCCAATAGGGTAGCTCCCAAAATATGGACTTCTTCTTCCACATGGGTGCATGACCGTCGGTGTCGTTCGGAACAGGTTCACTGCCATGTGCCTTTCCAAATACTACTTTCACATCCTTGACCATATTGAGTACATCCTCACCAGTTCGGTTGCCTGGCTTGGTCTGGTGGTCTGCCTTACCTTTAAAATGTTTGCCTTTCTTTCTTAGGGGGTGATTCGTAGGAAGAATTCGACGATGGCCAAGGTAAACGACCTTTCGATATTTTTTCAAGAATATACCTTTAATGTCATCGAAACAGTGCGTGCAAGCATTATATCCCTTGTTTGATTGTCCTGAAAGATTACTTAGAGCAGGCCAATCATTGATTGTTACGAACAACAATGCTCGCAGGTCAAAGTGCTCCTGTTTGTGCTCATCCCACACACATACGCCTGGCCTGTTCCACAAAAGTAGAAGTTCTTCAACTAGTGGCCTCAGGTACACATCGATGTCGTTGCCAGGTTGCCTTGGGCCTTGGATGAGCACTGGCATCATAATAAACATACGCTTCATGCATAACCAGGGAGGAAGGTTGTAGATACATAGAGTAACAGACCAAGTGCTATGACTACTGCTCTGCTCCCCGAAAGGATTCATACCATCCGTACTTAAAGCAAACCTTAAGTTTCTTGCGTCATTTGCAAACTCTGGGAATTCTCTATCGATTACTCTCCACTGGAACCCATCAGCAGGGTGTCTCAACATATTGTCTACCTTATAGTCTTCTTTATGCCATCGCAACAACTTTGCATGGTCTTTATTTCTGAACAGACGTTTCAAGCGTGGTATTATAGGAGCATACCACATAATCTTGGCAGGGATTTTCTTCGTGGGACGTTCGCCCTCAACATCACCAGGGTCATCTCGCCTGATCTTATACCGCGATGCATGACATACCAGGCATGCATCTAACTTCTCGTACTCCTCACCACGGTAGAGGATGCAGTCATTAGGACATGCATGTATCTTCTGGATTTCTAATCCCAAAGGGCAGACTACCTGTTTTGCTTCGTACGTAGTGGCTGGCAATTCGTTATCCTTCGGAAGCATCTTCTTTTGGATTTTCAGTAACTCCCCAAATCCCTTGTCAGATACACCATTCTTTGCCTTCCATTGCAGCAATTCCAGTGTGGTACCCAACTTTTCTGCCCCGCATCACAAGTTGGGTATAACAATTTATTGTGATCCTCTAGCATGCGCTCGAACTTGATCTTCTCCTTTTTACTTTCGCATTCTCTTTGTGCGTCACAAATGGCCTGACCAAGATCATCAGCGGGCTCATCTTCTGCCCCTACCTCTTCTTCAGCTTCTCCCATTGCAGTATAATTGAAGGCACCATATTCAACAATTATGTCATCATTGTCCCATTGTTCTTCTTCACCTTCTTCCATTACAACCCTGGTTTCTCCATGCTTCATCCAACAAATATAGTTTGGCATGAAATCCGACTTCAACAAGTGTGAATGAAGACTCCTTGAGCTAGCATATTCCTTCAAATTCTTACATATGGCACATGGGCAGCACATGAAACCATCACGTTTGTTTGCCTCGGCCACATGTAAGAAAGAATGCACGCCCTCAATGAACTCTTGGGAGCGGCGATCAGCATTGTACATCCAATGCCGGCTCATCTGCATTACATGACATACATACCATATTAAAACCTAGAACATAATTAGTTAATTATACGATATGCATGCCATCACACAAGGTATTAATTTATGAAAGTCTCGCTACAATGTAAACAATCCCAACTACCACTAAAAATACTAAAGCTAAAATGCACTTCAGCAGCATAAGGATTTCGCGACCAATCGCAACTAAAATAGACAGATCATGTGTTTGTTCAACATTTATGGGCTTCTTTCGTAGGATCACTGCCTCATCAGCCACCGTAGCCGCCTGTGCAAGAGAGTTTTACACGTGTTCAACATACTCTTCCTCCCAGTACCAGCATGAACATCCAGTGCCACCCCACTGAAATTAAAACAAAAAATTAGAACTTTAATCACAATCATCATGAAAATAAGTATAAATTAACCATAATCATCAAATGTGACAAAATAACTCACATTGCGATCCGGACACTTGTAGAAGATACAGCCCTTGTTGGGACGCTCCTTCCTCACCCGGTACTCCATCACAATCTTCTCCTCATACTTGCCGCATGCAATGAGAGGGAGGTCCGGCCTCAGTCGCTTTGGAACCCGATGAGAGGCCGAGGACCCGGAAGCAGTTGCCATCTACTCTCTATACTCATTTTTAATATAATATAAATTTCTTATTTTATAAAACAAATAAAATTAAAAAAACTCTAAAATTCTCTATATCTCTAAACCATGAAGTGTGCTATGCATGCTAGAAATGAAAGCTGAATACTAGTTTTGAATAACTACTTTAACCTTCCTTCATCCAAATATGCAAACTTTAAAGTGATTTTGAGCTTCAATGGCTTACAAATAAAAAAATTCCACCATAAAAAACCACATATATCTTGTCCACAAAATGAGATATGCTACTGATGAAACATGAGAGTATAAAGTTGGTAACCTTTACAACCGAAGAATCGATGGAAATCTTGTGATTATCGGTGATGAGGAAGAAGAGAGGCCGGCGATGAAGCAAGAACACTGAGGTCGAAGTGGCTCAGGCTCGGGAAGGAAGAAGAGGTATATAGGAGGGGACCTTTAGTCCCGGATGGAGACAGAAACCGGGACTAAAGGTCCCTTTCTAGTCTCGGACAGAGCCTCCAGCCGGAAGTAGACTTTTACTCCCGGTTGGAGGGACCAACCGGGAGTAAAAGTTAACCTTTAGTTCCGGTTGGTAGCTTCAACCGGGACTAAAGGTCCCCTGCAGCAAAAGCCTGCCGGTAGCCGTTAGGCAGGAACCTTTAGTCCCGGTTGGAGCTACAAACCAGGACTAAAAGGTCTCTCTAGTCCCGGACGCGAAAAATATCGAGACTAAAGTCAAATTTCAAAGTGGATCAAAAGCCGTTTCTCTACCAGTGAGGAGGGTGCCTCCCTGGATCCCCTACGTCATGGTTTCTCACTTCCCCAACGAGCACTGGTATGAAAGCAAGATCAAAGAATCTTTCAGTAGCTTCTTTGAAGTTCCAGAGATCGACCCTGCCTGCCTCACGGGGAACAACTTTGGTCCCCTTTGGCTTCTACTAGAGGTTAACGAGCGCCTGGAGATTCCCTATGAAGTCAGGGTGTCGGCCAAGGACGGTATAGACCGGGAGGGTGCTGTTGCACGTGTGCTGCCCATCCGGGTCTGGCCCTGTCGGGACCAACTGGATGCGGATGGCACCTTGACGCCGTTCTTTCGCAACCCCTCTCTTGCTCCTGCGTCGGGCCCTCAGTTGGGTCCTGATGGTCCGTTCCAGCGACAGCAACAGCGCCTGCCTTCTCAACACCAGGGAAACAAGCTCTTCCCTCCTCGGGATGTTCCTCTGCTAGGGGTGCAGCTTCCGCCACCCAGGCCCAGGTCCTGGGACTGGCCTTCGCTCTCGCTCGTCTTATGACGTCGCCTGCGCCTGTGGCCGCTGACGGCAGACTGCTGCCTGCAATCTCCACCGACTTCCAGTCGCCGGACTCTCTGCGGTCCGTGTCATCTGCTTTAGCCAGGTCTTCGTTGGTCTTCAGCATCGACCACAAGGCCCCAGCTGTGGACTTCGGACCACTGCCTCCGCGCTCCCTAGACATCCAGTCGTCTGGCTCTCCGCGGTCCGGGTCACCTGCTTCGGCCAGGACCTCAACGATCTTCAGCTTCGACCACGACGTCTCGGCTGTGCGCGACTCATCTCCTCCGCCTACTCTGTTGATTCGTCCTCGGCAACCTCAACGACGGGCCGGTCGGGCGCCTTCTGCTCCCGTGCAGAAATGCCAGAGCACCCGCATCGTAGCCAAAGCTGCCAATGCTGGCGGGACGTTTGAGGACATAACCTCGATGGCAGTTAAACGCAAAGCTCTTCTCAACTCTCTCTCTGGCTGCTCTGCCGGTCTAAAAAAGCACGTTGCCAAGAAGAATCTCATCTCCCGCAACAAGCTTCCCCTTTGTGGCTCCGAGATCCATAAGATCGTCGACGCGGCCGGCATTGCTTGCTCCATCAAGGCGGCAGTTGACGTAGTGACCATTGTTGCCGAATGATCGCTCTGGCAGCTACTTGTGTGGGGGTGTGGCCATCGCCCAATCACCACACCCTCATTCCCCGTGGGCTGTTTGTATCCATAGTTGTTTCTTTTGTTTCTAAGCCTTTAATTTCTAGCTCAAACCTTTTCCTCCTATTTTATGTATCCCTCGCTACTAGATTCAAGTTCTTTGCCGAGTGCCTGAGGCACTCGGCAAAGGCCAAATTGCACTCAGGAAAGCCTTTGCCGAGTGCGGCACTCGCCAAAGAACACATGGCAAAAAATTGATCGGCAAAGCTCTCTTTGTCGAGTGTCTTTTATCGGGCACTCGGCAAAGAAAAGCGACTGTCACGGCGCCGGTCCCGTTGACAGTCGCTTTGCTGAGTGCCAACCCTGCAGGCACTTGGCAAAATTTTTTTATTTTTTAAAAAATCTTTGCCGAGTGCCCTCTATCCGGCCCTCGGCAAAGAGGTTTTATTTTTTTAAAAAAATTCTTTGCCGAGTGCCCCCTGTCCGGCGCTCGGCAAAGTTTGATTTTTTTTTTTAAAAAATTTGCCGAGTGACCTCTGGTCGGCACTCAGCAAAGTTTGAATTTTTTTTAAAAAAAATCTTTGCCGAGTGCCATGGTCATGGCACTCGGCAAAGCTGGAAAAATAGTTTTCCGGGCGCCCATATTTCTAGCTTTGTCGAGTGCTGTGACCATGGCACTTGGCAACGGGGTCCTTTGCCAAGTGCAACACTCGGCAAGGTGTCCCAAAACGATAATTTTTAATTTTTTTACATTCCATCATGACAAATAAATTCATACAAACGTATATCACATATATATCTCATTCATCACATATATATCTCATCCATCACATATATATCTCATCCATCCACACATCCATCCGCACATATCATATCCATCACAATATATATCACATATATAATAATAAGTGCTCAAATCCATCTAAATAAATCCACAAGTCCATCACAAGTCCATCAAAGTCCACAAGTGCATCACAAGTATATCACAAGTCCATCACCAAGTGAACAACTATCACTACCACGAAAACAACAAGAGAGAGGGTATACCTGACGGGCGCCGGGGGTAGGGGCGGGCGGCGTCAGGGTCGGGGTCGCGGTCGTCGGAGTCGGGAACGGGGTCGGACGCGGCGTCGGCGGCGGCCCGGTGGCTGGCGGGCGCGTGGGCGGCCGGGTGGCGTGGGCAGCGCGGGCAGCGCGGGCAGCGCGGGGGAGCGTGGGCAGCGTGGGCGCGCGGGCAGCGTGGGCAGCGCGGGCAAGCGGGCGGCGCGGACGGTGGCGGCGCGGGCGGCCGGGCGGTGGCGGCCGGGCGGCGGCGCGTGCGTGTGTGCGGGGTGTGTGGGCCGGCCCAGCCGGCGGGATTAAATCCCCCCTTTGCCGAGTGCCCCTGATCTGGCACTCGGCAAAGGGTTTTAAAATTTTTTTAACCGCCGCTTTGCCGAGTGTCACCTGGCCTAGCACTCGGCAAAGAAGGTTTTTTTAAAAAAAAAATCTTTGCCGAGTGTCCCAGATCTGGTACTCGGCAAAGTTTTTTTTTGGAAAATTCTTTGCCGAGTGCCCCTGACACGGCGCTCGGCAAAGATTCAATATTTTTTAATGTCTTTGTCGAGTGCCACTGATTCGGCACTCGGCAAAGATAGGAATTTAAAAAATTACTTTTTTTTAAATGAAGGCACTCGGCAAAGAGGAAATTTCTAAAGAAATTCAAAAATCCTCTTTGCCGAGCGCCTTTGTCGAATGTCATGCCCCGGCGCTCGGCAAAGTTTTTTTTTTGTTTTTTGCCTCTAAATTTTTTGTGCAACCCCTTTAAAGTACCAGGAACTTCTCGTTAGAATTTGGGGATTTTTTGTGGTTTTTTGATATATTTAGTTACTTGGTTCAAGAAATGGTGTACCTTACCTTTCAATGAGTAAAAATGGTCGAAAATTTCCTGTTTTATCCTGGAACACGCGCGGTTTAGGCGACTATAATGAATGCATTGTTGTTCGTGATGCGATTAAGGCGGCCGCTCCCTCGGTGGCTTGCCTCCAAGAGACTAAGTTGCATGAAATCTCCTCTTTCAAAGCAAAAACCTTCCTTCCCTCTAACCTCTCCAACAATTACATTTTCGTCCCATCTGACGGTGCCAGAGGCGGCATCCTTACCGCCTGGGATCAAAACCTTTGGAGCATGACTAATTCCACCCCCCTGCGTTTTTCACTCACCACTTCCTTCGCTTCCACCATCTCAGATTTGATAGGATCATTGTACCTCTAAAACGTAGATCAGGGGATAATCTCGACTTAGACGGGAAACTTGGTGGTGTACCTTGCCCTAGGGCAGTTGTGGACATGGCGTCGCAGCAACGTGGCCGCCGGTGTCGTAGTAGCGTAGGCGCGGCTGAGTCCAGAGAACGCGTTCGGCGGTGCTTCCCGTCACTGTAGCGCGCCCGCGATCGGATGGGGCATTCTAGGGTTTCTTTGGTGGGTTACTGGCGGCGTCGAACCTCATGTCTAGCGCCCCGGCCCCCACCTCCTTCTTATAGCGCTGTGTGATAGAGGCCCGCCGACCAGTGGTCGGTTGTGTGTCTCTAATCAGGACACGGTCAAGGGGTCCGACTCAGTCGTTGGACTGAGTCGGATGAGATCAATCCTAACAAGATTGTGACTTCACAGTAACTCATGTCTATGCTCCTTCTAACCACCGCCAATCTCCAACATTCCTTCATGAACTTATTTCAATTCTGCCTGTGGTCTCTGGGCCTTGGGTTATCATTGGGGACTTCAACCGTATCAGGTCCTCTGATGACAAAAACAACAACATCAATCTCAGCCTAATGAATTCCTTCAACCTTGCTCTCGAGCAGCTTGGTGTCTTGGAAATCCCCTTGCTCGGTCGTAACTTCACTTGGTCTAACCACCAGCCGATTCCAGTTCTTGCTAGACTGGATCACTGGACAGAGCTTTTGTCAACCTTGACCACTCCCTCGCCTTCCCTAACACCTATCTCTCCCCTTAGCCAAAGCCTACCTCCGACCACATCCCCATTCTCCTCTCCATGTCCTCTTCCATCCCCACCCATAATATTTTCCGTTTCGAAAATTCATGGCTCTACAACCGCTCTTTCCTTCCATCTGTTCTCCCAGCGTGGCCCGATGCTCCGTTCTGTTCGGATTCGGCAGGTATGTTGACTTCATGCCTCAAGGTGACCAGAGCTGCCGCTAAGGCTTGGTCTCGGCGTAAATGAGAGCCCCCCAACTCATCCCAAACTGCAAATTCATTATTGAGTTACTTGATTTTTTTCGAAGAGCAACGTCCGCTTTCCAGTGATGAAATCAAGGTTAGGAAACTGTGCCAAGAACGGTTAGCGCTGTCCATCAAAGAACGGGCCGCGTATTGGAAGCAAAGAAGCAAGTTCAGGGCGATCAAAGAAGCAGATGCAAACACCGCTTTCCACCATGCGCAAGCAACTGTCAGACTCCGAAGCAACAAGATCAGAGTTGTGGAGTGCGGAGGACAGCAACTCACGAACCATGATGGGAAGATGGCCGCCCTCACTGGGTTCTTCTCCTCCATTATTGGTCAGCCCGGGAACTCAGACTGACGCTTTGATGTGCACAGCCTCTACCAGGACGCGAGACAGCCGTCTGATGCTCTCACCGCCCCGTTCTCGGAGGATGAAGTCAAGTCTGCTCTGCGGTCCATGAACCGCAACAGCGCGCCAGGTCCAGACGGGTTTGGTCCCTCCTTCTTCCTTGTCGCTTGGAGTACTGTCAGACATCAAGTCATGGACTTCATGAACTCCTTCCACTCAGACGCAGTCCAACTGGAACGAATTAACAGATCGTATATGGTGTTGATACCCAAAAAAACCTGGAGCTACTGCAGTTGATGCCTTCCGGCAGATATGCCTGCAGAACTGCACGGTCAAAATCCTGGCAGAATCATTAACCGGCAGGCTAGCGAAGGAGATTGGGAACCTCATTGATCTCAATCAGACTAGATTTCTCCAGGGGAGGTCCATTTCAGAAACTTTTGTTTTCGCCGCTGAGATTGTTCAGGCTTGCAACAGGAGGAAGATCCCGACCTTAGTTCTGAAACTCGACTTCGCCAAAGCTTTTTACACTGTCAATTGGGCCGGCATGGACTCCACCCTGTCAGCACGAGGATTCAGTGCAACTTGGAGGCGGTGGATGCAGCACATCCTGGAATCCTCAAAATCAACTATACTGCTCAACGCAACGGTGTACCGGGTCCGTGGATCAACTGCAAAAGAGGGCTCAGGCAAGGAGATCCATTGTCCCCGTACCTATTCCTCCTGGTTGCTGACACCCTGCAGGCGATGATCCGATGCAAATCAAGTGATATAAGGCACCCAATCGTAATTGGAGCTGGGTGTGTGACACTCCAATACGCAGATGACACCTTGATAGTTCTCAAAGGAGACCTTGGAGATGTGCAGAGCCTCAAAGAAGTCCTCAGTTTGTTCTCAGATGCAACCGGGCTGTCCATCAACTACCATAAGAGCACTATGGTCCCTGGGCTGCCGGCTTGAATCCTTTCCCCAAAACTACCTGGGACTTCCCCTATCGGCATCCAAGCTACCGGCCTCGGCTTTCAACACCTACATTGAAAGAATAGACTCCTTCCTCTTTTCTTGGCAGGCCTCACTGCTCAACACTATGGGAAGAGTGGTCCTCATCAACTCAGTTCTTGATAGCCAACTTGTTTATGTCATGTCGGCACTAAGCATTCCACCGACTGCCATCCAGCAGATTGACAAAAGGAGAAGAGCCTTCATGTGGGCGGGTGAGCCCCAAACCTCATCCGCTAGGTGCTTAGTGGCCTGGGAAAACTGCTGCACGACCAAAGATCTTGGTGGCCTCGGCATCAAGGACTTTGGCACATAAAACATTTGCCTACTCCTCAAGCTGATTCACCGATTGCATTGCTCTGATAGCTCGGCCTGGGGCACTTGGGTCCTTCAACACACCAATCTAGCAACTCTGAAGGGCGACTTGCAGGGACACCACTGGGACATGTTGAGGTCGATCCTTCCGCTATATCAGGCACTGACCACAGTCATCATCAAAGACGGATCCGCGACGTCCTTCTGGAATGACGTTTGGCACATGGATGAGGCTCTTGCTGACCGTTTTCCGGCAATATACAGTCACTGTACACGCAAGGAGCTCTCGGTCAGGGAGGCAGTTCAGTCTAACCTCGATGATGCTTTCGTGCCCAGGCTCTTGAACCAGACCACACTCGAGCTCCATCAGATCAGAGGCATTGTTGATCAGACATCTCTTTCCCAAGGCAATGACCGAAGAAAATCCCAGTTCGACTGCGGCCAAGGCAAACTTGACTCTTTCTCTATTTACAGATTGCTCAAGGCAAGACAGCAGGCGGCCGACCCAACTTCGGATTTCATCTGGAAGAACTCGGTGCCTCCCAGAATCCAATTCTTCATGTGGCTTGTCTCAAAAGGAAGAATCCAGTGCCGTGCAAATCTGTTCAGAAAGAAGGTAGTAGATAGCCTGGGCTGTGAAATCTGTGGCGCTGCGGAAGAAACCACTGACCACATCATTCTGCGGTGTCCCTTCGCCAAGGTCTTCTGGAATGTGATCGGATTAACGATCACGGAAGACTTAACTACCCAAGCCATTGAGACGATTCCAAAAATTCAATACATTCCAGCAACACAATATAGCACCTTCTTTGCTCTTTGCTGCTGGCAGCTATGGAAACGACGGAATGCCTTCATCTTCCGCAACGAGGTACTCTCCCTACGACAAGTGCTACAAGCATGCTGCTTGGATGCAGGAGCCTGGCGCCCACGTATTCCCAGGAAACAAAGGCAGGTAGCTGATGTCTGGTGCACCTACCTCCAGGAGCGCTAATAAGCCAAAATATGTAAAGTCTGATGTTTTGTTTTGTAAATTTATTCCCTACCATAGCATGTAATCTCTGGACTTGAGCCGAAAGTCATATAATACAAATAATTAGCCACCCCGCCCCCCCCCCCCCCCCCCCCCCCCCCCCCCGGTTGAATGTTCAAAAAAATATTTTTCAGCTTGGCTTGTTTTCTTAGCCATCCCTAGTAGAATTATAGAAATGCATCCCTGAGCAGTCCTGACCACATCACATGGCTGCATGCTACGTCCTCCCGTAAAGCAGATAGAGCCGGTGTCGCACAACATGCATGTTAACATGTGACACTGTTGTATATAATTTTTTTTTCGGGATATAACAGGTGTTTGCTGCAGCTGTAGTTTGCTTACTACGAAACGGTGTAGATTAAACTAAAAAAAATCGTAGCAGATGTGACTTTAATATGAAGCGAACACGCCTATAATATATTTAATGGCTACGATGAAGTGTATTTAGTTAGGGAGATAGATGATAGCCAGATAGATGGCTGAGATAAGCCTTGTGCTTATACGGACACACGTATGGCCTGTTCGCTGGTTAATTTCTAGGCTAATAAACTCAACTAATACTGGTTTATTGTGAGAGTAAAATACTATTGGCTGACTGATAAATCCTGGCCGAAACCAACCAACGCAAAGGCCGATGGAGTTGCATTTCTGCGCCTCACAGTCGCAGGCCCCATGTGTTCTCTCCACACGTACGAAAGGCTCTCGCATGCATCTTAAATTAAAGTCGTCCTCTCTATCTATGATCTATCCATGCACCGTCTGCATACAGGACCTGGATTCTATCTCCACCTTCTCCCAACTCGAGCTATATGGAGGACGACGGCACCGATCGAAGCTGCATCCTTCGAATCTCCGATCCGCCCGTGCTCCGGCCGCGTGAGCCCCGCCGCCGACGTGCTGGACGCGTACGCTCCCCAACATGCTGGGCCAGCCGAGCCTCGCGGCCGCCGGCCTCGTCCTGCTCCTGCTCTACCTCACCGGCCGCTTCCTCTGGCTCTACAACAAGGACACCGCTCAGGCAGCCGCCGCATCAGCATCCTCCTCGTCCTCCCGGCGGCGGCCGGCAGCAGCGGCTGGCGCGTCGACGTCGCTGCCAGCAGCCTCTCATCTGCCCCGCCGTGCCGTGCCGCTGTCCTCGTCGTTGTCGTCGTCGTCGTCCCTGCTCCCGGTGTTCTTCGTCCTGCACGTGGCCGTGTCCGGGCCCGGCGCGGAGACCGCGGAGTGCGCGGTGTGCCTGACGGAGTTCGGGGAGCGGGAGGCCGGCCGGCTCCTGCCGTGGTGCGGCCACGCCTACCACGAGCATTGCATAGCGACGTGGCTCCGGGTCAGCACCACGTGTCCGCTCTGCCGCGCCCCCGTGGCTACCAAGTAACGACACGCACACGGCTCCGTGTGCAACCGTTGTGTGAGGGTGACCTCTTCTTATAAAAAAATTGTGTATTGTATGTATATGCATCGGTCGCTCAGATATATCTAATATTATTATATCGTTGATTAAGATATTTGCATCTTTATTTTTCCTATATACCAGATATTTGCATCTTCGCTTTTTCTATATACCATCAACAACGGAACCACGCCATGCAACCTTTACAGTAATTTCGCTTTGATTTTTAAAAGACTTCTGTAATAGTTGAAGTTGAAATGTAAATTTTTGTGGTAGATGAAAGGATGAAAGCGTTATTGAGGGGGTAACTTCTGTACTACTACCGCTACTGATATCACACACTTGGCGCTCACCAAAAAAAAAAGCACAACGTGCGCGTGTCAACACTATTGCGTGTGCGTGAGCTTGCCCCTCTCACTACCGGAGACAGCTTCTTTGCCGAGTGTCTTAGGCACTCAGCAAAAGTCGATATACACTCGGTAAATCCCACTCGGCAAAGGGCGCTCGGTAAACAGTTTATCGGTAAAGACCTCTTTGTCGAGTGCACTTTATCAGACAATCGGCAAAGACTTTGCCGAGTGCCAATCCAACACTCGGTAAAGAAAAGTGGCCGTGACGGCGAGCGCCAACATGACAGCGGCTTTGTAAGTGCCAAGGTCAAGCACTCGACAAAGGTCCTCGCTTTGCCGAGTGTCGTTGACTTAGACACTCGGCAAATGTGGTCACTTTGCCGAGTGCCGCCGGCAAGACACTCGGCAAAGTATGTAATGTTTGCCGAGTACAACGGCCTTTGTACTCGGTAAAGCATGTTCCCAGATAGTTCCCAGGTAGTCACTTTGCCGAGTGTCATGGTCATTGCACTCGGCAAAGTGACTGAAAACAACCTTTTTTATTTGTTTTTTTACATCCCATACAAACAAACAGAAGATATATATAACAAACATCACCAACATCACATATATATCAACAACACATATATATCACCAACACCACATATATATCACAAACGTCACATATATATCACAAACGTCTCATGTCTCACAATATATCACAAATAAGTTCACAAGTAATCCAAGTGCTCCATCATCTTCAACCACAATTGCAAATAGAAGTATCATTAACAACCACAAGTATCATCACTGATTTGGTGAAGGATTCGCTGAAGCATGAGGACCGTTCGATGCCGCCGATTGATTCTGCACAAAAGAGAAGAGATTGCATATGTGAGATAAGATAAATATATACCATACATGAATAAAACTTTCATACTCCACTAGGTTTGACCGTAAGCATGAACATACAAACTAAAATATTTATACTCACAGGAGTAAAATAGTGAGAAGGTGGAGGTGGAGGTAGAGCGAATAGTGAAGGTGGCGGAGCTACACCCGTAGCGGCGCCAAGACTTTACATGTACTGAAGAATCTCCACCATCCTCCATTGCTCGGCCTCCCGCTCGGCCTCCACCCTCTCCATCTTCGCCTGCATCTACTCATGTATCCTCCTCTCTTGTTCTAGCTGGGCCTACAATATATTCACCCTAATGTTACAATAATGCAAAGGAAAGGTATGAAAAAACCAATGAATGACGAATAAACCAGGAATAACCTCGAGTGCCTCCACCCGGTGGTGTGAAGTGTCCTGCCGAGGTCGTATGGCCGGGCTCCTGCTCGTGTTGCTTGCTCGAATCTGGGAGAGACTGGGAGTAGCGGCCGAGTCAATTGCGCCGTCGCCAATCCAGTACCGCCCATGCTTCTTGCCTCCTCCCACCCTCATGACGACTTCTCCATCAAGGTCCTCGGTGCTCGGATCGTACTCTGACCCATGGATCTCCCTTGCCATCGATGTGTACTCACTAAGGCGGTTGTGGACGGTCGCATTGTTGTACACCTCGGGCCCATCCTTCGGGTTGTAGTCGACGTCGAACGTCGCCTTGCCCTTGTGGGCCATAGCAAACGCCTTGAAGATGGAGCAAGGCTGGCCACCATGTGACGCCGACTGCGAGAAAAAATGCAAGATAATTAGAAATTATGCAGAATTTAGCGTTAGAATAAATAAATGAATTTGCGTACCCATGTTTCTGCGTATCCGCTAAGGTTGTGGCTGCCTTGATGGTGTGCTACACCTGGCATCATCAAACGCCGCTCCCGGCACAAGTTGTGCGTCTCCTCCCACTCGCGTGAGCACCACCTATCCACCATTTGTTCCTAGCATTGGGGATGCGCGGCGCACCAATAAGGAATCATCTACAGGCCATCAAGTACATGACATATCAGAAGATGAAATCAAGCCTACTTAATCTCAAAAGAATCAGTATTAATGTTCTGTATATACCTACAGGTACTGGTCCCGGGTCAGCGTCATGGATCTTGCGTCCCTTTTGGTGACCTTCATTCCAAGGATGGTCCCGTGGTAAGTTACGACGGCCTGGATGCGCGCCTCATAATGCATGTCCATGATGAGTTTTTTGCAGCATTTGGTAGCCACCGCATCCGCCCTGGCCTCATGTCCGTCCTGGCATCTAAAGAAATCCTGCATACAAACATGATGTATCCATTCATTATTTCAAGAATGTATTGAGCAATGTAGTGCGAGGAAGACTTACCCACAGATCTTGCTTCACCCGCTCTGCCTTGTTGTTGAATACCCTGTAGGCCCGATCTGCAGCATCGGGGATGGTGGCATAGTGGTCAAACGAGTAGGTCGGCCCCGTCACTCTGGCGTACTCAACCAGGCTAGGGAAGTGCTCCTTGCACAGAAGACCAAGGATGCAATTGACTTGGCGTGTGTGACCACCTCCACTCGCCACAATCATCCAGTTCCTACCCAAGTGATTAAGAAAAATTATTAATTTCTATTTTGATTTTCAACATATCATATAAAGTAGTGATAACATCTAAAGTTACTTACTTTTTCCCCTCGGGTCGAATCAGCGGGCGTCTCTCACGAGGTATCGGTCACTGAGGGAGGCTCATGGGACCTCGCAAGTAGACGCTCGACAAACTAGAGGAAGCGGAACCCCCTGCTGTCGCCTCGTCCTCGTCGTCCTCCTACGCCTCCTCGTCGTCCTCCTGCACGTCCTCCTACGCCTCCTCGGCATCCTCCTAGGGCACCTGCTCCTCCTCCTCACGCGACGGGGCGGCAGGCGACGACTCCCTCCTGCGGCTGCTCCTCCTCCTACTCTCCCCTGGTGCAGCGGTCCTTGTCCTTCGGTACAAGGACATTAGCTTCCTCATCCCACCGCCCACCATCTTTGTTCAATCACCTGCAATTAAAAAGAGTAAACCAATAAGCACAGATAAACAAGAAGTACTTAGAAATAGATGCAAAATAAACAAAACGTAATTACAAAATAACATAGTATTACATGTATTAGAAACATAAAACTATCAATACAAAATTTCGGCAACACCTCCCCTGCACGGTGAGGTTTCCAAAACCTACAAGAAAACCAACGGCACGATGGCCGACATGCACATATATATGAACGGCACGATGGCCAACATGCACAAGATTATATCCAACCACATATATATAACAATGTCACAACCACTACTACGACTACCACCACTGCTACTCTACTACTACTACTACTACTACCGCAACTACTAGTAATACTACGACGACCACGATGGTAGGGCATACCTAGTGGGCGTCGTAGGGCAGCGGTGGTGAAGGGGTCAGGGCGCCGGTGGACAAGGCGACGGCTGGGGAAGCGCCGGGGACGGCGCGGGCGGCGGCGGGGCTAGCGCCTCCTTCTTCTTCCTCCTTCCTCCTTCCTCCTTCTTCCTCCTCCTCCTTCTCTTCCTCCTTCCTCCTCTCCTCCTCTCCTCCTCCTCTTCTCTTTGCCGAGTGTTAGGAGAAGACACTCAGCAAAGGAGCCTCTTTGTCGAGTGTCAGGAGAAGACACTCGGCAAACGATTCATGGCGGCTGTCGGCCGTTAACGGTGGCGGCCCTTTATCGAGTGTTATTGTTTGACACTTGGCAAACCTAGTCTTTGCCGAGTGTTATTCTTTGCCGAGTGTTCGGCACTTGGCAAACCACCTTTTTGCTGAGTGCTAGTTGTTTGCCGAGTGTTTTCTCTCTGGCACTCGGCAAACAACCTCTTTACCGAGTGCCCGATAAAAAAACACTCGGCAAAGTCTGGGACACTCAGCAAAGAAGTCGTCTCCGGTAGTGTCTTCAAGTGAGTTTGGCAGTGTCGGCCTCAAAACTGCAGACGACAAGTTTTTCTATTTAGACCTCAAAACCAGGGAGTGACAGATCCGACGAACAAGTGTCGGCATCACTAATCTTGCATCGAGGTGAAGCAAAGTCATGAAGACACTAGAACTGTCGGATGCATGAGGAAAGATTTGGACGGTTTTGCCACTTGGGGTGTGTATCCAATACATACTAAATACTAGGGTTAGTTTAGTAATCACTCATGGGCTCATGGCACTATATATTAGATATATGGCTAGTGGTAGAGGCATCCCTTTGAACATTAATTTCATTTGATCTAGGTTTAGCCAAGTGCTTATTAGAGAGAGCTCTGGGTTGTACACATTTTTGAGTGTTTTGGTACCCTTAAAATTTGTTAAATTTATGGCTTGAAGCCCAACACTTACCTTCAAAGTTTCAACTATAACCTCAAGAAGTTGATTTTCAGCTTAGCAGTCGAGAAAGTTTAGCAGTTATGCACGGAATTTCATGCCTGCCTCCAATGTCTTCGGCCTAGGCGTGTAACTCTCCCTCCCTTTAGCTCTAAATCAAATGCCAATTTTGTCTTTGACTCTAAATCCGTTGCTACCTCTGCTCCTGCCTTTGCCCTGCATCTGCCTCTGCCTCTCTACCCCTGCATCTGCCTTTGCCTCCCCACTCTGTTTTGTCTAATTTCCTCCAATCCAAAGAACATTTGTGATGTTACTTCTTCTTCTTGAATTGCATTGATTAAGATTTTTTTTCGATATTGTTGTAATCTAATAGCCTATTCATATCCCGTTCGATCCTACAGTCTAGCATTATTCTACCTATTTTCTGTGTCTCTACAAAAAGACGGTAAATCCCATAATGGGTTACTTTCAGGCTACAAACCAAACAAAATAAGCCAATATAATGCGGCCAGTGGAAACAACAACAGCAGGGGCAACACTTCTACTTCGAACTAAAACTGCTCCCTAGAGATGATGTGGACCCTCATGTTAACATCCCCTTCCTTCTTCAGTTCATGGACCCTCATGGTAACCTCTCCTTCCTTCTTCTTCAGTTCAAACAAACAGATATCTCCATCTCGCAGACCATTGTCACGAGTAAATCTGGCCCAGCCTCTTAAAAGAAACCACTATCTTTTAGTGCTACTGCAGGCCGACATTTTGGTCTCCCATGTCTTCCTCATGTACCGGAGCACCACGGTTTTCACTCTATGTGGAAAATGTGGAGCAGCAAACTCAGATTCAAATTCCTGATGGATTATAGACAAAATGTTGAAAACACATTACGATGATAGGTTGACAATCTTAGCAATTGAAACAAATCAATTTGTAGCATTAAAACTAGTGACCTCTATATAGTTGATTGTTTCAAAAAAATGAAGTTTCTATGATGTAATAACAAATTTCTTTAAAAAAAATATGTAATAACAAATGGTTTGCTAGGATGGAAAGAACCATAGCGTAAAGAAATATATAATTCAACAAAAGAAAGAAAGAAAACGCACTATCAAACTGCCATAAGTAGCATCAACATTGCTCTTCTTCATTAATACAACAAAAATGGGGACTTTAGACTCGATGGATCGCACTCTCTCTTCAACCATCCTGTTTTGGGATTGAGATAGATTTGTCTTAAATGATACGATGTAAGGAGGCTCAGAAATACCACCAGAATCGCTCTCTACATATTCGTGCGAAGTTTCACAACCATATAAGATCCTTGGTCTAAATTGTCAAAGGCACGGATTTTATAGCCATACTTGCATTTGCACATGATTTGCAAGCCATCTCGATCTAAATCAACAAGTGCATACACTGGAACCATTATGTTGTCACATAACTTGTGTACAGTGGCACACACTGCAACAGTGGGGTATGCTCTTTCGGTGATTATAACACACTTATGTTTAGTGTGGTAATCTATACCTTTGAACACATTTTCTTTCTCTATGACCAACAAAAATCTAATTTTACCTGATAATTTCCTCCTTGGATGCGTAGTCAGTGTGTTCTTTCTTACCTATCAAAAGTATGACAAGGCCGGTGAAGACGCAGATGGCGCGGAGTCCATCCTCCTTGGGCAAAACACCTTCTTAGTGACATCTTCGTGTGATGAGGGACAGATCTTGTCGCTATCGGCTAGTGGCATCTCGTCGCTGGCAGATCTCGATCCCTTGCCGTGGCCTCCCGATGTATTCCTGGAGCTCACGCTCATCCCTCCCCTCTCGGCAACCCAGCCTTCATCACCTCGGCATTTTGAGTCGGTCATAGCGGCGGCGGCGGTGACGACAGCGACGAGAGGAATCGAAATAGGAGAAGCGGATCCAGGTGGGGCAGAGAGGGTTTTGCTATTTTGGGGGGTTTAGGCGGCGGGTTCTTTCACCTTCCTTTTCTAGGGTTTATCACTGCAAAGTGAGAGTGTGACGGTAATTGGACGGGCCTGATCAGCTGCACCGATCGGGTTCATGTATCGCGACCATCCTTGGGAAGGCCCAGGCGCAATCAAGATCCTTTTTTTTTCTCTGAGCATGTCAAGTTATCTGACAAGGTGGTTCAGCCCTTTCACCCTCAGTGAAATGAAAATCGGGGATGGGTGAGCCATGTGTTGCTCAACACCACTCATCACTTTACGGCCTGTTCGGATAGGCTTGCTACGGCTGCGGGTGGCTGAAGCTACAGGCGCTGCCAGCTTTGCTGCGTATTGTGTGCTGCTACAGCCACAACAAAGCAAATGCTATCTTTTTCTAGCAAAAATGTTACAGTTCGTTGCTATCTTTTAATGAAACTAGTTGGGACCCGCGCGACCGTGGAGAAAAAGAAGGAAAAGGGAAAATTGGAAAATCACAAAAGAAAGAATTGGGAAAAAAGAGGGAGTGGTGGGGGCAAGAAACAACATGGGTACTGTAGATTTACAAAAAAAAGGTACAAAAAAAAGAAGGGAACATAAGAAAAAAAGAAAGCAAAAGGGGGGAAAACGAAATGACACTGTAGATCTACACTGCCGGCTTGGCATCAGGCTCGAACGTCCTCCGATGCGGCTGCAACTCTTGCTGGACGGCTAAAGTCGGTTCGGGCAGCGGCAAAGATTTGGTCAAGGCGTAACAGGGCGCCACTAGCCATTATACAAAACTGTAAATCCATCATTTTATTCTTTGACACGCTTGAAGAGAAGGAACAACATCGTGTTCAGGAATGGCAGAACCACGCTAAATGTGGCGCTGGTGGCGTGCAAGACTGAAGCCCACCTATGGTCGGTACTTTCTGTTGGAATTTTTGGAATACGACAGTGGCTGGCTGATGAGCGAAGTGCGTCGGTGCATGGGCGGGCTCAGCCGTCGATAAAAAAGCAGCAGGTCTGTGTGGCTGGAAGTGGGTCGACGGAGAGAATGGACAGCCAGGCAGGACAGTCAGTGGTAGTACCCCGTTCGGCTGGTCATGTCCCGACTTGTTCCAGCTTGTTTCTTGTTTCAGCTTATTCCCTCTCACAGAATACTATTCAATCATCCAAAACCATCCAAAATCAGCCCAAAGGCTACCAGCTGAACGCCATCAGTCGCCCGTTTGCTATGTTGGTGTGCAGCACTGCAGAGTGCAATCGTGCAGGCACACCCAGATCTGTAGTTGTTCTGCATGTGTTGTGAGCACTCATCAGTCGCCCGTTTGCTATGTTGGTGTGCATGCCTCTCAGGCTCTCAAAGCAAAATGGTGTCTTGATGATGTCGACGACGATGATGAACTGAAAGAGATGCAACGGTAGCTGAGTGGATCCATCATTCCATGAGTGATGAGAGTACTCGATCAGAAAAGCGCAAGACCTCTCTGCACTGTTTTTCAAAAAAAAAGATCTCTCTACACTTACAAATGCAGTCTGCTGGTGATCTCCTAACCTTGTGCGGCCGACGGGGCCATTGCTCATGCTGAGCAGAGCATCTTATCTTGTGCTATTTCCGGAATTGATTGATTACATAATATATATGTAATATAATGGACAAGCTAATGGTCTCGATAGGAAAAACAAATATAATTTGCAGCGGGTTCAATGCCAATGCGGTGAATGTGACCGAGGCTTCGTTTAGTTCCTTCCCTGAAGTTTACTTCCTATCCCATCGAATATTTAGACACATGCATGGAGTATTAAATATAGATTAAAATAACTAATTACACAGATAGGTGGCGCGGACACAGAGAGTCTCCACCACGCAGGAGCAGAGAGATCGTCCAGGTCTGGAAGGTCAAGGAGCACAAGAGGGAGAAGAAGACCAAGAGGGTCTCTTTTGCTGACCCAATAGCAACTGAGTTGAAGGCCCCCAAGATCCCCATCCCAGACGACAGCATCCTGCTCATCAAGGTGGCCAACAGCTCCACCCCCATGGAGAAGGAAGGGGGACAGGGCATCGACTCCAACAATATCACCACCACAAACGCTGCAGTGGTGACAGAGATGGAGCAGCACACCAAGCTGGACAGTACCGCCATCAGCGACCCCAGCATCAACATTACAAAGCTGGATGTTGATACGGCAAGTGGAGGGACTCAGACCGACATGGTGCTGTAGTTTGGAGTGGTGCTTGATCATCTCAACAACATTCTGGTGAGTCCACCCCCTATGTCAGTACCTCACAATGTAGGCAGTCAGCATCTGAATGCTAGTTTTTCAAATGAGATCTTAGATGAACATAGTCAACCTACAGCTAACATGTTGCTGGATATGCAAAGCCATTCTCTATGGTCCCGTTCGGCTTACCCCATATTCGATTTGTTCGGCTTGTTTTTTCAGTCGGAACAGTGTTTTTCTCTCAGAACAATTCAGCCAGAATAGTGTTTTCAGTCAGTTTCAGCCAAGATTCAGCAAGCCGAACGGGGCCAGGTGGGATAACTACTCAGTGTACACAACCAGTAGAACAAACCATCACTGAACCCTAGACAAGTGTGTTGCCGGATAGGCAAAACCAATCACTAGGAGAGACATCTGCCCAAACCATCACTGTACCTAGGACCAACACCGCAGATCCACAACAGGCCACGCCGATAGATGAGTTCCTTGACTCAATTTTGACTCCAGTCCCGAAACCATTGTTAGCTCTGAATTTTCAGCAAATAGATCCCAGCCAATGTGCCAGCCTACCGCAAAGCACAGTTAAATGACACGGTATGAGACTAGCTCAAAAAGTGGTTGCAAATTCGGGAAAGGGGACGATTGAGATTGCACAAGACCTTTTAGTCAGGAAATTGGGTGACCTTGGGGGCATAGATAATACAGTTTCAAACAAAGACCCAATCACTGAAGATTTTTTTTATTACTATGCGCAGCACTTTGCAAGGACTATGGAGAAGAACACGATGGGCGCCATCCAGGACCTCATCGAGTAGGGTACCATGATCCAGAAGAACAGCTTCCAGATGACTACTGCTGCGGCCCCAGGGCCGATGGTCTAGGAGCCAAGTTCTAGTTGTTTAATGTTCAATGTCAGCCCCGCTGGTGCTGGGGCATGGGTTGTATGCTTATTGTATCTTCATCGAGTGGTCGGTACTTCGGTAGAGCCTGATGTGGCACCAGGATCGAACTTTGGATTTCCTAGTGGATGTGCGCCTACTGGCCATGGAGCCTTCGGCGTAAAACTTATTATCTTCGGATTTGGGGGGAGAATTTGGACTTGCTGGCTGTGTGGCCTTCGGCCCTCCCTGATTATGTTTTGTAAGCTCTGGACCTTGGGGGTGAACTCTAGCCTGTTGGCTCTGTCGCCTTCGGCCAACCTCCAATCAACTTATGGCTTCTTAAGTGGATGGAACCTAAATGTCAGCTAAGAACTGCAACCTACTATGCTGGAACGTAAGAGGTCTAAATGATGGGGCAAAACGTGCATATGTCCAAAACCAGATAATTGCTACCGGTGCCACGATCATATGCCTTCAGGAAACTAATATTAGTAATTGGACACGTAATCTTCTTGTCAATACGGTAGGTGCAGACATGGCCAGCAATGTGGCGTTCCTGCCCTCAGTAGGACTTGTGGGGGTATCCTCCTGGCAGCTGTCGGCGCAACAACATGTCGATGCACCTAGCACACGACAAGCCGAAAGGATCTGCTTGATGGAGCAAGGCTAGAGATCCGCGTGGCTTCAATGCAGGGGTAGTCGATCATGCGAATTCCCGGAAGCGTGCCAGTCAATTTGATCTGCAATTGATAAGGAGAGAAAGTTTATCAGTAATTTAAGGTGGAACATGTCGGTTTTGCCCAGATAGTTCCAAGTGTGCCGCTTCAGGAGCAGCCAGACGGAAAAATCGACTAGTAGCCGATACGCGAAGAAATCGGCTATCTACGGACTATAAAGCTCATGGGTTATGATTGATTTTATGATGATAAGTACAATACACGCAAATATAGGTAAAATCATCAGCTAGGTGGATATTACCAATGTAAAGCATTGAGCTGATGAATCTAACAAAAAATGATATAACATGCGAACAAATCGACTGTCTAGTACAAACGGATCTACAAACGCTCTGAATCAAATCTGTTACCATCAACAGTGAGGTTCGACCGGATCGATGGCAGCTATGATGATAATAACAAACTAAAACCGAAGAATCCATAAAACCGCCTATACATTGACAGGCTTTTCTAAAAGACATATTATATGCGTGAAAGCACCAGTGAATCGGCTGAAATAGTCGATTCGTGTAGAAAAGGGACTACAAGATGTGAACAATCGACTATTTAACATGGACAGAACTATGAACTTATCAGACCTAACCAGATATATTTAACAGTGGGGTTCGACCGGATCGATGGCAGCCATGATAAAGACAACAAATCAAACCTTTAAAATAAACAGATCTATTCATATTTAACAGAATCATGGAGACACATTGTAGGCGTTAAAGCACAGATGATCGGCTATTTAGCCGATGCGGGCATAGCAAACAACCAGGGTCATGTCTGGTTGAAAACAAATCTACTAGCTAGCATCCTCCGATCTAAAATACTAACAGCGGGGGTCAACCGGATCGATACATCCATAATAGCGAGCTATGGACCAGATTCAACTAGCTAATAAACCTTCTCAAGACCAGACATGCCTTGACCGCGTACTATGCACGACCAAGATCAAAGCAAAATAGTCGATAAAACATAATCTGTCGTTTAAAGTAAGAACCATCGCAATGTAACATAATAAACAATGGATTAAAAGGATGTGAGGCCGAACTAGATCGATCTTGATCTGGCAGGTTGATATTGCTGAAAACTAATGACAATAAGGACATCAGCAAGATTGGTAACTTAATGAATCTACCAGAAGGATGTCACCTTTAGGTAGAGCCAATAACTTGACCTTAATCTAATTCGAGCAGAGGAGGTCGAACTTAACCGATGCAGCCATAATTGAACTAGATAAGAATCAATAACTAGCTTATGCTAGAGCTCGTAGTGGAGGTTGAACTTAACCGATGCAGCCTTACGAACAGAAGTATAAGCCATGACGATACTTACAGACAAACCGGAGGTCGGGCGGACCGATGCATCTCTGCTCGTTGAAGAACTCACCGAGATCTACACTACTCCTACTCCTAAGGGTTAGCGTGAAGCCGAAAAAAGTAATTGGTGTTGATTGATTGGATGTCTTTTACAATAGCCGGGGTCCAATATTTATACCCAGAACCTAAGCATGAATCCTACTCAAGTACGACTCATTACAACTTTTGGTATTAAGAGAAAATATTCCTAATTTAAGATAACTTGGACCCTAATCTTTCCCTTTTTAGTAGAGTCCGACATGTCTTTCCCGACGCCAATCGTAGCTCATTGACGTTATCTGTTGATGTCATCCGAAGAGAGCCGATTCCAGTGCCGCATCTGAATCAGCTAATATCAATCCTTATGCAATCGATTCCTTGATAACTCAATCTTGGAAATTTTGAGTTCTCGCGTTCTTCTTCCAAATTTTGGTGTAAACAGCGGCAGCTGAACGTTTCTTCAAACTCGGCCAGCCCCAACTAACCAACAATACTGTCACAGCTAACATTACGATGCTAGCTGAGAACAAGACATGGTCTATAACTAGGGTGTATGGACCACAAAGCGATGCGGACAAGGTTGCATTTCTTCAAGAAACTACAGACATCGGCACTCACGTCCTCCCGGCTTGGCTAACTACTCGATTTTAACTTAATCTTGAATGCGCATGAGAAAAACAACGCACGGGTAAATCTGCCAATGCTTAACAGATTCAAGGCGACAATCAACAACCTCGAACTAGCAAGGATCGAACTCAGGGGGAAGAAGTATACTTGGTGCAATGACCAACAATCGCCAACAATGGCAAGAATCGATCATTTCTTTCGCTTCGGCAAATTGGTTAGAGATGTTCCCAAGAACTGACCTCTGTGCGCTTGCATCAGCTGGGTTCAGAGTGCCCTATTCCTACAGGGTGATGTGATCATTGATTTTTATAGAGGCTTCCGTTTTGAGTCTCATTGGGTACACATGCTGGCACTAGTAGAGAAACGGCCTTTCATCCCATGGCCAAAAAGTATTTAGTCCCAGGTTTAAAAATTACAACCGTGGCTAAAGGGAGGACTGGACCTTTAGTCTCAGTTTGTAATACAAACTAGGGACTAATTCTACCCTTTAGTCCCGGTTGTAACGGTTACCGAGGTGTGTCAGAGGCACGTCAGTGCGAGAATCTTTAGTCCCTGGTTTGAGACATGAACCTAGACTAAAAGTGTGACTTTTAGTCCCGGTTTGAGACACGAACTTGGACTAAAGGTACCTTTAGTCTCGGTTTATGTCTCAAACCCGGGCTAAAGGTGTCTCCAAACTGAATTTAAAAGGAAAGGAAAGCGTATCTTATCTAAGTTAGATGTGTGGTGGTAGGTGAGATGGTAACGCGTGCAAGAGCTAAAGTAGGAGGTCGTAGGTTTCGAATCTCCACAGCTGCAACTTTTTTTACCCAATAAACACCTCTACTCCCTGGTTGGAGGAACCGGGACTAAAAATCAAGACCTTTAGTCCCGATTGCATAGTCCCGGTTCCAAAACCGGGATTAAAGGGGGTTGAGAACCGAGACTACAACTAGGTTCTCTACTAGTGTGGGCTTCCTGGACACGGTGCAAGAAACTTGGTACAGGCCAGTGAACACGCAAGATGCCATTTTACTTCTCCATGTCAAATTGTCGCGCATGGCCAAATCAGTAAGAAATTGGAGGCGTAAATCACTAAGGAGATGGAAGCTGAGTTGGGCCATCCTGAACCTAACCCTGGCAAATTTGGAGAAGGCACAAGAAGAGAGAAGTCTAACACAGGAGGAGCTGGAGTTTAAAAAATATCTCAAGAATAAATCAATGGGTATGGCGGCTGTGCAAAAATCCAGAGCTCGTCAACATGCAAGATTATCCTGGATCCGAAGTGGGGAGACTAACACACGGTTTTTCCAGCTGCAAGCAAACATAAGAAAGAAGAAATCGTTCATTGCCTCTCTCAATGGGGAGTCCGGTGTGGCTATCTCGTAGGAGAATAAATCGAAGTTGGCTTTTGAACATTTCTCCAATCTATTGAGAAAACCTAGTGTAAGAACCAGGGCCATTAATTGGACTGATCTCGGTTATGTGCGTCATGACCTGGAAGACCTTGGTGCCCCAATCACCACACATGATATCGAGTCTGTAGTTAAAGACACGCCGTCTGAGAAGGCGCCCGGTCCTGATGGTTATTGTTATGAACGACGTATAGGAATATGAAATAAAGAATCAAGCCACAGAGGAGACACACGATTTAACGTGGAAAACCCCTCCGATGTGAAGGGGAAAAACCACGGGCACCAGCCAGCAACAATCTCACTATCTCAAGAGTTTTAGGTTACACGCCTATGGCGGCTTACAAGAGAATCAAGTCTCCACGAAACCCTAGCAAGGGTGTATATACCGTACCGTACCGCGGGGGGCTCCGCCCCCCGCACCCCCCGAGCACAGGGGCGAGACCTGATGGGCCGGCTTCAGACTCCGCTACGCTCCGGCCCAAGCCTCCGGCGACGGGCCTCCGCTTCGCTCCGTCAGAAGCCTGGCCTATATCCTGGAGTGAATTTGGAACAACTCCAACAGTTATATCGGGTGCTTCTATAAAAAGTGTTGGTCAATAGTCAAAGATGATTTGATACAAGCCATCATGAGTTTCTTTAATCTCCACACGTCAAAGCTTAATTAGATCAACACAGCCAACACAGTGCTGCTGCCCAAGACACAGGATGCAGCATCACTATCAGAGTTTAGACCAATAAGCCTCATCAACAGTGTGGTGAAGATCATCACGAAATTACTAGCGAACAAATTGGCGCCACATATGAACGCCCTGGTCTCCAATGCACAGAATGCCTTTATTAAGAAGAGATGCATCCATGACAATTTTATATACGCACAACGGGTAATCCAATTATTGCATAAGAAAAAGAAGCCAACTCTCTTCATTAAATTAGATATCTCCAAGGCATTTGACTCCATTGGATGGAGTTTCCTACTTGAGGTACTTGAAAATCTAGGATTCAGCACTAAATGGAGAGACTGGATAGCGGCACTACTCGGAACGGCAACGTCAAGAATACTAATTAATGGGCAGCCGACAAGAGAGATCAAACACGCGAGAGGGCTAAGACAGGGGGACCCGCTATCACCTCTCTTGTTCATCCTTGCTATTGACCCTCTACAGCGTATCATTTGAGGTGGCGGCAAATAGGGAAATCCAGAACCCGGTTTTGCCAACGGCGGCGAAGCTAAGGTGCTCACTCTATGCTGACGACGCTGCGATATTCGCCTCACCAAGTAATCTCGAAATTGAACATCTTCATAGGATCCTAAATTTCTTTGGGGATTGCTCAGGTCTCAGAATTAACATATCCAAGACGGAAATCTTCCCCATCAGGGTTTAGAACAATACGGTCACCCATCTGCTCCAAAATTTCCCTAAAAAAATTGCACATTCCCTAGCAAATATCTTGGCCTTCCCCTCCATGTGAGAAAACTAAGGAAAATAGATGTACAACCTTTGCTAGATAAAGTTAGGGCAAGGTTGCCTGGTTGGAAAGGGAGGTTTCTATCTCAAGCAGGGAGAGAGACGTTAGTCAAGACGGTGCTCTCTTCTCAACCAATTTACCACATGACAGCTTTCCCAGAGCAAAAGTGGTTGATTAAAAAGATTGACCGACTACGTAGAAGTTTATTTTGGAGGGGGGAAACGCCCGATAAAGTCTATGGGGGACATTCGATCGTAAACTGGCCAACATCCCATCTACCCAAAGTCAAAGGAGGTTTAGGGATCCTTGAACTGGAACGTTTCGCTCGTGCCTTACGGCTACGTTGGCTCTGGTTCAAATGGCGCCAAAAGGAAAGAGCGTGGAACAACCTTGATTTACCGTGTGACACCAGGGACAAAGATCTATTTGCGGCATCAACAGTGGTAACGATTGGTGATGGCAAAACGGCCACATTCTGGACCTCCTCTTGGGAATAAGGAAAAACCCTCAAGACCTTGGCACCAACGTTATTCAGGAAGGCGAAGAGAAAAAAACATTACGGTTCAGAAGGCTTTGCAGAATAATCAATGGATATCACACATCCTCCCTATCCTGACAGCAGGAGAAATCCATGAGTACGTCCAGCTGTGGGAGACTGTCCAACATATTGAGTTAGATGCTGACAGGGAGGATAACATCGTATGGCGCTGGACAGCAGAGGGGGAGTATACAACCAAAAGCGCCTACCGCAACCAATTCGAATGAACATTCAGTAAACTCAAAATCATGCTGATTTGGAAAGCCAAAGCAGAACCTAAATGTAAATTTTTTGCATGGACATTGCTGCATAAGAAGATCCTCATGGTTAACAATCTAATGAAGCGACATTGGCCAAACGATCCCATTTGCAAGCTCTGTGGAAATGACCCAGAAACCACCACGCACCTGTGCAAAGATTGCACTTTCACAAAGCAGGTGTGGTTTGTCCTGAAATCGTGGTTTGGCCTATCTTTCATGGACACCATCAGTACCAATGGCTCATTGCATAGCTACTGACGCAAATGTCGAATGAAGGTAGACAAACCTCATAGGAAAGCTTTCGAAGGACTAATGATATACTTTCGGTGGAATATATGGAAAGAGAGAAATAGAAGAACTTTTCAAAACAAGAGTTTACAGGCAAGAGAGGTGGCTTTCTTATGCAAAGAAGAGGTCAATCAATTTCAATGGGCAACAAGACCAAACGTGGAGACCAGCTAGGCTCTGTAACTTATGTAGTTTCCTTTCCCTTTTAGGCGTTTTGTTTCTTTCGTTCAGGTGGTATCCTGTTTTTTTCGGCAGAGTAGTGTGGTGTTTTCTGGGACCGGTGTGGTCACCATGGTTAAAAGTTCGTTAAGGTTGTAACCCTTCTTTTTTTTCTTATCTAATAAAAATCCGGCAAAAGTTTTTTTTGTCGCCCTTTGGAAAAAATGTTTTAGGTACTACTGTACTAGGAAGGCAAACATGCATGTATGTACGGAGTAAATGGGCATCGCTGAACGTACGTACGCAGGCTCGTGACACACGGGTGGTCTGCCACCGGATGTGCTTGTGTTTATGTCTCCTCTATATATTGTACTTTATTACAAAAAAATAGTGAAATATAGTATATAAAAAATACTGAGTATTGATTCTGCTATCGTCCCACCCAAACACGAACAACATGCCCACAACACTACTCACAGGTCGGTACGGTGTAATCTTACTGCGTTCGCTAGACCGACCACATGGGGTTTTTTTTAATTTTAACACTTTTTGTAAAATAATTTTAAATCTAACACTGTTTATTTTTTTAAAAAAAAACTAACACTTTTTACCGCGCACATTGTCATGGCGCGGCAAAATACCATGGTGACGCGGCAGGAGGGTGACGTGGCGAAGATCGGGGCCGCTGACCGGTGACGTGGCAGGGTCTGCCACGCCACCGATCTTGGCGCGGCACTGACACGCCACGGCACATGGCGCGGCAGGATCAGATAAATATTGCCCGCGAAGCCGCCTCTGCCCCCGAGTCGCCCGCCCTGCCTCTGCCTGCCGCCCCTGCCCGAAGCGCCGCCGCCATCGTGCCTGCACGCCGACCACTGCGCCTATCCACCCGCCCGCCTGCCCGCACGCACGCCGCGCAGAGCCCCGCCGGCCACCCGCACGCGCCCGCCCACTCCGATCGCGCCACGAACACCGGCGCATCACGGCCACCGCCCGCCTGCCCGTCCGCTTATATCAAGGTAGGCTCTCTCGATTTTATGTTATTATGATTGTTATTTTAGTTAGGGTTAGTGATTTAGGATAGTTAGGTTAGTGAATTTGTTAGGATTTGTTAGTGATTTAGGATAGTAATTTAGAATTTGTTAGGATAGTGATTTAGAATTTGTTAGTGATTTAGGATAGTTAAGGTTTGGTTAGGTAGTTAGGGTTTAGGGATTGATTTTGGGTTTAGGTTAGGTAGTTAGGGTTTAGGTTACTGTTAGTTAGGATTTTGGGTTTAGGGATTGATTGTCGGTACTTAGTAGTGCGTGATACGGCGATTTGGATGACTTGATGAAGTTTCGTCAAATGCTTATTTTTCTAGTGAAGTTGTTTAATATGTCTGTTAATGTTACTTTAAATATATACATGTGCTTTCATATTATGTTCGTATTGCATAACAAGTAGTTCAAATTTTGCAATGCTACATAATGTTAATTTGAATATTGTTAATTTGAATACTCTAACTCTTTGTTTATCAATTTGTAATAGGATGGCCCCTCCCACGCAGCACCCGTTGTATCCTATTCTTAAGATGGAGTACGACGACCAGCACCGTGCACACATCTTGAGTGACACCGATGCACAGGTGGCCTTGCCTACTTTGAGGCCCCGCACGCACATCAGGGCGCACCAGTGGGACGAGCGTTACACGCCGTATATAGGGCATGCCGGCTTCCTTGAGCTTGTCCGTGTTGTCAACTACGGTCTTCCACCCCTTGACCAAGCACTACTTACTACAGCTGTAGACAGGTGCGAGTGCCTTCTTTGTACGTAAATATTCTTATAACAAATTTGAGGTAACTAATAGTCGTTCTATTCTTATAACAGGTGGAGGCCTGAGACCCACACGTTCCACCTACCTTGCAGCGAGATGACCTTGACCATGCAGGATGTGAATGCTATCTTTGGCCTTCGATTGGGGGGACTTTCAGTGATAGGGATAGTTGACAACGATCACTGGAGGGAGCTGGTGGCTCAGTTCACTTGCTTTCTTCCACCAGGACGACGAGACTTCCAAGAAAAATAAGTGAGCAATTTAAGCCTATTTAATACTTGCATTGCTTTCCTACAGTCACCAGGTCTCATTTTCTTTGGTCAATTTTAGAAAAAGTTTCGGTGTTTCGTTGTCCTGGATCATAGAGTGCTTTGATTACTTAGATCCACAGGCTGAGGAGGCTCAGATCGACAGGTTCGCTAGAGTGTGGCTCTAGCACTTCTTTGGTGCTTTCCTCTTCCTAGACGCCTCGGACAACACCATCAGCTGAATCTTCCTTAACATACTACGCCAACCGTGGGAGAACATAGCGACGTACAACTGGGGCAGCGTAGTCCTGGCATGGACGTATCGACAGTTGTGCGTTGCCTGCCGTCGCACCTAAGGGTATGCGAACCTTGGGGGTTGCTCCTACCTACCCTAGGTTTGGTGTTGGGAACAATGGCTCTTTGGGAGGCCCCTTAATACTGGTTTACTGGTAAGTACTTCGGTTCACTATATTCTTCGAGGTAGTTACATATGATTAAATTATTAATGGCTATTTCGTTATCGTGTTCAATGCAGCAATGGAACGGGCATGATGCACTCCCTACAGCTCTGTATATCTGGACGGAAGCAGAGTTAGTTAGAGGGAATGCAAGGCGCAAGTATAGGGAGTACACGGACAGTCTCGACGTCCTGACACAGCACCAGGTTACGCTCTCTTTACTATCATACATGTGTCTTGTTCGATGTACACTATATCACAACCTAACTCAATTACAAAATATTTAGGTGCATTGGTGTCCTTGGGATACTCCGGAGCTCCATCTGAGTCCTGTCACTAGGGACGAGTCAGACAAGTATCGCTGCAATGTCCCTCTTATTTTCTTCCACGTGGTCGAGATTCACTTGCCCATCAGGGTCTGCAGACAGTTTGGAAGAATGACAGGCTGTCCCACCACCGCTTTACTCCACCAACTAAGGATTACACGGGTGCGTTATTGATTAATAACAAAGCTATAATTCAGAGGTGTGTGTGGTACAACTAACATCGTTTTATTACAGGAATGACTATAGGAAGAGGTACAAAACCAAGGATTGACGCGTGACACACAACACGCACATCCACTTGTGGGAGACCAGTGAATGGTAGCCGGTCTATGAGGGTCCTCCACACGACCAGCACACCTTCGACGAGTACCTGCGGTGGCTTCACAGGTCTATAAGGACATATATCAAGCCCCCGTATACTGAGGAGGCGATTGACGAGGACTCGGAGGAAGATGTGATCGAAGATGTGTATGACGTTGCCACTAGGGAGGACACACAGCTACAGAGAGCCCCGCTTCAAAGATACGTGGTAAGATACTTGAATGGTACAATTTGTTATCCTTTTGGTATTAAGTATGTGTACTAAAACTGTCCAACCGCGTTTCTATACCCAGGCGACACAATTGTCAAGGATGTCCAACGAAGCAGCGTTCCAGGTTTCACGAGTCTAGAGGGCAGGGGCCAGGCATTCTTGAGGCTTTTGTGGAGGTAAACATAAACTTGTCCGTTCCAAAAATATTTTTTAGTATATATGGGTTTGAGAAATGCACTAACTTTAATGTCTATTTATGTAGAAGGTGAAGAAGAGCTGCAGGAAGCTAGCTCAGAAGCTGAGCTGCATGGACACTCCTTATGTGGAACCGCCACTCCCGGCGCGGTCGGGTGGCACAGTCTTCAACCTCTTTGAAGACACCAGCCGACACTTCTCAGCCAGTGACAGGTGCCACTTCCATAGTGCAGTACACCACCACATCATAGCGCTGGGAAGGACCTGCAACCGAGGACGATGATGACGACAACGATGACCCCCCGGGCTTCCGCAGACAGCACGACCAGTGGGACGATTGGCCGTAGGACAAGATCGGCATGTCTTAGCTAGGTGGTGCCCCGCTTGGTACCCAAGGAGCCTCACAGGTACTAACAAAGATAGTTTCTTTAAATACGTAGGCTTCATGAACTAACAATCATAAAGATTATAAGTAATCGTGCATATCATATACTTGCAGGGTACGAGCCGTACGTAACGGCGACGCGACCACACCGACATTGGCTACACTCCCAATGTGTTGCCAATAAATCCGAAGAGACAGAGACGTCCGAGGGATCCTTACACTCCTGGGTCTTAGTTTGTTAGGTCGAACGAATATTGGCGTCCGAAACTTGCAGGCTTAGTTGGTTATGTTATGTCGAACTTATGTCAAACCAATAAAAATTTTATGTGGTAGCTTGTCAACTTGCGCACGGACTGCATTTATTTGCTTCATATTCATTTCAATGTGTCGCGGCAGCACTGCCGGCGAGATTAAGTAGCAACTAGTTCAGGAACTGGCAGTCCCGACGTATCTCGACACCGGTGACCGGCGTCTTGACCCCGATCCTCCCGAGCTTGGTCATCGCCGCCACGAAATCATCGAAGAAGGCACCCTGGTTAGACGCGCAGTAGTCGACTGTGCTGCGCGACTCCATGTCGAACTAGAGCACCTGGTCGGAGCCCACCAGGAAGGGGTCGAGGAAGCCGAGGTCCATGATCGCGTCGCTGCCGATCCTCAACCAAAAGCAGTCGATCTTCTGTCTACGCCCAGGTCCTGCAGCGCCATGCGCCGTGGCGCGTCAGTGCTGCGCCAAGATCGGTGGCGCGGCAGACCCTGCCACGTCACCGGTCAGCGGCCCCGGTCTTCGCCACGTCACCCTCCTACCACGCCACCATATATGGCGCGGCACATGCATTTCGCCGCACCATGACAATAGGCGTGGCTAAAAGTGTTAGTTTAAAAAAACAGTGTTAGATTTAAAATTATTTTACAAAAAGTGTTAAAATTAAAAAAAAATCACCACGTGCTACTCCATTCATTCCAAATCATAAGTTGTTTTCACTTTTCTGTGTTCTTAAACTTTGCTATATGCATGTCCGTGTATATTGTGTCCAGATATATAGTAAAAATCTTAGAAGGCCAAAACGATTTATGTTTTGAACAGGGGACAAGAGTATCTAGCATGGTCCGTAAGAGCATCTATGTGCTTAATGTGTGCTAAGAAGATAGTTGAGGTATACTAAAAAAATTATAGGCATAGCAACATTAATTTATAAAATGTATATATAGTGCTTAAAATCATATTAGTTCTTTGAAACTGTTACTCTATACTATCTTTGATAATATCAACAGTGTAATATAAGGTAAATTTAGATATTATTACCTCATATTTTCTTTTGTGATACTACTTGAGGGATTAGTTTTAAAAAATCTTTTTGTAATGATAGAGATTGGTATTATGAAAAGACAGAATAGGTCTAAAGGGTGCAATTGTGTGGATGATGATCATAATTAGAGGTCATTTTTTTATTGTTTAAAATTTTGTATAGTTTATTCTTTCCCAATGTGTTTGGTTATGATTAAAGTTGAGAGCCTCTAATCAGATATGCTTTTACACTAGTCCAAAAGTCTTGATTCAAGCCAGATGACCAATGTAAAGAAATATTAGTATAAGACATAATCATGGACCACCCAACCCAACCCGCCTGTGAGTTGAGTCGAACTCATATCATAATTTTTAACCTATGACTCGATTCAACCCGAGAAAACCAACTAGCATAATTTAGCATGAAGAGCGATGCATAATTTAGCATGACCCGTTTGGCTGGCTGCGGGCGGCTCCGGCTCCTGCGCCGAAATCACTGTTCATCTATACGTATTTCACTGTTCATCGAAGCCCTTTTTCTCTCTCATTTCCTCCCCACTCACAGACGCGGTCACAGCTGCCGGAGCCAGAAATTCGAGCTCCACCGGCTCCGGCTCCCGCAGCCTCCTGTCGGCCGTCCAGCGGCCGACACCCTGCTACAGTGCCGGAGCCGGAGCCGGCAGGAGCCCGGCCAAACGGTTCCAAGTAAATTGTACTTGGAACGATGAGCCCCCTCGCTTCATACTTGATTACCTCGCAAGTGATGTAACTATACTGAATGAATAAAGTATGCTGAATTGTTTCAAAAAAAAAAACAAAAGAAATTACCTGGCCCGACCTCATTCGCTAGCGCATCGGGTCGGGCAAAAACCAAAATTTCTGATCAAATATATGTTCTCGGCTCGATCCAAACCTTGCTGACCCGTGTTTGATCAGATCTAATTAGTAAGGAGGATATGATGATCCATTTGTGCCAGCTGAGAGGTGAGAGCTGACAGTGACACAGCTTAGGCCAATGTGTCGGAGACTACTTAGATATAAACGATTCTGCAATTAAAACTCCATTTCTAATCTCTACTAATTGCTAATTGGACGAATTTAGAGGAGGCAGCAAGTATAGATAAGCAGTATCCAAACGCTGGTATAACAATAAAAGCTGGGATCCTCCAATCCGACGCTCCTCACTGTCCTTGTCACTCTCACCGGCTCGCCGCACAGTGAGCCCACCACCGTACCGTACCACAAAATGCGGAGGCCGCCCAAGCCCAAGCCAGCGGCGGCGGCGGCCACCTTCCTGCTCTCCCTCTCCCTTCTCCTCCTGCCGCTCGGCTTCGTCGCCACCCACAGGGCATTCTCCGGTGGCGTCGCCGCCGCGTCCACGTCCACCGCCAAGCGTGTTCTTCTCGTGGACGACGGCCATGCCAATGCAGCCGCCAACGCGGACGCCGCGACCGCCGTGGAGCGGCACTGCGCGGGGACGCTGCACCGCGACGTCTGCGCGTCGACGCTGGCCACCATCCCGGACCTTGCGCAGAAGCCGGTGCGCGACGTTATCTCAGCGGTGGTGGCGCGCGCGGCGGCCGCGGTGCGCGCGTCCGCGTCCAACTGCTCCGCGTACCTCCGCCGGCCCGCGGGGGCTGGGGCGCTGCGGGTGCGCGACAGCCTGGCGCTGTCCGACTGCGTGGAGCTGCTGGGGCACACGCTGGCGCAGCTGGGCACGGCGGAGGCGGAGCTGTCGGCGGGGAACCGCTCCGCGGAGGAGTCCGTGGCCGGGGTCCAGACCGTGCTGTCGGCCGCCCTGACCAACCAGTACACCTGCCTGGACGGCTTCGCGGGGCCGTCGGCGTCGGAGGACGGCCGCGTCCGGCCCTACATCCAGGACCGCATCTACCACGTGGCCCACCTGGTGTCCAACTCCCTCGCGATGCTGCGCCGCCTCCCGCAGCGGCGCCGTCGGGGCAGAGAGGCGCTGGAGCTGGAGGGGTACGGGCGCGTGCGGCGCGGGTTCCCGTCGTGGGTGTCGGCGGCGGACCGGAGGCGGCTGCAGCAGCAGCAGCAGGTGGTGGTCCCGGACCTGGTGGTGGCCAAGGACGGGAGCGGCAACTTCACGACGGTGGGGGAGGCGGTGGCGGCGGCGCCCAACAACAGCGAGGCGCGGTTCGTGATCTACATCAAGGCGGGGGGCTACTTCGAGAACGTGGAGGTTGGGAGCGAGAAGACGAACCTGATGTTCGTCGGCGACGGCATGTGGAGGACGGTGATCAAAGCCAGCCGCAACGTCGTCGACAACTCTACCACCTTCCGCTCCGCCACGCTAGGTCAGTAAGTACTCCATCAGCCAAGTAATACTCCTATATGGGAAGAATTTTAATACTCATCAATCAGATCTGATTTTTTTAATTTTAACCCTTTTTTAATATAATTTTAAATATAATACTGTCGGTTTTTTTAAAACTAACACTTTTGGCCGCGCCTATTATCCTTACGCGCCCAAATGCCTGTGCCGCGCCATGCATGGTGGCGCGGCACAGGGCTGACGTGGCGTGGGCCGGCCTGGGGGGACGATGACGTGGCGGGTCTTACCGCGCCACCGACCCTGGCGCGGCAGTGCCGCGCCCTGTTGCGTGGCGCGGTTGGACCAGATATACCACACAAGCAGCCACACCACCTGGCCGCTGCGCCTGTCGCCGGCCCGGGCTACCTGGATGGTAGAATCGAAACGCGTCGCGCCCGTATTTTGTTGAGTTTTTTTCACGGTCGAATAGAGAATTTGATAAGCCAATGATTAGTTTTTTGTCTTTCATAATACGGTTATGCACCATTTTAACTAATCAATTACGAAAAATTACCACCGGCGTCCAGATACGCCAGGACTGCCGGTTCCCGAACGTAGGGTACTTAATCTCGTCGGCAGTGCTGCCGCGACTCAAAGAAACGAATAAGAAGCAAGTTGATAACCTGCCACATAACATATTCATTGTTTTGACATAAGTTTGACATAATATAACCAAATAACCCCGCAAGTTTCGGATGCCAATATTCGTTTGACCTAACAAACTAAGACCCAGGAGTGTAAGGATCCCTCGGACGCCTCTGTCTCTTCAGATTTGTTGGCATCACATTGAGAGTGTAGTCAACGTCGGTATGGTCACGTCGACAGTGCGTACGACTCGTACCCTGCAGGTATATGATACGCACGATTACTTATAATTCTTTATGATCGTTAGTTCATGGAGCCTACGTATTGAAATAAACTATCTTTGTTAGTACCTGTGAGGCTCCTTGGGTGCCAAACGGGGCACCACCGAGCTGAGACATGCCGATCTCGTCCTGTGGCCATTCGTCCCACTGGCCGTGCTGTCCGCGGAAGCCCGGAGGTTCGTCGTCGTTGTCATCGTCCTCCTCCTCGTCCTCGGTTGCAGGGTCCTTCCCAGCGCTATGATATGGTGGTGTACGCACCGCGGAAGTGGCACCCTGCGTCATCGGCTGAGAAGAGCCGGCTGGTGTCCTCAAAGAGGCTGAAGACGTGCCATCCAACCGCGCGGGGAGTGGCGGTTCCTCATAAGGAGTGTCCATGCAGCTCAACTTCTGAGCTAGCTTCCTGCAGCTCTTCTTCACCTTCTGCATAAATAGACGTTAAAGTTAGTTCATTACCCAAACGTATATACACTAAAGAAATATTTTCGAAACAAACAAGTTTATATTTACCTCCACAAAAGCCACGAGAACGCCTGGCCCCTGCCCTCTAGACTCGTGAAGCCGGAACGCTGCTTCATTGGACTACCTTGACAATTGTGTTGTCTGGGTATAGAAACGCGGTTGAACAGTTTTAGTACACATACTTAATACCAAAAGGATAACAAATTGTACCATTCAAGTATCTTACCACGTATCTTTGAAGCGATGCTCTCTATAGCTGTGTGTCCTCCCTAGTGGTAACATCGTACACATCTTCGATGACATCTTCCTCCGAGTCCTCTTCAATCGCCACGTCAGTATACGGGGGCTTGATATGTGTCCTCATAGACCTGTGAAGCCACCACAGGTACTCGTCAAAGATGTGCTGGTCATGTGGAGGACCCACAAGGACCGCATGTGGTACCCTGGTCTGTCATAAATGGATGTACGAGCTGTGTGTCACGCACCAATCCTTGGTCTTGTATCTCTTCCTGCGGTTAAATCCGCAACAAAACGATATTAGTTGTACCAAACACACCTCTGAATTATAGCATTGTTATTAATCGATAACGCACCCGTGCAATACTTGATTGGTGGAGTAAAACGGTGGTGGGCAGCCTATCATTCTTTCAAACTGTCTGCAGACCCGGATGGGCAAGTGAATCTCGACCACATGGAAGAAAATAAGAGGAACGTCGCAGCGATACTCGTGTGACTCGTCCCTAGTGACAGGACTTAGATAGTCCTGGAGCTCCGGAGAATCCTAAGGACACCAAAACACCTGAAAATTCGTAATTGTGTTAGGTTGTGATATAGTGTACATCGAAGAAGACACTGCTACGATAGTATAGAGAGCGTAACCTGGTGCTGTGTTAGGACGTCGAGACTGTCCATATACTCCCTGTACTTGCGCCACACATTCCCTCTAACTAACTGTGCTTCCGTCCAGATATACAAAGCTGTAGGGAGTGTATCATACCCGTTTCATTGCTGCATTGAACATGATAATGAATTAACAACAAATAATCTCATCATATCTAACTACCTAGAAGAATATAATGAACCAAAGTACTTACCGGTAAATCATTATTAAAGGGCCTCTCAACGGGCAATTGTTCCCAACACCAAACCTGGAGTAGGTAGGAGCAACCCTCAAGGTTTGCATGTCGTGAGGTGCGACGACAGGCAACGCATAGCTGTTGATACATCCATGCCAGGACTGCGCTGCCCCAGCTGTACCCCGCTATGTTCTCCCACGGCTGGCGAAGTATGTCAAGAAAGATCCAGCTGATGGTGTTGCCTGAGGCGTCTAGGAAGAGGAAAGCACCAAGAAAGTTCCAGAGCCACACTCGAGCGAACCTGTCGATCTGTGCCTCCTCAGCTTATGGGTCCAAGTACTCAAATCGATCTATGATCCAGGACGACGAAACAACAGAATTTTTCCTGTAATTGATCAAAGAAAATAAGATCTGATGCCAGCTGTAAAGTAATGCAAGTATTAAATAGGCTTGAATTACTCACTTATTTTTCTTGGAAGCATCGTCGTCCGGTGGAAGAAAACCAGTAAACTGAGCCACCAGCTCTCTCCAGTGATCGTTGTCAACTATGCCTGCCACTGGAAGTCCCCCCAACCGAAGGCCTAAAATAGCCTTCATGTCCTGCAATGTCAAGGTCATCTCGCCACAAGGTAGGTGGAATGTGTGGGTCTCAGGCCTCCACCTGTTATAAAAATAGAACGACTGTTAGTTGCCTCCAATTTGTTACAAGAAAGTTTACGTACAAAGAATGCACTCGCACATGTCTACAGCTGTAGTAAGTAGTGCTGGGTCAAGGGGTGAAAAACCGTGGTTGACAACACGGACAAGCTTGAGGAAGCCGGCACGCCGTATGTACGGCGTATAACGCTCGTCCTACTGACGCGCCCTGGTGTGAGTGCGGGGCCTCAAAGGAGACAAGAACACCTCTGCGTCGTTGTCGCTTAAGATGTGTGCTCGGTGCTGGTCGTCGTACTCCACCTCCAGAATGGAGTACAACAGGTGCTGCGTGGGAGGGGTCATCCTGTTACAAATTGATAAACAAAACGTTAGAGTATTTAAATTAACAAAATTCAAGTTAACATTAGTAAGTTCACAAACAAATTCACTAACCTAACGAGCCTAAATCTCTAAACCCAAAATCCTAACTATACTAGATAATAAATACATAATCAATCCATATAAAACTTTGGTTCTAAAATTATAAGTAATCTCTCTGTCTTAAAATAAATACACATCTTGCTTCTCGAGTAGTCAAATATGTTTAAGTTTGATCAAAACTAAATAAAACGGTATCAATATTTCTATTTCCTAATAAGTTTATTACGAAAGTATACTCCATGCTTAATGTAATAGTACCTATTATGTATCATAAATATTAGTACGCTATTATATAAATTTGGTCAAATACACTAATAGTCAATGAAAATAGCCTCGATGCCCCTACATGCTCCTAAAAATGCTAGCACTAGCAGACCATCATCAACTCTTTTGCTTCTGCGCCGGCCGCTCGAGGATTACGAGGGCACGTGGGGGTACCGTATGGATACAAAAAATACTAACTATACTAGATAATAAAAAATATATAAAATCGAGAGCGAGGTACCTTAGGAGCGGGCGACCTTGACGCGCCAGCGTTCATGGCGCGGCCGACTAGGACGTTGCGCGGCGGGAGTGGCCGGACATGGCATGGGCGAGCGGCCGAGGCCGCGTGGGCGCGTGCGCGGCGTGGTCGGGCAGGCGCGTGCGGCCGCAGTCAGGGCGCTGGCAGCGGCGACGGCGGCGTTTGGGCGGGCGGGCAGGGCAGGGGTGCGAGCGGGCGGGCGGGCTCGCACACGGTATATATCTGGTCCAGCCGCGCCACAGATCAGGGCGCAGCACTGCCGCGCTAGGGTCGGTGGCGCGGCAAGACCCGCCACGTCATCGGCCCCCAGGCCGGCCCACACCACGTCAGCCCTATGCCAGCATTTGGCCGCGCCAGGGCAATAGACGCGACCAAAAGTGTTAGTTTTAAAAAAAACCGACGTTGTTAGATTTAAAATTATATTCAAAAAGGGTTAAAATTAAAAAAAAAATCTCAGATCACTTGCCGTTGCCGACGATGCATTGTCGTCGGAGGCATTGGCATTTGGCAAATAGGAGTACGTAGATAGAAGATCACCCGTCTGTCGGGACTGCGCAATGCAGCGGTAGATCGTCGTGATATTTTCTAGTGGACCCCCGGCGGTCGTGTCGGAGACGAAGACGAACGACGACAGTCGCTGTGTCACTCCGGCCGGCGTACTAGTTTTTTTACACCTGCAAAGTGTGGCAGTGCTGGTTGAGGCAGACGACAATTGAGGAGAGCACGAGCGAGGGAAGCGTGGCCACCGGTGAATGGAAGATCCTGCATTGGCCTTTGCCCTACTGCAGCTGGACTCTCCACTGCTACTATACTAGCTGTAGCACGCGTCTCACTTCATCACGGATCACTTCGGCCTTGTCTGGTCCTAAGGTTTCGACACATGTACGAAATATTAAATATAGATTTAAAAAATAATTAATTTTATAGTTTATAACTAATTTATAAGATAAATTTTTTAAACCTAGTTAGCCTATAATTTGACAATATGGGGCTACAGTAACACATATGTTAATGACGGATTAATTAGACTTAATAAATTCGTCTCACGGGTTACTGACGATTCTGTAATTTATTTTTTATTAGTATTCTAACACCTCATACGACAACTCTACGTGATATCTGATGTGACACTCTAAAACTTTACGTTTTTAATTTAAACGAGGCCTAGCACTAAAAGATTCAACGTCTAGAGTCAGGTTACTGTTCCTCGTAAACACAAGCAGGACAGTGTAACTCGATGATTGCATGTCTCGTACAGGATTGCATTGCTGGGCGCGCGTGGCGTTAGCCCGACAATGGACACGTTGGATGGTTGGTTTCTGGACTGATTTAAATTAATTGATGTTGATTTGTTATGAGAGAAAAATATTGACACGTTGGATGGTTGGTTTCTGGGCTGATTTAAATTAATTGATGTTGATTTGTTATGAGAGAAAAATATTGTTGGCTGACTAATTTGGATTGGCTAAAACCAACAAGCGAACAGGATGAATTACATATGCGTGCATGAGCCGGCTCATGCCCGTACACAAATGTACATGGATGAGTGTACATTTGATTCACGAGTGTCGTACGTAGTCGTCAAATAGGAGTAGTATAGTACCTTGTTCGTTTCACCGAAATTTAGCTTACGTTGATTTATTATGAGAGAAATATTATTTATTCGCTAAAAAATATTGCTGAAGTAGTTCTGCTGCTCGTTCTGCTAGGACTGACGGGTGTGTGGCACATGCTAGCTAGGTCGCGGCTCGCCGATAAATGTACAGCCTGTTCGCTTGTTGGTTCCAGTCAGGGTTTATTAACTATGGTACAGTATTTTTCTTTCACAATAAATCAGCACCAATCAGACTTATCAGCTCAGAAATCAACCAGCGAACATGTCCCGTAGCTTGCTATAGGTTGGCGATGACAAACTACGGTCCTGCTGGTCGGCCTCCAACTCCAGCCTTTTGCAAGAGCTCAGAGGATAAAGAATAATTTTTTATTTAAAAAGTCAGAGCTTAACAGTCTGTTCGAGAGGCCGTAAACGATCGTGGATTATTTACTGCTGGCTGGTTTGGTGTGAGAGAAAAACACTGTTCCCGACTGGAAATTTACGATCGTTTATGAGCAAGCGAACAGGCTAAGAAAGTGGTTCTCTCAGTTCTTTCTCACAAACCTAACATTACAAAACTAGTAACGAAGCCGGATTTTGTCAAACTTTTTTTTTCAAAACGACTTTGGCTTAACCATAGAAGCTGCCGCGTGGAGAGCCAGAGCTAAAATGGTACCAAACAGGACTTACATGATACAAGCGAGTAGACAACATAAATAAACTTAATATTTATGGGTTATGTGGTAACATGTAAAAAACTAAGTTTATTTGTGGATTTGCACAGGTTTGACAACATACCTAGAGCCAAAATACCATGGGTTGACTGTCAGCAAATCGACGCCCACCCTAATCAACTCCCAACATTCCCCTTTCCACGAGCTAGAGCAAGAGACAAAAGGAGACTCATGCCTCATTTGGTGTGCCTTCAAACCGCTCTAACTTTTTGCTACAGTGCATGGAGTAGCCGGCGACCAGTAAAGTCCGGTTTCTAGTCTATTTTGAGAGAAAAGATAAAAATAGCTTCTTGTTACACTACATATACGGAGTAGCCAGAGCTAAAGCCCGTTGGAGCTCTCCACCAAATGGGCCATGAGAGTTCTATTTGAAGCAACATATATATGGTCTATTTGGGACTGTTCTATAAGCTTCACCGTGGAGCTGCTTCCAAAATAACTCTAAAATTTCTAGAGCATCCTCTTATGTGTTCTCTAAACTCCACCTCTTTTGTTAGAGCAAAATTTGTAAGACTACACCTGTTTGACTAAAAAACAAAGAGCGAAGCAGTATCAAACATGCCCCTAAGTGGAGAGAGCGCACGATGATTAAGAGGCATCACCCAATACCAACTCGGTATGTTACGTAGTTTCTCTCTCACAACAAATCATAGCTAGCTGGCTAGTAAAAAAATACTCTCTACTGTGTACTCTATAGAACAGACAATGCAGGAGGCTCAGAGGCTGCACTGCACTGGTGCAGGACACGTGCCGTGTTCGGCTGGGGTTGGCTGACTGGCTAGGCTGGCCAGCCCCTCACATGGACACTGTTCCAATAAACCAGCCAGCAGTACTTTACTCTTACATAAACGAACCAGCCAACCGAACATTCTGCCGCTCTCCTTGCTCCGTGGCATGCATTTGGAGTTATGCAGCACGGGAATGGTTTGGTGAGGAGCCAGAGCAAACGCCCATGCATTAACGCGGCCGCGCGCGTGGGCCTGGCTCTAAGCTGCCGGGCCACTGCGAAAACGGAGATGGAAGCGCATGCAAGTGATTTTGTTCTGCGATCGGTCGGGACTGGGAGTGGCTTCAAGCTCATCAACGACACCGCTACAAGCGAAAAGGCGGCCACAACCACCAGGGTACCACACCGTGCCGCCATGCATAGAGAGGAGCCATGGAGGCGATTTCGTGGTGCTGATGCTGCTGTCTACTCCGCATCTAGCTGTGGTCTCCCCCCTTCTCTCCCGGTTGGCTCCTAGTCCTAGCTAGCTGCTTCCTTCCTTCTCTCCCTTGTGCCTTGTGTGGGATTGGAGTAGGAGTGGACAGGACGAGTGGTGTGTAGTGGATGCCGGCCGGCCGATTGGTCGTCGATCGGTCTCCCCTCTGGTCCCTGCAGCTGCAGTGCCCCAGTGCGTGGGCCGTGGGGTGGGGATGCTAACCTCTACTCTAGTCTAGAGTAGAATCGAATCAACCTCAGCTGCAAGCCGACACTGCCCGCCCGGCCCTACCTACATTCCAACGGATCGAGACTTGAGAGACTAGCTAGTACTCCTCCCTCCCATGGCCTACGACAGACCGGCCGGCGGCGTGCCTCGTCTACCGCGCCGCGCACCAACCTCAGCTCCTCGATCGGTCCGTGGCCTTGTCGCGGCCGCTCGACAGAAGCGCCCGCCCGCCCGCTCGCTCGCTCGCTCTATAGGGCTGGTGTCGCCATTGCCTGGCCGAGATCAATCCATACCATGATCCATCGGTGGTGACAGGGAATGAAGCACGTACCAAACGCTTGTTTTGGCCCAGCAGCCAGCAGAGATCTCGAGGCAGCTAGTTGCGCCACACAGCCAGACGACGATGCGAGCGAGAGGGCTGTCAGCTCTGGTTGGCACGCCACTTTCGAATCTTGGGCCTTGTTCACTTTGCAAATTTTTTGAACTTAATGAATAGTACCACTTTCGTCTTATTTGGTAAATATTGTCCAATCGTGGACCAACTAGGCTCAAAAGATTCATCTCGTGATTTTCCACTAAACTGTGTAATTAGTTATTTTTTTTACCTACATTTAATACTCCATGCAAGCAGCTAAAAATTGATGTAACAGAGAGAGAGTGAAAAAACTTAGAATTTGGATGGCATCTAAACAAGGCCTTGGTGCGTGTCGTGTCGGTGTGGCACGTACAGTACGTATGCAATGATGGTGCATCGCCGGTACGTGCCCGCCGCTCACATGCCACTTGTGGTTGTGGGCACTTGCGATGCATGGGTACACCCGTCGCCACCTAGCCAGCGTACGTCAGTCATGTCGGCTGACACCGACAGATGTGCATTGCTAGCAGTAGCAGCAGCAGTTTCATTCACGCCTTTAGATCACCTCCAAAGTTTTTTCACTCTCTTTCCATCACATCAATTTTTAGCCACTTGCATGGAGCATTAAATGTAGGTAAAAAAAAATAACTAATTACATAGTTTAGTTGGAAATCACGAGATGAATCTTTTGAGTCTAGTTGGTCCACAATTGGACAATATTTGCCAAATAAGACAAAAGTGGTACTATTTATCAAGTTCAGAAAACTTGCGATCTAAACAAGGCCTCAATCGACTGCACTACACCAGGCCATCTGACGCCTGATCTGACGTCGTCCGATCCCCCAGCGGTGGTGGGCACGGGCTTCCTGGCGCGTGACCTGACGGTGGAGAACGCGGCGGGTCCAAGCAAGCTCCAAGCCGTGGCGCTGCGCGTCAACGCCGACCTCGCCGCCTTCTACCGCTGCAGCTTCGCGGGGTACCAGGACACGCTGTACGCGCACTCCCTCCGCCAGTTCTACCGCGACTGCGACGTCTACGGCACCGTCGACTTCGTCTTCGGCGACGCCGCCGTCGTGCTGCAGGGCTGCAGCCTCTACGCGCGCCGCCCGGGTCTCGGCCAGAAGAACGTCGTCACGGCGCAGGGGCGGGAGGACCCCAACCAGAACACCGGCATCGTCGTGCAGGGCGGCAAGGTCGCCGCCGCCGCCGACCTGGTCTCCGTACTCGGGAACGTCTCCTCCTACCTCGGCAGGCCATGGAAGCAGTACTCGCGCACCGTGTTCGTGCAGACCACGATGGAGGCGCTCGTCCACCCGCGAGGCTGGCTCGAGTGGAACGGCACGTTCGCGCTCGACACGCTCTACTACGCCGAGTACATGAACCGCGGGCCCGGCGCCGACACCTCCGCAAGGGTGGCCTGGCCGGGGTACCACGTGCTCACCAACGCCACCGACGCCGCCAACTTCACCGTGCTCGACTTCATCCAGGGAGACCTCTGGCTCAACTCCACCTCCTTCCCCTACACATTGGGCTTCACCTAGCTACCTGGCTAGTAGAATTTTGAGTTGCTTCGGTTCTTCTGGAATACTGTAACGGTTCACCTAGCTCAGGTTTTCACTTCACACGGTTCCTATTTAATTACTACCTAGAGGTAATCCTGAAGCTGGACCTGCAATCACCGCATGTGTTTCGGTCATTGCTAAGTACTGCTGTATGATTCTTTGGTTAACAATCGATAATGGCCGAAGGCTAGTAATCTATGCAAGGGAAAGTGTACAACGGTTCATTGACGGCTATTTATTCATTCATTCGTCCTGTTCGCTTGGCTTATAAACCGTACTTTTTCAGCCAACGAACGGTATTTTTCTCTCACAACAAATCAGCCAACAGTACTTTCAGCCATACAGCCAAGCGAACAGGGCAATTGTCTATTTTTCCGTTCTTCAAGAACTTATCACGTACTTATCATTTTTTTTGTTTAAAAAGAACAAAACCGTTTTTGAAACCACTCCAAACTAGGTCCGGAAGGTAAGTTAAACAATGTTGAGATTTTATGGTGTAACTAGCAAATGTGCCCGTGCGTTGCAACGGGAGAAGAAACTTAATTTTTTTTTATAAATCCATTATTATGTAAACCACTTTAGTCAAAATTCAATCATAAATTATTAAATTGATTTTATGTAAAAAGGGCTATAATTCCTAATAAAGATTCATAGTGATCCATGACACAATTTTATAGGTTAGAATTAACTAAAATTGAAGTATTATAATAATAATGATAGTTAACGCATTGTTAGGCAACGACCACTTAAAGAAACTATGTATCACAGTAGTATTTTTTTTTTGTCTTCATCTCTCTGGGTCCCGTATCTCAGTTTGGAGCAGACTTCATCTCACGCATACTTCTCATACACGCGTCTAGCCCAAGTTGTTGTCTCCTCTCTACTCGCTCGATCGCCTCCTTCTCTCTCCTTCCATGAGATCTCTGCATAATAAACTAATTCCATGAGATCTCTGGATTCTAGGACTAAAATAGTTTCTTTACCTAGTGTCTACGCTGTGACGCTCGGTAAAGAGGCCAATATTTATACGTTCTGGGTCAGTCTTTGCCGAGTGTCTAGTATTTGACACTCGGCAAAGATGGCAGGTTTGCCGAGTGTCTAATATCTGACACTCGGCAAAGAAGACATGTTTGCCGAGTGCCCGGGATTTGACACTCGGCAAAGATGGTAGGTTTGCCGAGTGCCTGGGATTTGACACTCGACAAAGAAGGCATGTTTGTCGAGCATCAGATATTGGACACTCGGCAAAGAATTTAGGTTTGCCGAGTGTTAGGTCCGAGAGACTCGGCAAACGCGTGGTGACCGTCTCCGCGCCGTCGCGTTACTTTTTTTGTCGAGCATTGGTTTCAACTCTCGACAAAGTGTTTGCCGAGTGTCCGATAGAAAACACTCGACAAAGAGATGTTTGTCGATACTGTAGATGTCGTGTGCTGTTTGCCGAGTGTAACACTCGACAAAAAACACTCGGCATGGTCTTTGCCGAGTGCCTGTGGCATACGACAAAGTCACTGTTTCTGGTAGTGATGGTTGGTAGGGATCTATGCGGTGTTAACTATAGATTTTTGGAGAAAGCAGATCAGTTCTCTGTGACTAAGCGAACATTGATTTTATTTGGCAGAAGTGGAGGCTAGATTGCAAAGTGTGCGTGCACATGCTGCGGACTTTGTGTGTGTGGTTCACCGTGGACCAAGTCCATGATGAAGGGGTATTGAGACGATTAAATTTCAGGTGATGGACGGCTAATGTATTCGGATGGTATATCTGGATTTACTTTTCTAAAGAAAACGGTCGTATATCGCATAGGCATGATGCCATCAAGCTAGTAACGGATCGAGGAGCTAGCATATGACTACAATTTGGTCTTTTTTTAAGAAAATTTACATTTGCCTCCCTGGAGACGTAAACTCATCTTTGGACCCTAGGGGTTGGCGCCAGGATTCATGGCGGTGCCATAGATCTTGGCTCTGAGGTGCCTCGCCGAGCACAGCAGGACATCCTAGATGATGTTGACATGGCCGGTACCTCGGCACGAGAATATATGGCGCCGACCTCGATGCCATATGTGCTGTGTGGACAGCGGCGCTGTGTCTCGATGGAATAGAAAGAAGGCAAGTCTTGGGCTGAACGGAAATTTAGGCCCAACACAAGTCCGAGCAAATTTAGGCCCATGATCAGGTTGGACGAAAATATAAAGTTGCAAGAAATTTTGTCTCTTTTTTAAATCATAAACTTCATTACTCATTAGACTCAGCCAAATTGCTGGGCACCAAATTCTCGACAAAACGAGGTACATCCCCCAAGTGATTTGATCATCACTGGGACAATTACACCCAAATGCCGCTAAAGCATCTGCAACTTTATTACATAATCTAGGACACACTTCTACTCTAGCCTCCACAAACTCTGACATCAGCAGTAGCCGAAGCTCAGTAATAACCCCGCCCAAAGCCGAAAGTCTATACTCATTACTCTCTACTGAAGACTTGACTAAACAAGCGTCAGTTTTCAGCACAATCTTACTAATCCCCAATTGCACAACAGCTTTAACTCCGGCAAGACATCCCAACAACTAGGTGTAGATGTGTTTTTAACTTTACAAAGAAACCACCGGTATGTAGAGGAGAAAAATAAGAAAACGGAAGTGCACGGACAGAAAGAAAGGAAAAAAAAAGAAGAACATAAGTAGACGGACAGAACGAAAAAACAAAGAAGAAAAAACGGAAAGCAGAAACTCACACCATGGGGAAAAAGGGAGAAAAATAGAAACTGGAATTCCATAAGGGAAAGGGAAAAAAAAAACAGAAGCTGGGATTCCGTGCAAGAATACGGGAGGTGACCAAAAAAAAGGAATTAGAGAAATGGAAACAAAACGACCGAAGCGAAGTAGGAATGGATGATTTTTTTTTATTTTCTTTTTCTCTTTTATTAATTCTTTATTCCTTTTTTTTTCTTTTTTTCTTCATTTTTCCCTCTTCTTTTTCTTCTCACGCGTCTATCTTTTCCCTTATCCGCCGATGGAGAAGGGATATTTGTCTCATGGATACGGAGCCGACGATGGCCAACCGAAAAACAAAATGGAACATGACACAAACACGGTACATGGAGCCGGAAAAAGTTTGATAACCAAAAAAAAATTAAGGCGGGAATTTTGCCTTTTTAGTATTATATTATATATATATTATAGGTATATAGAAGACGTGTCCGTGTCTTACAACGGAACCCAATAATCTTAGAATGGGACTCCATATCAGTTTAGACGGGAGCTATTTCGTATGAGCACATGTTATATATAAGTCCAGAGAGAAGAAATTCTCCATTGTCCGGTAGTTAGAGGGGGACGGACTAAAAAAATAGATGGACGAAAAAAATAAGCTGAAATTTTGTCTCTTTATCAGTAAGGTAGGTATAGATAGATATGTCTTGTTTCGAAATTCGAAGAGAGAAAATAGATTACGATAATAACTCGTATAGTTTTTTTTAGCACTCGTAGAGGTAGAATAGACTTTTTCCTACTTGAGGCTCATCCTCGGAGGCCCATCTCGTCCAGCAGCCCACCACCCGCGTCCAAAAGCACGGCCCACCCGTTGACTCTGGATGTGATCATGTGAATGATGCTGCGGGTGTAGGCGAAGGAACGATTAACCGGATGGTAATGCTAATAGGCCGTGCGTCTTACGTCGAGCAAATCGTCGGACATTCGCGCAGGTCCACCACCTGATTGCTTACACTAATATCATGTCGCTTGCTCTGCTTACGAGTTTATTAAAAAAGAAAATCACCCATCCTTATCCCTTCCACTTCCTTCTTCCCTGTCAAAGCGCCTTGCGGCTGCCTGTCTTAGGACGCGGACACACACTCCCCTCGCTGCTGCCGCGTGCCCCATTTGCCGCCGCTCGCTCGCGCCACATCACGTGTGCCTCTCGCCCCTCCCGTCGCGCGGGCCACCCGCTCCCTCCCGTCGTGCGCGTTGGTGCTGGTGGTGCTCGCTTTTGCTCGTCGCGCGTGCTGCCCCCAGCTGAACTAAGCCCGGTGCTAGTGGCGGTGGTGTTCGCGTGCGTCGCTGGCGCTGGATGCTAGTGGTGCTCGTGCGCGACGGGATGAAGCTCCCCTATGTGTCGGTCAATTTTGGACATTGATCGGCACAAGCACTCCCCCCTTCCCTATGTTGCAAATGTATATTTTAAGTGGTTCAGATATTTTAGAGGTACGTTGCAGTTATTTTATACAGATGTTGTAAAAGTAGATCGGGATGTTGTATATGTTGCAAGTATTTCAGAGACATGTTGCAAGAGTTTAGTCAAAATATTTCATCTGTTCCAGACATATGTTACAAATGTTTTAATCTGGATGTTGCGTATATTTCACAAGATGTAATTTACAAGGGTAATAGATTGAATACCGCACTTCCAAACCGACTCAATATTTTAGTGAGGTAGAATGAACTTTTCCCAACTCAGAACCTCATCCTCGGAGGCCCATCTCGTCCAGCGGCCCACCACCCGCGTCCAAAAGCACGGCCCACCTGTTGACTCTGGATGTGAACGATGCTGCGGCTATAGGCGAAGGAACGATTAACCCACTTCCTAGGCCACAGGTCGCGTGTCTTCTCAAAACATTGCTATTGTTCTTCTTTGTATTCTATATATATTAGAGTGTGGTGGTTGTAACGGACCTAACTGGACTTTGATGTACTATGTTGTTAGCATTTGATTAATTTTAAGTAGTGATTATTGTATAACCGTTTGTTTCTTTATCTAAACACTAATACCTTAGGAATTTTTTAGGAGTAATTGTTGTATAACTGTTTGTTTCTCCGTCTAAACACCACTGGTACCTTAGGTAGCGTTTGCATGCGAGGATGAGGAGGAACAGGATGGGATGGCCCCGAGGCAACCGCCATTTGGTTCGGAGGCAACCGGGGACGAGGATGTCCCACAAGCGAATATTCACACAAGACAGGGAGTCCTCGTGGGATGAGACGCGCGCGCGCGTGAGAAGAACGAGGAGAGGAGCGGGAGCTTGCCACGGTTGAGGGAGAAGGAAGAAGCAGGAACTCACCGAAGTTGCCGGAGTCGAGGAAGAAGCGGCGCGCGGCCATAGGAGCACGGGCTCCGCCCCTGGCGCCGTTGTGCCCGGCCCGACGAGATCCGCCCCTAGCATCGTCATGCTTGGTCCCGGCGACCTCCGCCCCCAACGAGTCGCGAGGAGGTCCTCGGCGCGAGCTCTGGGGCTGGCCCTACTGCCGCAACGGAGGAGGCACCGAGTGGCGCGCTGCCAGGCTCACTGGAGTGGTGGCCGGTCAAGTTGGCTTCCTCGGGGAAGCACACGGCGGAGGTGGGGTGCGGCCGTGCTCGTCGACGGAGCCGCCGCGGTACACGCCTGGTTTGGGCGGCCGTTGGGGACAAGAGAGACAAGGAGAGGACGGAGAAAAAAGGAAAAAAACTAACAAATGGGTCCCACTTGTCAGTAGCGGATCCCACTTTTGTTGTCTCTTGACTAAATAGAAATATATGTTGGTCCCATCTCTCCTCAATTAAATAGAAAGTAGAGTCGTCCCAGCCCATGAAACGGAGTCAGGACTATCCCACTCCACTTTAACTTTCAACCAAACGCTACCTTAAGATCCGCATCTCATTCACGGATCCAAATAAAATAAAAAGTATCTTGAGTCTCTACAGGCCAAACTCACCATTTAGCCTACCTCTAATATTATTAGCCTGACCCGGTCCATCAGTATAGGCTATCTTTACGTAGACAGATAAACACATGTGAAATTTCCTTAGCACATGTTTGGATCCATTAATTGAAATCAATATCTAAAAGTGTTTCTTAGATTAGTTTCCAATCCCTGATATTTAAAAAAATGCGTCTCAGATTATTTTCCAATTCCTCTCGATTCTTATGAACCAAACATGGCATTGCATTTTCGATATTGTTTACAGTTTTTGGTTTTAGCAAAATGTAAAGTTTTTTTTATTTGAGCATAATCTTCTCACAGTTTCTTTTTAGTTGGGGAAATCTCGTACTACGGCTAATCGGTTTTCGTTTTCCGTATTTACCTTTTCGGATCACTTTCAGGATCAGTCTGACTGATGAGTTGCGCGGGATCAGAGAGAGAGATGACACGCAACCGATCCCATCCCATCACGGCGGCAAAGGAGCGTGGGCGCGTCGACTCCCATCTCTCCCTCCCAAACACGAGCGAGAGCTGCCTACCCAAATCCGTCCACGCCGTCTCGTCTCCCTCGGTATCGCCGTCTCCTCCTCGGTTCCTCAACCGACCCGCTGCTGCTGCCGACTAGGATGGCGAAGCTGACATCGGAGCTGCTGCGGCCGGTCGACCCGGCGGCGGCGCTAGACGAGGCGGCGCTGCTGCGCTACCTGCCCGCCAACGTCCCGGGCTTCCCGGGCCCCGCGCCGGCGCTGTCGCTGACCCAGTTCGGGCACGGCCAGTCCAACCCCACCTACTGCATCCACGCCTCCGCCTCCGCGCCGGGCGGGGGCCCGGCCAGGCGCTACGTGCTCAGGAAGAAGCCGCCCGGGTCCATCCTCCAGTCCGCGCACGCCGTCGAGCGCGAGTACCAGGTCCGGTCCGTTCTGGTCATCTCCGTCTCCCCCCGCCCCGCTCTTCTTCCGCGGCTCGGTCTCGGTTCCGTGCGCATCGAAAAGGGCGCGAATCCGATGTGCTAGTGGATGCGAGCTTGTGTTGTGTGTTTGTAGGTCCTGTTCGCCTGTTCGCTCGTTGGATTTCAGCCATCCCAAACCACAGTGTTTTTCTCTCACAACAAACCAGCACCCATCAGCTCAAACCAGCTCAGAAATAAACCAGCGAACAGCCTTTCAGAGGCAGAGCTGTATTAGTATTAGATTTTGTTAACAGTATATACAGGAAGAGAAAGGGCAGAATCAGTACTGATTCGACTTTTTGATTTGTCGTCTTTTCTTACATGTCATTTCATTGCATTTGCATGTTTAATGCAATGGCATCCCACAATCTGAACCGTCTTCTACCGCGGGAACCCTGTAAAATTCAGTTCATAGGTGAAAAGTATGCATGGTATGGTTTCTGCTTACTAGTAGGTAGTTTATTCTTTTGAACATTTCGAAAATCACTTGAATTGTTACAATTACCTGCGGCGATTTGGCTTACCTTAGTTTAGGCAACTAATTGCTTACATCTTTGTCACTATGAAACAATTATGTAGTGTTGCCTTTCTTCTAATAACATATATGAGCTTACTCCAGTCATTTCCTATCGGAAGCAGGTTCTCAAAGTTCTGGGTGATCACACAGATATTCCTGTCCCAAAGGTTTACTGTCTCTGCACAGATGCAAGTGTAATTGGAACTCCTTTCTATATAATGGAGTATCTGGAAGGAATAATATATCCTGATAGTGCGTTGACGGTATGCTGTTTTTTTCTGTATTCTTATGTACTTTTTTTACTGGCCAGGAGCCCAGTGTTCCTTGGTAACGTTTAATATTTATGAAGCAGTTATTTATTTAGCTTACTACCGCTTTTAGTGGAAACAAAGGGCACCGTGCCTATACACAATGTAACTTCTAGTTTGTGTTTTTTCATCCTTTTGTTACAGGGGGTAACTCCATCTAAAAGGCGGGCTATATATTTTTCTACTGCCAAAACTTTGGCTGCTATACACAAAGTTGATGTTAACGCCGTTGGATTACAAAAGTATGGGAGAAGAGACAATTATTGCAAAAGACAAGTAGGTTCTAATCACTCATATTTCGTGCATGTTGATTCACTCTGACTCCTTCCTTTTCTCTCTCCCTCAGTTTAGTAACCTTTACTGAATAACAAGTTTACAAACAAATATGCCCTCTCTTCATTCATGTCTAAATGAGCATACTCTTAAGTGGCAATCATTTATTTGTTCTTAACTTGTTACTCCCTCCGTCCCAAAAAGAAGGACGTTATGGGATGCGTGCAAGTCAAACTTTCTCAACTTTGACTAGATTTGTAGAAAATGCGTGCAACATTTTTATCTCCAAATAAGTTTATTATGGAAATACATTCAACGATCTATCCCCAGACCCCACTCATGTGGGAGCCTCCGGCACTGGGTCTGCCCTTTTTTTTTTACATTCAACGATCTATCTAATGATACTAATTATGTATTATAAATATTAATATTCTTTTATATATAATTGGTCAAAGTTAAAAAAAAGTTGACTTCTCGGGAAGCGAGAATGACTTCTATTTTGGGACAGATGGAGTAGTCTATAAGGGATACATGCATCGATTTCCAATTATTCTTTTCTGCGTGAATGGATATTGCCTGACAACTTGTAATTTGATCACTCAGGTTAAGAAAGAGATCCCTAGTTGTATCGATTTGTGTGATGTTTGTCTGTGATACTCCATTGCATTTGAAGGTGGTTTCTGTTTCATGTTTACATAGTTTCTGTTTCATTTTTCAGGTTGAAAGATGGGAGAGGCAATATCTTGCATCCACTGGTGAAGGGAAGCCTGCACGTTATCAAAGGATGCTTGATCTAGCACGTTGGTTGAAAGAACATGTACCTAAAGAAGATTCCTTAGCAGGATCAGGAACGGGTCTTGTTCATGGTGATTACCGCCCTGATAATCTAGTTTTTCATCCAACAGAGGTCTGCGTTTCTGTCATTGCAAGTGTTCGTGCATTCATCTGTGTTGAGCATATAATTTTACATGTTTTGTAAGACAATTATATTTGCTTGTATGCAGGATCGAGTAATTGGCGTTATTGATTGGGAACTATCTACTTTGGGGAATCAGATGTGTGATGTTGCTTGTAGCTGCTTGGTATGAAGTACTTTCTTATTTTAACATTGTTAGGCATCAATCACCTATATTTAGTGTAACACATTCTTTTTGCATCATATCTCTTCCTGATATATTCCGGCAATGGTAGTTCTTTGAAATTTGAAGGTGATGCTGTTTGGTGTACTCGTTTAAAAACACATTTTACTTTCACTTCGCTCAAGACTCGAGCTACTTTCAAAGAAGAACGCTTATTTGATTTTTGTACCATATTTTCCTTTTCACTGCATAGAGGTGACCATCAGTAGAAACTGGTGCTAGAGATAAGAGTTATGTAAGATATTTTGTGTAACCCTTTAAAGCCTGGCCAAATGGAGTGTATCTGATCTCTCTTCTATTGCAATGCCCCTCTAATGCAGTAAACTGTGATGCTTCATCTTACTCGTCTCATTTTATATTTGGGGGCTTATTATCACTGCCTCTGAATTTGTACCATGTCCCATGCCCAATAATGATATATAGATATCCATTTTGTCATATTTTTCTTGCTTTTTGTTTCACTATAATGGTAGGTTACTTGTTTTGGTTGACTCTGATGAATTTCCCTTTCAGCCATATATTATTGATGCAGCACTGAGTGAAAGGACTTCTTATGGAGGGTTTCAACATACTGGCATTCCAGATGGGATTCCTCAACTGGAAGAGTACCTTTCTGTATACTGCTCTTACTCTGTAAGCATCAAATACACATATTTCAGGTTGGCAATGGATAAGCCACATTCTATGAGCTGTTTTCCCTCACTTGTTCTAAAATATTTCTCAGGCAAGACCCTGGCCTGCTGCAAATTGGAAATTCTACATTGCTTTTTCTTTGTTTCGTGGGGCATCAATCTGTGCAGGAATATATCACCGATGGACTATGGTACATGTCTTAAACTCCTGAAATCTGGAAGCCAAGACTTCTTATTTATTCTCATTTACTTGAGCTGGCACACAGGGTAATGCTTCAGGTGGTGAGCGCGCTAAATTTGCTGGCAGGGTTGGTAACGCTATGGTTGACTGCGCCTGGGACTTCATAAATACAGTAAATGTCCTGCAAGAACCGCCTTCTAAGGGTAATTATGTTCAGTAATTTCAGTTCAACAACCTCCTGCCATGCAGTGGAGTCTTGTTTGTATCTCGAATATGCAGTGGAGTCTTGTTTGTGGATACTGGGTAGGCTATTTGTGTTTTGACCATCCTTTGCATTCAACATTAGGTTTTCAAGTCTCAGGAGCACCGTGGCAAGAATTTCACAGAGAGGAAGAAAGTTTAACTTCCGAAAAGAATCAAGGCAAATTTGTTCCTAGTGAAAAGGTTATGCAGCTTCAACAGAAACTAATAAAGTTTATTGAAGATCGCATATACCCAATGGAGGGTGAGTTCTACAAACATGCACAATCAACCTCAAGATGGACAATTCATCCAGAAGAAGAAAATCTTAAAGCATTGGCAAAGAAGGAGGGCCTATGGAACTTGTTTATTCCGGTATGTTTTTCCCTCCTTTGAAACCCTTTGTGCTTACATTATTCAAAAAGTTTGCCACATTATGTTTCTTCTGTTAATGGAGGGTTCATCTGTTTTGTAGTTGCTTCATCTGTGCTAACTAAAATCGTTGATCTGCAGCTAGACAGTGCAGCTAGAGCTAGAAAGCTACTGTTTGAAGACCATTCTCAAATTTCCCTTGGAAGTTCGAATGATCTTTTGCTGGGTGCGGGTCTTACAAATCTTGAATATGGATATTTGTGTGAGATTATGGGACGTTCAGTTTGGGCTCCACAAGTATTTAACTGTGGTGCACCTGATACAGGTAACATGGAGGTAAGAGAAAAATGCTCTTCATTCTCTTATGGAGAATACTGGTTTAAGTTGTTATAGTTAGCTTAAAAGTTGCAGTGGAGGCCATTAGATCTACCCCCATTAATGATGCATATTTAGAGAAATAATTGTTTCTTAAATTTCTGCTCAGCATATTTTGTAGCGTTGCGAAAAATCTTAGAGTGCAACTATTATATCTGACATTATTTTCTAGCCATGTAAATAGAAAATATTTTATCTGTAGAAGAATCTTTGTCTTCCAGTTTAAGTGATTCATTGCAATTGCCAATCGGCATGAATAATTTGTTTTGTGACAATACATGATACGGATATATCAATCAGGTCCTGTTGAGGTATGGCACTAAGGAGCAACAGAAGCAATGGCTAGTTCCTTTATTGGAAGGGACAATTCGTTCTGGATTTGCAATGACAGAACCACAAGTTGCATCTTCAGATGCAACAAATATAGAGTGCTCAATATCCAGGTAATAAAAGGGGGAGAAAAATGTTTACTGGCCTGTCAATGGTACTCCGTTTGGATGTTAATGCTTAATTGTCTATAGTTGCTTCTCTGTTCCCCTCTCTCTTGCTCGCCTCATTATGATCCTACTGTAACCAACCTTTTATTTCCCCACTTTTATCCAGAAACAAGTTAAATGAAAGCTCTAAGTATAGTTTATATTTGCATGATATGTTGTTCTCTTCTGGTAATTTAAATAGATGGGGTGTCTTTTTTTTGTTTGAACTTTGTGCATTATGGGTGTACTTATGAGCTCTTGTTATTCTTTTTCCTTCTCCACAGGCAAGGAGATTTTTATGTGATAAATGGAAGGAAGTGGTGGACCAGTGGAGCCATGGATCCTAGGTGCAAAATCCTGATATTGATGGTAACTTGCATCTATTTATAGCTACGTGATATTGCTATCACCAGTATTCTATATTTCTGTTTGAATGCTGGATGTTTTTATTTCATTCAGGGAAAGACAGATTTCTCTGCACCTAAGCATAAGCAACAGTCCATGATTTTAGTGGATATCAACACTCCTGGGGTGCAGATAAAGAGACCATTGTTAGTCTTTGGATTTGATGATGCACCACATGGACACGCAGAGATTACATTTGAAAATGTGCATGTTCCAGTAACAAATATCCTGCTTGGAGAAGGGCGGGGTTTTGAGATTGCTCAAGTAAGCAGTGCCTTGCTGTTATTACCAATGCTTTTACTGTAACTTGTGCTTTGTGTGTGATATATAGATGCTTCGCAGGGAAGACTTGGTCCTGGAAGGTTACATCATTGCATGAGGCTAGTAGGGGCAGCAGAACGTGGCATGGATCTGATGGTAGAGAGGGCCTTAAGTAGGACCGCGTTTGGAAAGAGGATTGCACAGCATGGTTCCTTTTTATCAGATCTTGCAAAGGTATGCTTGGTTCGCTACTAAGGTTCTGAACTGGTAAATGAATTAAGAAGGTTCCAGTTTTAACCTGTAACATTTTTCTCTCTCTGGGATTTTGTTCACTGCATTCCACTAACATGCATGGGTGCGGAATGCAGTGTCGGATTGAACTGGAGCAGGCTAGGCTTTTAGTTCTTGAAGCGGCCGATCAACTTGATCGACATGGGAACAAGAAAGCTCGTGGTATCCTCGCGATGGCCAAGGTAAACCAAACTTGGTCATTACCTTCTTTTTAACGGTTTTATCAAAACGGTTCAACGAAGCTGGGTGGCCTCCGTGCAGGTGGCAGCTCCAAATATGGCCCTGAAGGTGCTTGACATGGCGATGCAAGTTCATGGTGCAGCTGGTGTCTCATCGGACACGGTCCTGTCACACCTATGGGCAACGGCTAGGACACTGCGGATTGCAGACGGTCCTGACGAAGTCCATCTTGGGACAATCGCGAAGCTGGAGCTGCAGAGGGCTAGGTTGTGACTTGAGGGCGAAGTGAGTTGTTTTGGCAATGAATAAATGAACATCAATCTGTTCTGTTCTGTTCACTGGGCTAGGGGATGGCAGGCAGCACACATCGCTGGTAGATAGATGATGAGTAAATAATGGCGTTATATATTCATCAACGTATGTATGTTGTACACTTTGTACTCTTGGTGGTACTTAGACATGTCAACGGCCGGCATTAGATATTATCAGCCCACAAAACCGAATAAGACTCCAATGTTTGCTCCGAATGATGGATATACAGTGATTAACTGGCGGTAAACCTGTAGCTCATAATGTGCTTTTCTTGTACAGCAGATCCAGACGAATCAGAAGCAATGAATAGCCTTCCGCCGTTGACGATTGTTAACCAAAGGATCATACTGTAGCAGCAATGAAGCGCATGTGGTGGCTGCGGATCCAGCTTTCAGGATTAGCTGTTGGTAACAAATAGAAACTGTGAAGTGAAACCTGAGCTAGCTGAACCGTTGTTACAGTGTTTTAGAAGAACTGAAGCCACTCAAAAATTCTAATGTCTCTAAGATTTTAAAAATTCCCAAAACAATTCTAGAGATAGATTGGGATACAAAAAATCCAAATAAAATATTTAAGCCCATGAAATAATCTTTAGAATTTTTATGAAAAATATATTTACCTCTAACCTCAAGGAAAATGGGGAAATATCCAAAAAATCTATAATTTTTTTGAAACATTCTAATCGATGTATAAAAATGCTTTAAAAACTTTGCACGTCAAAATATGAGATGTGACCATCATGAATATAACATACATTAATGCCGAATGTATTTAAGCTATGCACTTGTGTTGGTTGCATATTATGTTTTTTACATATTAATTAGAATGTTTTGAGAATTTGCTTGATTTTTGGATACTTTTTTCATTTTTTAGAGACCAGTCATTTTATTGAAGCATCTACGGATACTTTCATGCATGAGCTCTAAATATTTTTATTTGAATTTGTTACATTCCAACCTATCTCTAGAATATGTTTTTAGATTTTTAAAATGCATTGAGATATTTTTGTGGTTTAAAAAACTTATCAAGTATTTACTATTTTTTGAAAAAAAAAAGGACAAAAGCACCTTCAAAAGCACTCCAAACTATGGCAGGAGGTAATTTGAACGGTAAGAGTTCACTGGTTAAGATATCTGGTTTTATAATGCGAGGAGGAAAATCAAACCCTGGTAATAGTTTAGGGAGGTAAAATAATTTTTTTCTTAATAAATTTAACGGCACTAGCACTAGGTGAGCGTGAGCGAGCTTCCCCGAAGTAGGGACCAAGAAAGTACTTGTTTTTTATTTGTGAATTGTAGTACAAGCACACGAGTTGACGAAGTAACCATAAATGCCTTGTTGTCGACGAGCACGGTCGCCACCACACATGTTAAATCAAGAACTTAAATTTAGATAGACAATCCACCGTAGGAAATTCAACCAGCCGAACAACGCTCATGTCACTCTAAAAGTACTTTCCTTGCATTGCATGCACATTCAGAGAATTCAGACTTTGAGAGCATCTACAGTCGCGCGTAGGTTAGGAGTACAATTCGGTACCCCTAGCTAGGTAGCTGACCTCTGAAGCAGCGAAGCGCACTATTTGACTTTTTTTTTCTCTGTACGTTGATTGCGAACGGCCGTGCTAAACGACATCCGAGGAAATTGACCAGCCGATCGATCGATGAAGCTTTGTCATCCTTTCTTATTTGCTGCGTCGTTAGGAGTACTTAGGCCAATTAACTATACATATATCTACGTCTTGTTTAGATGCCATCCAAATTCTAAGTTTTTTCACTCTCTCTCCATCACATCAATTTTTAGCCACTTGCATGGAGTATTAAATGTAGGTAAAAAAAATAACTAATTACACAGTTTAGTTGAAAATCACGAGATGAATCTTTTGAGCCTAGTTGGTCCACGATTGGACAATATTTACCAAATAAGACGAAAATGATACTATTTATCGGGTTCACTTTTTTTTTAAAGTGAACGAGACCCTACTCCTACGAAAGTCATCTCCTATAAGTTTGTGTGTGACGATGAAGTGGATTGTCGATTCCGTCGTCAAATCAAAGTGTCTCCTCGCTCGTCGCGGTCACCGGTCGACGTACGTGCGTGGTCGTACAAGTGCCACCGTCGTAGGCTTACAGCTGCTGTTCTTCCTCTGTCAACGAGACTTTTCTTTACAATCGTACACAGTACTTTGAAAAGAAATCATCTCATGAACTACCTCTAACTATGTTCTTCACAAAATTAAACACCATGCCCTATTGCTGAAACAGTATGCGCGCGCTTAGGGGCCTGTTCACATGAACTTATCAGCCAGCTTATCAGCTAGAATCTAAAATATTTTTCTCCCGCAACAAAACAGCTTTAGTCGACTTTAATACTAGCCGAACAAGCCCTAGATTGCTTCAAGGGCATTGAGTAGCACGTGCATCTTACAAAATCCTTATTACTGTATATCATCGTGTGAGATCGATGATGATGATTGAAGTCAAAAGACACACGTCCACAGGATTACAGTTCCTCCGGACCGTACGTGACAACAACCCAAGAGGCAGTAACCATGCATTATTCTATTACAGAAGTGGCTTACAGTGATAGTACTATTAGGATAGATATTAGGCTGCCTCTAGCAGAAGACCAAACATAAAATGGGTCTCCAACAGAATATATATAGTTTCCAACAGAGTATCTATATGGAAGACCTATTTTAGGTGTCATGAGAGGCATACCACAAATCTTAGTATCCTCTCTCCTAGAGACCCATTTGCAGAAAGAATTCTCTTTTGAGTTTTATTATTGGACAAGAAAAAAAATGGGTATCGAACTTTTTGCATGTAGCGTTATCTAAACGTGAGATAGGTCTTGTAGTCTTGTATTTTGGGTAAATATTGTTGAAGACCGTCTTAGTAGTAGCAGGAACAAATAAATAATAATGGCGGTTGGCGGCGCTAACGCGCGTACAGCTGGGTATTTCATTCCAATCATCATCATTTACGTAGTAAACTTCTCTTTCGGCGGGCACGCATGTGGACATGACGGAGGAATTGCATGCCATTTGCTCCCACTGAGAGCAACGTCTCTGATCACAGCGCTAAATTCTGAAACTAGTTGCAGCAGCTATATATATCTTCGAGATGTTACGTTTGTTGCAACTCGCAGGATGATCGACTTCGTTTAGTTTGTAGCCGTTCTAGTTGTACATTTGTTCATGCGACGATTTATTTTTGCAATACTGACCCAAGAGAAAAGAAATAATCGGAAATCATATGGAATAAACGGATGGCAAGTGAAAAAGGTTGGCAATTCCGACTTCCCAGCAACATCCAAATCCAAAGTATAATTCCAAGTTGGAGTCCCTTTTTATCCCATAAAAACATCAACTAAAAATAATATATACTCCAAACACCTTTGTTTTTTTTTAAAAAAAATGAAGGCTGGCAGTAGCCTGTAAACCACCTGAGCAAGTGCATGCACACTCCTCGTTCCTAGCTTTCAAGTGGCATAAAACCGACGGCAGGGGCCTAAGCAAACTAGTCAGATATATATATTGGCCAACAGATTCAAGGCCGCAGCATGCATCTGGTTGGCAATGCATGCAAGAAGCATCATCCTTCGTTCATCCTATAAATCTTTTTTTTTTCTTCCGTGAGCTGACCAGTTTGGTTAGGCGGCGGACTCCTTTTGATTCCCTTTTCCAATTTTATATAAGTACCACAAGTACCTTCCATAGCTTTTATTTACTAGGACGACTATCCAGATTTGGCTCGTGTTTGTTTGTTTCCATGGTAGAAAAAGCAGTTGGCTAGCGTCCGAACGTCTGGATGGATGCACGCGTTTGGACGTCTGCGTAGCCCGCCTCTGTCTGCCTCGCCCCGCCCCGCACATGCGCCCCGCCCTTGTCGTTGTGCCCGCAGCTCCTTCCCAGCGACCTCGCTCCTCTCTCTCCACGCGGGCGAGACCCGGGAGCCGGGGTGAGGACGAGCACGCCCCCGTCCGTTGGACCCGAGCGCGCCATGCGCCTCGATCGCTAGCATTCGTCTTGCCGTGCCCGTTCCCCCGACGCCCGGGCCGGGCCCCATGACTTTCTGAACACACATCTGAAATATAAAACACTTGAATATAACATGCGTCTGAAGCAGATAAAAATATTTGGAAATACACTTGAAACTTTTGTACGAAACATATACAACATCCAGATATAACATTTGTAATTTGCAACATGAAAACACTTACTGCAATATAAGACTGAAACTATTGGAACATACTCTTGCAACATGTGTGAAACATATGCAACATTTTTGAACAAACGCTTGCAACATGCCTCTTAAACACTTGCAACATATGCAACATCCTGATATGCTTTTGTAACATTCACATGAAACACTTGCAACATACCTCTGAAACATATGAAACACTTGAAACATACGCTTGCAACATGTCAGGCGCAACACTCTAGTGGGCGGCCGCTACCATGTCAGCCGCGCTGAGGAACTCGATAATCGCCTTGATAGGTAGAACGGGGCTGGGAGGCGACGGAGCGAAGAGCACCACGGACTTGGCCCCCTGCGAGTTTCTTCTTTTGCTACCAGGGCGCGAGGAGCCTTGAGGCGAACGCAAAGTATGGCACGGCTGCGACGCCCTCGCCGTCTCCGGCCGTAGGAGGAGGTGAGGAGGAAGAAGCCGACGCCGGCGACAGTGATGAGAGCGGGGGCGGGCGGGAGGCACGACTCCAACGGCGGAGCTTGGCGTCGCAGAGGCAGGCAAGGCCACAGGGCGGAGGAAGTGGAGAGGAGCATACGGCGAGCGCGGGGCAGAGGAAGTGGAGCGGAGCCTACGATGAGCGCATGAGACAGAATGAGAGATATTTTTTTATTTGGGAAGACGGCGTCCGAATGGTTTTTTTTATTTGGGAAGACGGTGCCCTGGACGGACAGACGTCCTCACCAAATCATTATCGTACAAAAAGGTGAAATAAAATTGCATGGTTTTATCGAACATTTTTTTCATGCATGGTTGAAAGTTTTTTCATAGAGCGGAACATTACAAATTCCAGAAATCAACCCGACCCTGATTGTCTACAACATTTTCTTTTGCTATATTTTTCTCAAATCTTTAGGGATTAATTATTTCACTACCGAGGACATTTATTTTTCTTTACAAATGCTTTTTTTCTGCAGTAGAAACATTACAAAGATAACTAGTGTTTATATGTGTGTGTCTCTTTCCTCTTTTGCATTATGTAGTCTAGATTACCCTATAATATAGTATAAATATAATAAATAGAATTTATAGCGGATTGAACATATCACAGGTTGAAACTTAGCATTAGCGCTTGCTATTGCTCTTGTTAGGCCACTACTTGCTACACTGCACGTATGGTTCAAGCAACAATGGGGATGGTCCAATTGCTAAAAAACGTTGAAGATGGTGATTTGAATTGAACGACGATGATCGATGTTCCTAGTTCATTACATGAGAACTTGAAGTTAATTTCCTCCATGCGTGATCTTTATATCTTATTTATTGAAGATTTTTTTATGAATCTTATACCGTGAAGTGTAATGACTAATTAAAAACTTTTATTTTTTTAAGCGAACACCGTGCCAATATTGATAATATTTTACTATTCATTCAACAGAAAAAGATTGATACCAATAATGTCGAAAATTAGCAACTGCTATCCGCAATGCACTATATTCAGACAGTAATATGCTTTCACTTACAATGCAAATTGACTTCAACATTTTAATATCTTTATTGCATTTTGTCATTTGCTCTCTAGTGGCATCCTCCTTAAAAAATATTATTGGCCGAATTTCAGAAATAAAAAAATAGATGAAAATTGTGTTTAACATGAGCATGGACCACTGCACGCCTTTATTTGAGTGCGCATGGACCGGAGATATGGACTAATTAGCTCTCTGCGCTCAGAACAAACCTACAGGACCATGGTTTTTATTTCTATATATAGCTCTGATATATTATATACATAATTACACGCATCAGTTGAACTCAACATTAATGAGCTGACCTGACCATGATGATCTCAACTGGGCGGATACATGATAACTCCTTTCGTCGCTGTTTCTTTCAGATTTCAGAGTCGTCGTCTTCCGGCAGCCGACGACGAAGTAGGCTATATATATATAACTTATTCTACAGAATAACTACTGCTCTACAGCTGGCTATAGAATAACTTATTCTATAGCCACTTTGAGTTACGATAATTACTATGTTAATTTATGAGATTATAGTAACTCCTTACTAAGTGGTTTACTATAACGTTATGGTAAATATTGCCATGTGTTATAGTAACCCAACTATCGTAAATATGTATTGATATTATCGTAAATTAGTATATAAAATTATCGTAAATAGAGGTGGCTACAGAATAACTTATTTTGTAGCTGGCTAATATATATATATATATATATATATATATATATATATATATATATATATATATATATATATATATATATATATATCAAAAGCGCAAAAAAAAAATGGACGACTCTGGCCTCATTGTTATCTCTGCTACTATCAGTATATCGTTTCGAGCAATTAACTAGTGCACGTCATTTTCAGGTGAAAAAGAAACCTAGTACCTAGCAAAAAGTTGTTTCTCAGTCACGTCATTTTCAGGTGAAAAAGAAACCTAGTACCTAGCAAACCGTGGTCCGCACATCGTCTAGCAGCAGCAACAGCGGCAGCTTCCTTTTCCTCGGCCGTTGAAAAACCGCCGGCCCATGTCGAGTGGAAATGCGTGCGTGCTTTTTTCTGCTAGGAGTGTACGTACGGGGCGGCAACTCACAGCACAGCAGCTGCCGTTGCCTTTGCCGCGTTCCCCTCCAGTCTCCACAGACTCCACCGCGGCGCACTCGACAGCCACACCACCCGCACCCGCCTCTATATAAGCACGCCCGGCGCACGGCTCCGTTCCCCACAGCAACTCCGCTCGCTCCTCCACCACCTTTGCGGCTTTGCCTCCTTCCTTGCCATCCTCTTCCTCCTCAGCACCGCACCGCAGTTGTTGCTGCTTCCACACGCACGCAGCAGCAGGCTAGGCAAACAAAGGAGGATCGGATCGGAACAACATGTGTGGCGGCGCGATCATCTCCGAGTTCATCCCGCAGCGCGACGCCGCCCGCGGCCGCGGCAAGCGGGGCCTCTGCGCCGAGGACTTCTGGCCGCACGCGGCCACGGCGGCCGCCGACTTCGACGACTTCGCCGCCTCCTCCTTCCATCCCGACCAAGGTAATACTCCTGTTCATTTGCACGCTTGCTACCTGTGACGACGGCCAGCAGGACACACGCTACAGCTAGGATAGGACACACACTCGACCGCCTGAACCTGACACCCGTGCATGGTGCAGAGCCGCCGGCCAGGAAGCGGGAGCGCAAGACCATGTACCGCGGCATCCGGCGCCGCCCCTGGGGCAAGTGGGCGGCGGAGATCCGTGACCCGGCCAAGGGCTCGCGCGTCTGGCTCGGCACCTTCGCCACCGCCGAGGCCGCCGCGCGCGCCTACGACCGCGCCGCGCGACGCATCCGCGGGGCCAAGGCCAAGGTCAACTTCCCCAACGAGGACCCGCCGCCCGACTACGACGACGACCACGCCGGCGCCGCGCAGGGGATGCTCGCCATGTCCTGCGCCGGCGGCACCAGGGACCACCTCGTCGACTACGACGTCGATGTCATGGGCATGGGGACGTTCTTCCAGAACCACCCCAACCCGCTCTACGACGCCGTGGCGCAGCAGGACCAGGTGCCCACGGTGGCGTACGTGCACCACCACCAGCTGCCGCCGCCGCAGGACGACGCCGCCGGGATGGAGATGTGGACGTTCGACGGCATCAACATGGCCGTGCCCATGTGATGTGATAGACAACGCGTCATATGCTAGCTGCTGCGTCCTGCTTTGTGCTTTCCCTTCCTGCTTATATATAAACATGTTGTTGCTTTCAAATATTAATTTATATATTTCGTTACACTATAGTGTATAGGAGTAATTCATCTGCCCATGTAACTAGGGGTGGAGTCTAGCATCTCACAAACACTGCTTGTTCCCTTCTTCACTTAGCAGTCCTTGTGCAAATATGAATTCTCCAGGAATAAATTCCCATCTCACAAACAGTTCTTGTGCAAAGATGACTTCTTCAGGATCAAATTGCCGTTGTTTCACTCACCTTTTTTTTGTTACCAATAAATAGTATCGCTGATTTTGTAGGTAGATAGATACTATGTACAATACAAATATGTCAGCTCATTTTGCAGCTACCTTGTACAAACTGCTGTGAAATGACGCCTGTTAACATCTTTCCAAAGATGATATCGTCCATTGACTAAAAGATTAGGCTTAGGGTCAGTCATCCGTGATTAAGAAGATTAGGTTTAGGATTAGCAATTACATATCACAAAAGGGACTTGTCTTTTGGCAATAACTGTGTAATTTACAGTTGTCTATTCATTCATGAAGAGACACAATTTTCTTTCATGTACGTATATACCTCCAAGAGATCAATGAAAATAATAGTTCTTCCATTCGTTTGTTCTTTTACATTTCATTTTCACCACAAACATGTTACCAATGGGCAATGAGTCCTTTCGTTTTTGTTTTACACAAGTAAATTTCACAGGACATATGTTCCCACGGTGGTAACCAAAATGGACTACAGGATCAGTATACTTCGTTTCAAGAAGGCGGTTGCCACTGTTAAATCGTGAAAGCGCAGAATTTAAATGAACAAATTTCGACAATACAGTTGCCAAGCGAACATAGATGAGCAATGCAAAAAGGCCAGGTATACTTTCACACAGTTACCACCCATAAAGATATGGGATTATCTTCGTGACGGACTGACAACACAAGTCCCACGGCGCAAATAATAGGAGCAAAATTTGATTGGTCCGATATATCAGGTAATAACACGAGATTCTGACATCTAAACACTGCAACTCTGGCACCAAAACAGTAATGTTTAGCTGATACGAGCAAAATGGCATGGATTCGCAAGGCTGCGGCCACTTAGACCTTGAAGCCCCTGCTGTTCCTCCTTCCTCTTGCCTTCTCAAACTTCCTCCCCTTTGAGCGAACGTATGGCTTGGTGTGGCTGTGTGGCACTCCTGGTGCAGGGCCGAAGTGCTTGACAGCTTCCCTGGCGTTCTTAGGTCCCCTCAGGAGAACCTATCAAGAAATCATAAATTAATAGGACAGTTAGAAAACACATTGGACTTTTCTAATCAATATAAATAATTTCAGCGGGTGACAAGATCAACTGTAGCACAAAGGCATACAGCTAACAATAATAAATAATAAATATAATATACAGAGGCACAGTGGGAGTTCGAAAACTTGGAACATATCTGTCATCTCAGAGGATACAATGGGTGTCGTAACAATACAAAATTTTCTCTTCATCTTTACAACCATAAAAGATGGGAAATACTAATGATCATGTCAGTCAATACACATGGAGTCATAGCATTAGCTGGCACGCCTTGTGTTGAATATATATGGTGTCAGTACACGGAATACTGCCATTTCAATGTGAGAAGGATGATATCTAAGCTCAAAGGTGAAAGAACCTCTTCTGAAAACATATTGTAGTTGGTAGCCTACACTATAGTGATATAGTCATAACAAACATGATATGTGAAATGACCCCTAACAGTTCGAATAATAAATTAGTACTTCTATTCGACTGCTAGGATAAATGGATAATGCACAGCCATAAGAAAACACATTTTGGTCCAAACATTTGAAACCAGGGCAACCTAGGATCGCATGTCAACCTTGACATATGCACCTTAAATAAGTGTATCATGTGAAAATTTAGAAATATCTTCAGAAAAGAGAAGAACTTTCCTGCTCAGATTCCATTGAGCTTCAAAAGTCTAATGTAGTGGGCACTGGGCAGCACTTTCAAAGCAACGACAAATGAGGCAGCAATATTTGAAACAAAAACTTTCTAATCAAACAAGCATGTATGCGTTCATATTAAATCACTAGGACAATTTCAGACAGCAAACTAATATTGGTTGGACCATTTGACACCAGGGCAACAATGAAAATGCAATGGGCTGGTAAGCCAACCATGTACGTCTATGCACCAGTTTTATCTCCTTGGATTGGAAAGAAGCCCAAAGAAGAGGGTAACAGATGCAATCTCTGGTCATAACATAACTATTTCATAACCAAATGATGACAAGAACAAAGCCTATCTCAACTAAATCAGAGTACAGTACTTGCTCAGCCAAAACCCATTGAGCAGCATTTTTTACCATCCACCTAGAGGGGAGCCTCACAAAGTTACTACAACTTTTTTTTTAGAATTCCAGAGAACTTGTCGCTGTCCATTGCATTGCACCAGGACATAACACTCCGTGTTTACAACCCATTAAACATCACCTACAAGTTCAGCATAATACTCCAGACGTATTGGAGACGCAATGGAGTACAGCAAACATACAGGTCCGACTAACTAGAATTATCTTTTGCAATCTACAAGACTTCCACTGATCCATACAAGAAATGAAATGTACGGTATCAAGCATCACCGTGAGCAATCACCAGGTGAATTTCCAACATAACAGACATACCGTGTTTTGCCCGAGCGGGGCACGGAGCGCGAGCTGGTCGAAGGTGAGGCACTCTCCACCGGCATTGATGATCCTGGCCCTCGCCGTCTCAGTGAACCTGAGCGCACACACCTTCATGGCTGGCACCTCGTTGATCCTTGATCCTCTTGTCGTCGGTCACGGTGCCCACAGTCACGGCGATCTGATCACCCTGCAGCCCCACAAGGCACATGGATCTAAATTAGCCCCCACATTTAAAACTCACATCAAGGATGCTGACCAAGACCAAAATGGCATCCCAAGGTACTAGATATCAACCTTCCCCTCCATGAACTTAACGAGGCGGCGCATGGAGAGCGGCGCGCGGTTGGTCTTGCTCATGAACAGCCGCTTCAGGATCACGGCGTTGAAGTTGCTCTTTGTCCGGCGCACAAGGAAGCGGTAGAGCTGTGTGCGAGGAGCGAATCGCGTCAAATCTGAACCCCCGAACACCAATTGAATGGCGAGAGCGTGAGAGAACTGGGTCAGGAGGGGGGCTCACCTTGACGAGGAGCTTGAGGTAGACATCGTCGGACTTGGGCGCCGTGCGCTTGGTCTTCTTGTTGCGGCCGCCGGCGACGAGGTCGATACCCTGAGGAGGAGGTCATCGTGTAAGTCAGGTAGCGGGTTCTGAGGGCGACGACGAGGAAGAGGAGAAAGACGAGATTACCATGGTTGTGTGACCGCGCGGTAGCTGCTGCAGCGGCGGGGACGGCGGCGGCGGCGGGACGGGCGCTAGGGTTCTAGTGCGTGATGGGAGCGTATAGAACTTAAATACGGGGCCAATAACGGGCAAGGTAGATGGGCTGGGCCATTTTCTTGCGAAGCATTGGGCCAAAATTACTATTAACTAGGCTGGGCCAAAACCAACATGAAATATTTCGTTCATTAGCCAGCAAGGCCTGGATGTTCAATGGTTTAATTGTGCGTCAATCTGCCTGCTAATCAATGAACATTCACTAGAAAATGTCTTAACTAGCATTAGCTACCACAATTAAGAAGGTAGAGAGGTCAAAAACTTTAAATAGTGTGATGATAAGAATTAGGCTTTTTTCATCCAATTCATCACTAGCACACCTAGGATGAAAAACACTCCATGAAAAGGCAGGTATAGGTTCGGTGTCTCTCTCTCTTCTTTTTAGATGAATGAACATATTCTTCGTTTCTCTTGAGGTTGATGGCCATGTCTAGTCTTTGACCTCTAGATTATATATATGTACATTATTTGAGCAATTCCACAAAAAGGAATAAAATAAAAAGACATGTGCCTACAAGCATGGACTTAGAAAAATGTACATTTTACGTCTCCACAAAAAGGAATAAAATAAAAAGACATGTGCCTACAAGCATGGACTTAGAAAAATGTACATTTTAAGCAACATGTTTGGTCTCCAAATTCTGAAAATAAAATCCATGAGATGGCCGTAATAAATCAGTACCGCTGACCAAGGTGGCATCTCTTGACATTTTCACATTGCACGGAGATGGAAAAGGACGAGACTTTTTTAGATTAAACATACGGCATGGGAAAAAGGTGTTAGAAAACCACACAAAATCAATCTGAAAGATATATAGATAACCATGCAAAAAAAAAGTCACGCAACAAGCTTACACGCACACAGCTGATGAAGCATGACACCAACATTTTGATTGCCCCCCATAGAACAGAGGCTCTCGCAACCAACCCGATGTGTAACTATTGTAAATTTTGCAAACTAACAAATTCACTGTCACAGTTATTGCAAAAGTACTACTATTTAAGAAGTTGTATCATAAAACTACAATTTGGTTTTTGAAGCTATCGCAAAATTACAAAATTAAGGAGTTATATCACAAAAGTGCACATTTAGCGTGTCATAGTATCACAAAACTACGTTTAATAAGTTGTGTCATAAAAACTATAGATTTAGTGTTATATAGTATATCAAATAACTACATGTTTCACCCATCTAAAATCTGTAGTCTTTGACCTCTAGATTATAACAATTTGAAATGGAGCGTCTCCACAAAAAGGAACAAAATAAAAAGACTTATGTGCCTACAAGCATCGACTTAGAGAAATGTACATTTTAAGCAACTTGTTTTATCTCCAAATTTTAAGCTATTGCGTGGTGGAGACAGGCCAGCCAAATTCAGCCTTGGCATGGCTGAGTTCAATTGAACTAACTAATCTTCCTCTGAGATGAACTCAAGTACTTGACTGTGCTGTTTAGTTCCTTTTGTGTTACGACACTACTTGGGTATTCACGAGTTTGACACGAATTTAACACGGAAAAGTGAGTGGATTTGGGATACATCGAGCCTAGCTCGCCGATCTCCGGACGCAGTCGGCCGGGTTCTTTCCTCCCTGCCTCTCCTTTTCCCCTCCTCCACGCTAGTTAACGTCCCCTTGCTTTCTCACTTCTCGGGCAGCTGCTGCAGCCAGTCTGGGACGGCGTAGTTCTGGTTGGGCGGGCTTGTTTGCTCGCTTAGGCCTGTTCCTTGCTTCGCCGTCTTGGGCTGCCTTGGCCTTCATATTCTTCCCGCCATCACCAGCGCCCTGATGGACAGCGTCAACAGCAGCGGGTGCTGTGACATTTTGCTGAGATAATGAGAACTTCCTTGAGCTAACTGTCCTTGGTTTAATTATTTCACAACCTTAAAAGGCAGATATATATGTATATCCAAGAACATCGCCAGTATATGTAGTAGTATTCCAATCAGCCTGTAAGGAGGGCACGCAAAATGGAACAATGGTTCTCTTTTTTTCAGAATAATAAAGGCTGTGGCTCACATGCATGCTTTGGATATCTGAGTAAATTATACTATCAACCAGCCTATGCAAATTTCAAAATAAGTGGACGCGTCACGTCAAATGAGCCTGAGATTAGGAACACGCTATTAAAAAGACTGAGAATCTAGCCTTGATCGTTGCTTTGTAATTTATTTCCATAAGTACATTTATTTATGTATCCAATAGCATCCAATAATACTGGCAAGATCCATGGCTCCATCTGGTTATTATTGTTACTCGCGTATGCCCAGGAAGTCCCCGATTATGTTCAAGAAGTCGTGGACGCCAAGCCCAGAGTCCTCAATGACACCCAGGTTATCGATGGTCTCCGGCAGGTATGCCCTGCATGCGTTCCCAGGACTACACAGAGTATTATGTACTAAGTATGTATTATTTGTAAAAGAAAACTACATGGAGGCCGGAGTACAGCAGAAACCGAACGGCCTTGTCTCTGCGAGCATCCGCGCGACGCAAATGGAGAGCCCGCGACAGGAGGGAGTCGAAAGGGCCCACGCGGACTCCTCTGATCTTCGACTCGATCGAACAGCAATCCTCCACGCCGCGGACGACTGACGCCCTGATCCGATCATCAGCGACCGAAACCTAACCGCACGACCAGACGCCCACACTGACCCTATGGCCGCGACGGCGACGGAGGCACGGAGCCTCCCGACTCTCGACTCGCCGCCTGCCTGCCTGGATTTAGGCCGCGAATAGCCGAATACACATCTACGCAATTGATTCCACCAAGGTGAGGTTCAATCTATGCTATTCTGCCTCTTCTACTCATCGTGTCTTCCCTTAGAAAATTCCTTCCTATTTTCGTTGCTATCTATAATCACCATCATGTAGCGAGACTGGGATCTCTCTCAACATCAGGACGCTTGAGAAGTTAAGATTCATCACCATGTGAGTGTTTCTGTAGTCTCATGTGAGAATTCTGTTATTTATTTAGAAGTAAAAGAACGAGAGACGATGCAACAATGCAAAATGATCTCAGTGTGTGTGTCTATATATATATATATATATATATATATATAGAGAGAGAGAGAGAGAGAGAGAGAGAGAGACCATGTGGACGGTTACAAGTGTGAAAGAGAAAGAGGGGTAAAAAGACACCCCTTGGATTAATCTATAATTGAGCACTAAATAATAATTCTCAACACTCTCCTTTGATCAATTAGCTCCTCGTAGTCTTTGCTGTTCATCTATTATGCATCTTTATGAATCTTTGGAAAACCCTGTGGGAAAAACCAAAGTAATACCAGTATACCAGACAAAACTCCTTAAAACCTAGTAGGAAAAATAAGGAGAAACACCATGATATACAATCACCAATGTTATTAGATCCTTTGAGATAAACCCAAAGCCTTAGTCTAAAAACACCTTGACCATAGAGTCAATATGCTTCAAATATCATCTTCCAAAAATCCCAGTGGGAGAAAATAGATGATATAGCATACATCTTTGTGTTGAACATTGCCTCATCAAAAACTTTATATGAGAAACCATAAATGGAAAACTCACATAAAGAAAATAGTACAATGCATCTTATGTCCCAATATCATCCACCAAAAACCCCTGTGGAAAAAAATGAATGATATGACATAACCTTGTGTTGATATTGCTTCATTAAAAACTTTATATAAGAGAAACCCCAAGAAAAGAACTCATACAAAGAAAAGAGTGCAATATGATGTTTGTAACAAGTTATTAATCAGAGAGACTCTCCTCCTGATACTAGCAAACCTTGAAGTAAATTCATACCAGTGCACTCAACACATACGAAATATGGAGTATGATAGACTATGAATATCTCTGCAAGATTATCACAAGACTTAGTTTACAAATGTTCATATGCCCCTATGGAACAAAACCATCTTAGTGCAAAAATATTACATTAAGTATAATTTATCTCCATCTATACAACACAAGTTGTATTATCTTTATAGATAATGATCATTGATTCAATAAAATCAACACCACATAACTTCAGTATTTGATATATCATTCTGTCAAGCTATACAAATTCATGTGAAGCCTTATACTATACAATGTCAGAATGATTAATGTAATTGACCATTAAATGTCTATTTAAAGACTATTAAAAAATGGTCTTTCCATATTTATGTAAACCTTGTTTCAATGATCTGGAATTTAGGAATCTACTAGATAACCAGAATCATTATATCCACATAATCGGATCATGGATTACACCAAGACCACATGTGCTATTTGAGATATCAAAAGATATTCTTAATTTCAATCTACCAACATTTGGTAGGAGTAGCGCTGCTACTAGATAGCAAATCATTGAAAAAATAATATCCGGCCGAGAACTTTTACAAGATTTATTAGAGCATAAATAGCAAAGAGATAATGGACCACATGTCCTAATATCTCATCTCAGTCACTATGACATAAAACAATCTTCCTCTATCATGAGGTAGAACAACCATAGGATACCTTCATATTAAATCACTCAATATGATCTGGATATAGATAGCTTTTGTACAAAATCCTGAGAGAAGATGCTTGGATCATAAACACAAAATAAAGTTTTGGTTTAGTTCGTATCTTTCATCTCAAACTCCGTCTTTAGATTACAACGTGCTATTAACATGTGTTCAACACTAATGATGTCGAGATTATTGATTATCATATAACACTACGAAATCCAATCAAGGACTTCAAAATGAACACCACGTGTAATCAATTTTGTATCCCTTCAGCTTAGAAAATACACACAAAGTCAATTGTACCAAATTTCACTCAACTGCTTTAAGCCATATATTGACTTAAGTAATACACAATATTTGTTACGATTTTGTATATAAGGGTTGGGTATGTGAACTCCTTTCCGGAAGCTTCACCAATACACCAAATCAAGTGATCATATAAATATATGTGATCACTACATCTATCAATTATCAACTGCAAAGATAGAAGCTTTTGTACTGCCAATCAAAAAATAGTATCAGAAATATATAACTTACTATGGAGAATAATTTGCATTGAAAATCAATGCATAGGCTTTGTGTAAACCCCTTGTGCTACTAGTCGTGCTTTGATCTTACCACCACATTGTTCTTATCGGGTTCATAAACCCAGGGTCCCCGATGGGCCCGCTTTCCAACAAAAGCTCGGCTCAGCAGATGACCTTACAACAATGCGTGACTCCTAGACTGGTCCAGATACCTAAAGATAGGCTAGAAGAGCTATCCAGTCTCCGACCAGAAGGCCTAGCCAAGGAGGGGACGACGCTCGCTTCCGACTATGACCTGCTTTTCCGACTATGAATACGTCGAACCTCTGCTTACAGCTCTTCACCGACCGACACGGTGGCCGGAGTGGAGTGCCCTGGTGGCCGGGAGTGCCGTGCTGCAGGCGACCAGCGGGGTGCCCACCACAAGGCCGCAGCTGCTCGCCACGCTCGACGGCGCCACCGTCGTGTTCACCGCCATGCGGAACCACTCCTTGCCGTCATCCGTTGTCGCGTTCGCCGCCAAGGCGCCGGCACTGCAGGTCTGCAGCTCCACCAGCATGCCTACATGCATGCACATGTGTCACGGTAACGCACGCAGTCACCCGCGCCGATCGAGAGCAGCATCAGTAGCGCCCTTGGCCGGAATAAAGCTTAATTACCTGGGAAACCTGGAGCAGAGACCGTTCTCATGGATGTGCCATTGTTGCAGGGCACAAAGCCCGCCACGACGACGTCCGCTTGGGCTTAGATGCGCGCTGGCTGCGGAGACGCTTCCAAGCCATGGAATATGGATGCTATGCTGCTGGAGCAGAGGATGTTGGGTGTTCACTGCAGAAACGAACGAACCTGAGTCTGAGTGTAACTTCGGTTCAAACTTCAAACCTTTTTTTTGAGAGCGTGCTTAGCACGTATTGTTAGATATGATCTCTAACCTAACTGGACCCAACAGCCCAGTTGGGCCTTTGATTTGTGCCCTGATCGGGGGCGCCCAGCCCACCATGGCTGGAGGGCCCCTGTCACCCTGTGCTATATAAAGAGGTGGGGGCTGGCGGCTCTAATCATGAGGTTGACTTGAGCCGACCTCCCCACCGACACAAACCCTAATCCGATCAAGAGGGGCGTAGCCAGTGACGAGAAGCTACCAGCCGCGCCGCCCCACTCCAACGACGGCAACTACACCGACATCTTCCCCGACCATCACTGCCCGTGCGCAGACTGCATCGACGAACCTGATGGAGGCCACTAGATCTTCCACCCCTGCGGTCTCAGGTTCGAACCCCTATCTCTCTATCTCTCAGTCTCCATCTCTCTGTCTAGATGTACTAGGGCTTGTTTGGATCAACTGGTTACCTAGAAGGTCCTCAGTTCTACCCTAGATCGATCCTATAGTTCCAACAATGGTACTAGAGCAGGTTGTTACCCTAGGTGTGGATCTAGATCTTGGGGTAGAAAGAGAAAGAAGTAGATCGATTCGAATTTTGATTCGGATGAAAGAAACTCTAACCCTAACCCTAGATCGGGTTCGGGAAAAGTGAAATCCAGTGCGGATCTAAAAGAAGAAGGGGGCTTCGGCTGACAAAGGGTTCGGTTGAACTCTAACTTCGATCCTTTCGGATCTGAGAAAAGAATAGGGTTCGAATGAACCCTAACCCTAACTGGGTTAAAGAAGGAGGGCTCGTGTTCATGTCAAAACCGAACATCAAACCCGTGAAGAAATCACAGAGAACATAAACAGTGAAACCCCATCCCCAAACCCTAACCCTAATCCCCAAATCGGATGAAATCCGAGCACAAGAACCAAAGAAACCGAAAGGGGAAGAGGGGGAAGGGGGTGGCTTACCTCGTCGTTGTGCACCGACGCGTGGGGAAAAGAAAGGGCCTGCCGGGGGGGCACTGCTCACCAGGGATCCGGCCACAGGGGCGTCGTGGCCAGGCCGCTCGATGGCGGCGCGCTCACCCGCTGGGGAACGCGCACGCCGGCGACGGCGCCGGGGCTCGCTGTTCTACTGATTCGCCCGCTCGCTCGCTCGGTGACTGCTGCGGCTGTACTGAGGAAAGAAGAGAGAGAGCAGTGAGGCGAAGAGAGAGAGAGCGAGTGAAAATGACCTAGGGTTTCTGCTCGGGCGGTCGTGGCGTCGGCGTTTTATTCCGACCAAAACGCCCGCTCGGCCATCGGTTCTGGACGGACGACCGAGATTGAACGGGCCACGTCCTGGCCCAGGCGGGAGCGCGCGGGGCGCGGAGCTTTGCCGGCCCAGGCCCAGGTTGCGGCCTGGGTGCGGCTTGCGCGCGCGTGCAGTGATGGGCCGAGCCGGTTTTTGCCGGTTTTGGGCCAAAACAGTAAAGAATGAGCCCAATTTTCATTTTTTTCTTTTTTCCAGAAAATTGAAAATAGAAATTAGCTCAAAAGAAAATAGAAAATGTATTTTTCCCTGTGGGTAAAATTGATCAAATTGAATGATTTTCCGCTGCATATTTAAAGATATAATTTTCATTATTAAATTCAAACCAACGGGAGAATTTAATTTTGAAAAATAGATATGTTTTAATTGATTATAATATTGTTATTATTCTGACCAACGTTTATTAATGGCAATATTATGATGTTTTGTCTTGCATCAATTCTATTTTCTGCTCGATATAGAATTAATGTAGAGAATAATTGTATGTTTTAATTTTGACCAACGTTGAAACTAAGGCATGCAATTGTTACTGTTATTATTTATGTTCTCGCACTATTTGAATTGTGTTTTCAGAACTCGTCGGCCGCGTGGCGCCACCCGTCGCCGGCCGTCTGATCGTGCTGGCCACGCGCCGTGGCCGACCTGATGCCGCTGGCCGCTAGCGAACGCTTGAAGGCTGCGCCCGCCTACCTTCCCACTCGCCCTTGCTCTCTCTATTTCCTTCTCTCACGCGTGCTGGAGCCATCGAGAAAAGCAGCGCCACTGCGCCATTGCTGCCAAGCCGCGCCGTCGCCGAGCTCTTTCGCCGCCATGAAAACGCCGCTTCCAGCTAGCCCACGACTCCATCTTGTTCCTCCGGAGCTCGTCCACCTCGACACTGAGCCAGAGAGTCAAGGTAGACGCCGTTCTTCTTCTTCTCCGCAGCGCTCCTCCATTGCCGCCGGAGTCGGAGTCGAGCCTGCCGTGGCCAACCACCACTGGAGCTCTCTCCCTCCTTTCTCTCCCTTCCCTTGGTTTCCCTGCGAACTCTAGATGCTCACGCCAAGCTTAGGTTGGACCGCCATGGCCTGAGTTGGCCGGTGTACCTCGCGCAGCGCCGCCGCAAGCACCATTGCCGCCGGCGACCTCCTCCTCTGTAGCTAGGGGGTCCGTTTTCTACTCCCATCGGTGCGGGACAACGTGCTGAGCACGTTGGTGCCACCCCCTTCGCCGGACTCCTCACCGTCATCGAGCGGTGGCCGATCAACGACCTCCCCTGCTTCGGCTGCGACTGGCCGGTGGGTCCATTGACCCCGCGGGACCCGCCTGTCAATATCTCATAGAGTTTTAGAATTGATTTTAAATACAGTTTTGTTATGCTATTTTGTGAATTTTGCATCTCCTAAGTGGTAGATCCAAATGGAGTGAGGAAAATTTTGGTAGAATCACAATGAAGTGTAGTATTTAAGAAAAATAGGACATGAGCACATGTTGTAGAAATTTTGGATGAATTAAATAGGAACTTAAAATGTGTTTTTAAATGCATGCAAACTTGTTTAAATTATATCTTGAGTTTCTGTGATCCAAAAATTATGAAATTTTGTGGGTAAGCTATTCTTGCTTAGTAGAAGCTCTGGTAAAAATTTGAGAGTCATTGCATGTATGGTTTTTGAGTTATAGATTTTTCTTTTACCATTGGTTGATACTTGTGTGAATTTTTGTAAATTATCTAGGAATCCTATGACCCTAAAATTTGGTGGGTAGCATCCTAGTACTTTAAGTATACTAGGAAAAATATGAAATCTATTGCTTGACACTTTTCACTAAGATTTCCTATTTATGCCATTTTAAGCCTTTATGCCTTGTCATTTTTGTGTAGGATGAGATACTCGTTCAATTGATGTGAAATTTATGTAGTATCCTATTGAAGACATGTATAAACTACTGTAATTTTTGTGGAATTGTATGTACACTTTGGATATGTGTTTATTATTTAACCTAAGTATCTAAATAAATTATTAAAGGCATGAGAATAATTTATTTAGTAATGGACACTATATTTTCTGGTGTTCTTTCAACATGTATGATGAGTTAGCAAAGTTGATCTTGTCCGTTTGTATGTTTACAACGTAAGTTAATAATTATTTCTTGCGTTGTGTCTTTCTGGACAATTCTGGGAACTTTATAAAGTTCCCCATGATAAATTGGTTTGCTGGGAAAGTGGTCAATAACAAAGTTGTAGACAATTTTATAAGCTTTCCAGAAAGTCTTAAATCATGGTATTTCGATATGTAGAACTCCAGTTATGGATCAAACTTGTAGCTGCTGTTTGCAGCCTGAAAACTGTTGAGTGCAGTGACTGACTTGTTTGCTTTATATGAGTGGATGTGATGATTTAGATGCTAGGCTAATTAAGATAAATTGTTAGTTGCAGGTGCTAGACCTCTTACTGAAGATGAACAACTTTATCTTAGGTTATTAGAACTTGTGAGTGTGCCGTTCTTGTTTTATAAAAGAGATATGCACCTACTCGGTAAAAATCGATGTTAATCTTGTATCATTATGTCTTTCATGCGTCCATTCATACATGGCTATACATTTCATCATCATCTTCCATCTCTTGTGCATGCATGATTCTTATACTATGCATATGCATGCAATAGGTGTTCCGGAGGGAATTACGCTTCTGGAATTCGAGCCAGTACTTCCGGAGGAGCCGCAGCAAGCTCAGGAGCAGGAGGTGTAGGCCCCCGAAGAAGGAGTCAACGAAGAAGTTCTTGAGTGCCCCGATCATCAACCTTCATCTTTTCTGAAAGGCAAGCCCTGGAGCATTCTAAGCCTCCTATGTTTTAAAAATGGTTACTTTGAGTATCTTTATTTATTGATGCATTAAGTTATAGGAATTGGATGCGAACACTTGTTGCATATATATCTATTCCTTGGCCAGTATACGTACCCTGAATCCTACTTAGGTCCAGGAGCGAATCAAAGCTTAGCCATGCTTAGACCGGTAAGAGTCAGGTGATTTCCTGTCACCTGCAAGTTAGGAGAATGTCTGGTCACGGTTGGCTATAATTGCTATCGTGGAGAATAACCATGTGTTAATAATGAATTGTGATCGGGCGGGATGTCGATAGAGAAGCAACAAGGCAAGGAGGTCTTGGGTGTGGGTCTATCCCCGTCTGTGTCGGTTAAGGACTGATTCGCTGTACGTCCTCATGTCATGTTGAACGCATGCCTATCACTTAGTTGGCCGGATAACTCATTCCGACCGCGAAGCCGAGTAGCTCAGCTCAGGCCGGAAGACCGAGAAGTGAAAGTGCTCACCCTGGCGGTAGTAAGGATGTGCGGGGAGCTATTGGCGTAAGTCTGAGGTGAGATTGACCACCTAGCAGAGTGGACTCCCTGAGGGTGCGGCGCTGCTCGGAGCCGTGATTCCTGAGATGTACCAAAAGTGACCTAAGGCTGCCTTCGCGCGGTATGCCTAGGTTTGTGTTAGGAATACCCCTCCAGCTAGATAGGAATCGATTCGAATCTCCGTCTCTCCCAGATAGTGAGAACTTGACTGAGCAGTGGCAACGTAGATGCACTTAATTGAACTTGATGGTTAAATCGATGATGATGATGATACAACATTATACCGGATATGGTTATTAATGTTTGGAGTTAATCAATTGCTTGCTCTAGTACAGGAGCTAATCTAGTTGATAGGTTAATATTGTTAACTTGCTGCTTCCTCATAAATCAAATTATGCTCGCTTATCACTAAAGCTTTTATGCAAAATGGTTGTCAAGCAAGATCCACCGATAAAGCCTTGCATACTCCTTGGTGTCATTTATTTCTGGTTTACGATGGGTAAGTCTAGCTGAGTACCTTCTCATACTCAGGGTTTATTCCCCCTTGTTGCAGATGACGTGCTCTATAATGGCTACTACAAGTATTGTCTCCACCCTGCGAGGGATGAAGACTAGATCATGGGCATGATCATCTATGTTATCTTATCTTACTGCTTTTGCTGGATATGACTATGGAACTGGCTTGTATTTGAACTAAGTGTGTGTGATGGCGTCAAACTACTTTGCTTTCGCTATTTGTGAACTCATTTTGTAATAACTATATGTACTCTGATGTATGAGGTACTTATGAACTACTTGTGAAATGGATGTAACATGTGGCTTGTTATGTTGAATTACTGTGATCTTGGTTGTATGCAAGTTGGTTTGAAATCCTTCGTGGTTTCAGTTGACTACCGGGTTTATATGGGTTCAAGTATGACGGTTTGATCACTCTGGTGATTGCTTTCGTACTTGTGCTCTTATAAATTGGTCAGTTCTGTTACAGCTGGCATCAGATCTAGATTCAACATTAAACATGTCATATGTGTATTTAAAATAAAAGCTTTTGTTTGCAAAAATCAGTTTTGACAGCTTTGACATCTTATAGCTACCTATATATAGGTGTCAAATCTGAAATTTTATCTAAGTATGCCAGTGGTCATATCCTCTATGCCCAAATAAGGACTTTTAGGTGGCTTATTTAAGTAATGACTTTTGGGGGGAATTGCTTGCATTTTATTTCGTCGTCCATACGGCGTGCTATTATATGAATGCCATCCGCTTGGGTGGTAATGTATGGATCAATTGCCTCTACGCCTAGGTAAAGTGAGTTGTGAGAGCATGACCGTCCAACTGTCGGTCTAGGGGAGAGTTAGTTATGGTTACCGGAATGTTTACATGTTGCACACATGTACATATGAAGGTACTTAATTGTGGGTGTATCAATCGGGTAGCTTTGGATACCGAAGTATATATATCCGGGGATGTATATATGGAGAGTATCTTAGTTTACTGCTTTCATTGCGTACTTATTCCTTTTGTTGGGAGGGGCTGCAATGAAATTTTCTGTAGGTACACTAACAACACAACGTGTAGCTCGACTAGATACGTATTTGAGAGAACGTATGTATGCCACCGTCTATGTTGCTAGAATGTTAAATTTTTCTTAAGATTCGTGAGGATGTACGGAACGTGCATACATCATGTTTACTCATGCCATTACATTTTTGCATCACTCCCTCCCTTATCTTTAATTATTCCATTATAGTTTTCTCATCCTGTATGGTAATCTTCTCACACCCAAGTTGCAATGCTACTACTGATGGCCGCACTAGCACTACCGCCCTAGAGCAGCACATTCCTTCATGTGTTTGGCACCCCAACCCTGTTGTGGAGGGTCCTACATTCAGTAGGATACACGAAGCCACCTCGTTATACTTAGATGTAATCTCTGAAACTTGCATGTTGGCTCCATTTGAATGTGAGCTTTAAATAGAAGTCCAGCTTTGAAGTTGACCAAAAATTTGGCATGTGAGCGTATGCATCGCATGAATGTGCGGAGTAAAGTTATGGTGATGTTTTGAGGATGAATTATTGTGCCTCTGTTTATTGTATGAAATTAATCTCTCCAATAAGTTCAGTTTGGCATAATTCTACAATTCATCTGCAATGTATCTGACATCGTCCATCATTACTCACAAATGCGCTTCTGCAGATGTCGCGCAATCTGTGTTCAGGCCGTGCTAGGGGTAGTGGTGATGATGATCTTCCACCGCCACCATCACCCACACCGTCTGATCTGTTGGCCATGCTCGTGGAAGGTCAGCGTGCGTTGGGCGATGCTATGCGTACCCTGGCCCAGCATCAAGCATAGGGCCACCATCAATGATAGGGACCATAGCCCAACCAGTTTAGTGATTTCAAGGAATTCCAAGATACCAAGCCGCCCGTCTTCAAGGAAGCTAAAGAGCCACTCTAAGCAGAAGAGTGGCTAAACACGCTTGAGCACAAGTTTCGTTTGCTCAGGGTGACAGAGCAGATGAAGGTGGAGTATGCTTCGCATCAGCTGCAAGGACCAGCAGGTATATGGTGGCGACATTATCGGTCCACCCTACCAGAAAATGCCTAGATCACTTGGAATCGATTCTAGGAGGCTTTCAAGAGTCATTATATTCCTCTCGGGTTGATGGCCATAAAGCACAATGAGTTTATGAAGTTGGTGCAGGGCACCAAGACACTCACTGAATATCTTCATGCCTTCAATCATCTGGCAAGGTATGCTCCAAAATTCGTTGATTCAGAAGCAAAGAAAATCGCCAGCTTTAAGAGAGGGCTTAGTCCCAAACTAATGAAGTCCATGGGGAACAACAAGAGTGTCACTTTCAATGAGTTCATAAGCGATGCCCTTACTCAAGAGAATAACGATAATGTCTATGCCGCTTCCAAAAATTGTAAGAGGGCCTTTGAGGCAGGTGTCTCTCAGGCTAAAGCTCCAGTAGCAAAGACTCAGTTTCGCCTACCGACTACAGCCGTTAGGTACCGGCCGCCACAAAAGAAGAATCAGGCAAAGACTGGTTTCAAGAAGGCATTTACTATACTTCTTCCAAAGGGCACCACAGGACCAGGAAATTCTTTTGTTCCGCCAGCTAATAGGCCCTGCTGGAATTGTGGCAGGACGGTCATTGGTCCAAGAATTATCCGTATCCTCAGAAGAACAATCAGAAGCAAGGGAATTCTAGTGCTCGTCAAGGACATGTTAACTACACCAACGTGACCGAGATACCCTCAGGAGAGGTGGTCACCGCGGGTAAGTTTCTTATGAATCACCATCTGACAGTTGTACTATTTGATTCTGGTGCTTCGCATTTATTTATGAGTCTAGCTTTTGCATCAAAATACAATCAGAAGGTAATTACAGTATCTACAGGTAGTTATTGCATTAGTGCAGCTGGGAGTAATATTTCGACCAATCAAATAGTGCTGAGGGTAAGTATCGAAATAGAGGGACGAGTGTTTATGGCCAATGTGGTAGTTCTACCAGGATTAGGGATAGATGTAATCTTGGGAATGAAGTGGATGAGCGGTCATGGAGTGCTCATTGATACTTCCACTAGGGTCGTTATGTTGAGGGATCCTATCAGCAAGGAAGCCTTCCTTGTGCCACTTCCCAGAGAGCTAGAACTCCACAACACTGCTAATGCTATCCAGACCCCGAGAATTGAGGACGTCCTAGTAGTATGTGAATTTCCAGATGTATTTCCTGATGATCTACCTGGTTTACCACCGGATCGAGATATTGAATTCAAGATCGAGTTAGTGCCGGGCACTGCACCTATTTCTAGAAGGCCTTATAGGATGCCGCCCAATGAGTTAGCAGAGCTTAAAGTTCAGTTACAAGATCTGTTAGAGAAAGGTCTTATCCGACATAGTGCTTCTCCCTGGAGTTGTCTTGCTATATTTGTGAAGAAGAAGGACAAGTCATTGCGCATGTGTGTGGATTATCGTCCACTCAATGCAGTGACAATCAAGAACAAGTACCCATTGCCCCGCATTGATATTTTGTTTGATCAGTTATCTAAGGCAAAGGTATTCTCTAAAATTGATTTTAGATCTGGTTATCATCAGATAAAGATTAGACCAGAGGATGTGCCTAAGACCGCTTTCTCCACCAGATACGGGTTGTATGAGTATCTGGTTATGTCTTTTGGCCTGATCAATGCTCCTGCGTACTTCATATATCTGATGAATTCTATGTTCATGGAAGAACTGGACAAATTTGTAGTTGTCTTCATTGATGACATCTTAATCTTTTCTGTAAATGCTAAAGAATATGCCAAGCATCTGAGAGTTGTTTTATCTAGGCTATGAGAGCATAAGCTTTATGCCAAGTTTAGTAAATGTGAGTTTTGGCTTAAGAAAGTACCTTTCTTGGCTCATGTGTTGTCCGATGAAGGGATTTCGGTTGATCCGTCTAAGGTGCAAGAAGTCATGAATTGGAAAGCACCAACTTCAGTACATGAGGTCAGAAGTTTCCTTGGTTTGGCTGGATATTATCGTCGATTCATCCCAGATTTCTCTAAGGTAGCCAAGCCCATGACCAGGTTACTTCAAAAAGATGTAAAGTTAGTTTGGACTCTAGAGTGTGAGACTGCTTTTTGCACTTTGAGGACCTTGTTGACATCAGCTCCTGTGTTGGCACAACCTAATATCGAGAAACCTTTTGATGTGTTTTGTGATGCATCAGGTACCAGTTTAGGATGTGTCCTTATGTAGGAAGGTCGAGTTATTGCCTATGCCTCACATCAGCTAAGGAAGCACAAAGCTAATTATCCAACTCATGATCTTGAGTTAGCTGCGGTTGTTCATGCTTTGAAGATTTGGAGGCATTACCTGCTCGGTAACGTGTGCCATATTTATACCGATCATAAAAGTCTCAAGTATATCTTCACTCAACCAGAATTGAACATGAGACAGAGAAGATGGCTAGAGTTGATTAAAGATTATAACTTAGAAGTTCATTATCATCCGGGTAAAGCAAATGTTGTTGCTGATGCTTTGAGTAGGAAATCTCATTGTAATTCTCTCTTGGAAGCAGATTATCATTTGGTGCATCTGTTACATCCTGCTGTGTTGCACAGTATTACCCTTAGTTGCTCTCTAGAAAGTAAAATCATCGAGCTTCAGAAAACCGATGTGGGTGTGTTCCACATCAAAAGAAAGATAAAGGAATAAGAGACAAAACACTTTTGTATTGATGAGAAGGGTGTTCTATGGTTTAAGGACAGACTTGTAGTACCGAAGGACAAAGAGCTTAGAAACCAAATCTTAGAAGAAGCTCACTCATCTAAGTTATCTATCCACCCGGGAAGTAGCAAAATGTATCAAGATTTGAAATCTTGCTTTTGGTGGACCAAGATGAAGAAAGAAATCGTAGCTTATGTTGCAAGGTGCGACAATTGTTGTAGAGTCAAAGCAATTCACATGAAGCCTGCTAGACTTCTCCAACCATTGTCTATACCAGGATGGAAGTGGGAAGAGATTAGTATGGATTTCATTGTTGGACTTCCCCCTACCCAAAAGAATTTTAATTCCATATGGGTAATAGTGGATCGTTTAACAAAGTCTGCTCATTTCATACCAGTTAGAGTTGACTATCGACCAAGTGACTATGCTGAGCTATATTTTAACCAGATAGTACATCTCCATGGTGTTCCTAGAACCATTGTATCTGACAGAGGACCTCAGTTCACCGCTCATTTTTGGGAACAACTTCATAAGATGATAGGGACCAACTTAGTTAGAAGTTCTGCTTATCATCCACAAACCTCCGGACAGACGGAGCGGGTGAATCAAATATTGGAAGACATGTTAAGAGCTTGCGTCATATCATCCAAAGGTTCATGGGATAAGTGGTTACCCTTGGCTGAATTTTCCTATAATAATAGTTATCAAGAAAGTATCAAGATGGCCCCGTTCGAAGTGTTGTATGGTCGCAAGTGTAGAACTCCTTTGAATTGGGTTGAATCTGGAGAAAGGAGATACTACGGCATTGATTTTGTTGAAGAGGCTGAACAACAAGTCCGTACTATCCAAAAACATATGAAAGCCGCTCAAGCTAGGCAGAAAAGCTATGCGGATAAAAGAAGGAAGCCCATTGAGTTTGAAGTGGGTGATCACGTTTATCTGAAGGTATCACCAATGAAAGGTGTGCAGCGATTCGGAGTAAAGAGAAAGCTTGCACCTAGGTATGTAGGCCCATATCCGATCATAGAGAAGAGTGGGAATGTAGCTTACAAGATAGAGTTACCTTACGAGATGAGAGCTATCTTCAATGTTTTTCATGTATCTCAATTAAAGAAATGTCTCCGTGTTCCCGAAGAAAGAGTTTCACTTAGAGATGTCAAGTTGAAATCAGATCTATCCTATGAAGAAAGACCAGTGCGGGTTATCGACACGAGAGAAAGAGTAACCCAGAACCATGTGGTCAAGTTCTACCAGGTTATGTGGAGTAACCAGGGTAGTGAGAGCGATGCAACGTGGGAACGGGAAGATTATTTGAAGGATGTATACCCTACCTTTTATTCAAAATGGTACGCTTTTCAAATCTTGGGGCGAGATTTTTATAAGGGGGGAGGGCTGTAACACCCTAGTGTTATGGTTGCACTAAAACACTTGCATCACTTGAGCATGAGCATCATCATCTCATTCATAAGCATCATATCATTATGAATGTTATCATTTCATGTGTGTTTCTATTTGAACTACTTGGTTTATGCTAGCAATTGGGTGTGCTCATGTGTGGTCTATGCAAATGTGTGCCAAACATCCTCTTAAACAACTTAGCTACACTTAGAATGTCATTAGCAACAATGTTCATGTTGACCATATTGCCTAAATTACACTTCCAAGTAATATCTTGACTTGTGTTGACCCTAGAGCTCTTATCTTTGACTGTTTAAAAAGTACAACTTAGCGTGTTTGCATGTCTGAGCAACCTAAAGCAAAGTTGTAGCAAATTATATAAGGAACAAAAGTTATTTTAGGACCAACTCATGAAAATGTGTGGAACATTCTCAAACATGGCCCATAAGTCAGATTTGGGGTTGAATTCTACACTTAGAAATTTTCTAAGTCCAAGGGCTGATTTAAAGTTTTGCAGGCTCGACTTTGGCTTGATTTTACTCTCTATCCATTGTGAATTAGACTTTGATCTCTAAAGGAGTTTGGTAGCTGGTACATAGTACTTCAACTTTCGTTTAGGAGGTTTGCGCTAATGACCAAAGGATTTGGAAATCCATTGGCTCCAAATCGCACTGTCAGGCGTTGAGGTCTTGACTGAATGGCGAGCTACAGTGTCAGCAAGTTCAGAACTCGTCGGCCGCGTGGCGGCACCCGTCGCTGGCCGTCTGATCATGTTGGCCATGCACTGTGGCCGACCTGACACCACTGGCTGCTAGCAAACGCTTGAAGGCCGCGCCCGCCTGCCTTCCCACTCGCCCTTGCTCTCTCTATTTCCTTCTCTCGCGCGTGCTAGAGCCACCGAGAAAAGCAGCGCCACTGGGCCATTGCTGCCAAGCCACGCTGTCGCCGAGCTCTTTCACCGCCGTGAAAACGCTGCTTCCAGCTAGCCCACGACTCCATCTTCTTCCTCCGGAGCTTGTCCACCTTGCCACTGAGCCAGAGAGTCGAGGTAGACGCCGTTCTTCTTCTTCTCCGCAGCGCTCCTCCATTGCCGCCGGAGTCGGAGTTGAGCCCGCCGTGGCCAACCACCACCGGAGCTCTCTCCCTCCTTTCTCTCCCTTCCCTTGGTTTCCCTGCGAACTCTAGATGCTCACGCCAAGCTTAGGTCGGACCGCCATGGCCTGAGTTGGCCGGCGTACCTCGCGCAGCGTCGCCACAAGCACCATTGCCGCCGGCGACCTCCTCCTCTGTAGCTAGGGGGTCCGTTTTCTACTCCCATCGGTGCGGGACAACGTGCTGAGCATGTTGGTGCCACCCCCTTCACTGGACTCCTCACCGTCGTCGAGCGGTGGCCGGTCAACGACCTCCCCTGCTTCAGCTGCGACTGGCCGGTGGGTCCATTGACCCCGCGGGACCCGCCTATCAATAGCTCATAGAGTTTTAGAATTGATTTTAAATACACTTTTGTTATGCTATTTTGTGAATTTTGCATCTCCTAAGTGGTAGATCCAAATGGAGTGAGGCAAATTTTGGTAGAATCACAATGAAGTGTAGTATTTAAGAAAAATAGGACATGAGCACATGTTGTAGAAATTTTGGATGAATTAAATAGGAACTTAAAATGTGTTTTTAAATGCATGCAAACTTGTTTAAATTATATCTTGAGTTTCTGTGATCCAAAAATTATGAAATTTTGTGGGTAAGCTATTCTTGCTTAGTAGAAGCTCTGGTAAAAATTTGAGAGTCATTGCATGTATGGTTTTTGAGTTATAGATTTTTCTTTTACCATTGGTTGATACTTGTGTGAATTTTTGTAAATTATCTAGGAATCCTATGACCCTGAAATTTGGTGGGTAGCATCCTAGTACTTTAAGTACACTAGGAAAAATATGAAATCTATTGCTTGACACTTTTCACTAAGATTTCCTATTTATGCCATTTTAAGCCTTTATGCCTTGTCATTTTTGTGTAGGATGAGATACTCGTTCAATTGATGTGAAATTTATGTAGTATCCTATTGAAGACATGTATAAACTACTGTAATTTTTGTGGAATTGTATGTACACTTTGGATATGTGTTTATTATTTAACCTAAGTATCTAAATAAATTATTAAAGGCATGAGAATAATTTATTTAGTAATGGACACTATGTTTTCTGGTGTTCTTTCAACATGTATGATGAGTTAGCAAAGTTGATCTTGTCCGTTTGTATGTTTACAACGTAAGTTAATAATTATTTCTTGCGTTGTGTCTTTCTGGACAATTCTGGGAACTTTATAAAGTTCCCCATGATAAATTGGTTTGCTAGGAAAGTGGTCAATAACAAAGTTGTAGACAATTTTATAAGCTTTCCAGAAAGTCTTAAATCATGGTATTTGGATATGTAGAACTCCAGTTATGGATCAAACTTGTAGCTGCTGTTTGCAGCCTGAAAACTGTTGAGTGCAGTGACTGACTTGTTTGCTTTATATGAGTGGATGTGATGATTTAGATGCTAGGCTAATTAAGATAAATTGTTAGTTGCAGGTGCTAGACCTCTTACTGAAGATGAACAACTTTATCTTAGGTTATTAGAACTTGTGAGTGTGCCGTTCTTGTTTTATAAAAGAGATATGCACCTACTCGGTAAAAATCGATGTTAATCTTGTATCATTATGTCTTTCATGCGTCCATTCATACATGGCTATACATTTCATCATCATCTTCCATCTCTTGTGCATGCATGATTCTTATACTATGCATATGCATGCAATAGGTGTTTCGGAGGGAATTACGCTTCTGGAATTCGAGCCAGTACTTCCGGAGGAGCCGCAGCAAGCTCAGGAGCAGGAGGTGCAGGCCCCCGAAGAAGGAGTCAACAAAGAAGTTCTTGAGTGCCCCGATCATCAACCTTCATCTTTTCTGAAAGGCAAGCCCCGGAGCATTCTAAGCCTCCTATGTTTTAAAAATGGTTACTTTGAGTATCTTTATTTATTGATGCATTAAGTGATAGGAATTGGATGCGAACACTTGTTGCATATATATCTATTCCTTGGCCAGTATACGTACCCTGAATCCTACTTAGGTCCAAGAGCGAATCAAAGCTTAGCCATGCTTAGACCGGTAAGAGTCAGGTGATTTTCTATCACCTGCAAGTTAGGAGAATGTCTGGTCACGGTTGGCTATAATTGCTATCGCGGAGAATAACCATGTGTTAATAATGAATTGTGACCGGGCGGGATGTCGATAGAGAAGCAACAAGGCAAGGAGGTCTTGGGTGTGGTTCTATCCCTGTCTGTGTCGGTTAAGGACCATTCGCTGTACGTCCTCATGTCATGTTGAACGCATGCCTATCACTTAGTTGGCCGGATAACTCATTCCGACCGCAAAGCCAAGTAGCTCAGCTCAGGCCGGAAGACCGAGAAGTGAAAGTGCGCACCCTGGCGGTAGTAAGGATGTGCGGGGAGCTATTGGTGTAAGTCCGAGGTGAGATTAACCACCTGGCAGAGTGGACTCCCTAAGGGTGCGGCGCTGCTCGACGCCGCGATTCCTGAGATGTACCAAAGGTGACCTAAGGCTGCCTTCGCGTGGTATGCCTGGGTTTGTGTTAGGAATACCCCTCCAGCTGGATAGGAATCGATTCAAATCGCAGTCTCTCCCGGATAGTGAGAACTTGACTGAGCAGCGGCAACGTAGATGCACTTAATTGAACTTGATGGTTAAATCGATGATGATGATGATGATACAACATTATACCGGATATGGTTATTAATGTTTGGAGTTAATCAATTGCTTGCTCTAGTACAGGTGCTAATCTAGTTGATAGGTTAATATTGTTAACTTGCTGCTTCCTCATAAATCAAATTATGCTCGCTTATCACTAAAGCTTTTATGCAAAATGGTTGTCAAGCAAGATCCACCGATAAAGTACCCTGATCGATATGGTGCGCAGTATGATAAGCTACTCCACTTTACCTTTGAGTCTGTGGATGGAGGCATTAAAAACCGCCATTCATATTCTCAATAGAGTACCAAGTAAATCAATGCCCAAAACACCGTATGAATTGTGGACAGGAAGAGTACCCTCACTAAACCACTTGCGTGTGTGGGGGAGCCCTGCTAAGGCTAAAGTATTTAACCCAAACATTAGGAAGCTAGATCCCAAAATAGTAAGTTACCATTTCATTGGCTACCCAGAAAAGTTAAAAGGTTTTCGTTTCTACTGTCCAGATAGACATATAAAGTTTGTGAAAACGAGACACCCTGTCTTCCTAGAGGATGAAATGATGAGGGAGAGCATGGTAGCTCAAGAAATTGAGCTTGAAGAGAAGCGGGTGTATGCACCCACTCCGATGATTCATGAGCCATTTTTCTCACTACTTGCTGTTGCTACACCGACAGTGCAAGACACTGTGGTGCCAGCACCTGTTGTTATCATGCCTGTAGCAACAATGAACGATGATGAGGAACCTGTTCTTTAGGATCCTGTAGAACCTATTGCCACAAATGAGGAGGAGCAACAACAGCCTCAAACAGAAGATGTGCCAAATGTGGAGGCCCCTAGAAGGTCTCAAAGAGTTAGAAGATCTGCTATTCCTGCTGATTATGAAGTGTACAACACTGAGGAATTTCAAATGGAGGATGATCCCACCTCATTTGAAGAAGCCATGAGAAGTGATCATTCATCAAAGTGGCTTGAGGCCATGGAAGATGAAATGGAATCAATGAATGCCAATAAAGTTTGGGATTTAGAGATAATTCCTAAAGGAGCCAAAATAGTAGGCTGTAAATGGGTCTAGAAGACAAAGCTTGACTCAAGGGAATATAGAGAGATATAAAGCCCAACTTGTGGCAAAAGGCTTTACGCAAAGAGAATAGATTGATTACAATGAGATCTTTTCTCTAGTCTCATGTAAGGATTCCTTTAGAATCATAATGGCATTAGTGGCACATTACGATCTAGAATTACATTAGATGGATGTAAAGACAATATTTCTCAACAGAGACTTGGAGGAAAATGTTTACATGGCACAACTGAAAGGTTTTGTCATGGATGGAAAAGAACGAATGGGATGCCGCCTAAAGAAATCCATTTATGGATTGAAGCAAGCTTCAAGACAGTGGTACTTGAAGTTTGATCAGACAATAAAGAATTTTAGGTTTAAAGAGAATGTTGAGGACAATTGTGTCTATACAAAGTTTAAGAATGGGAAGTTTATCTTCCTTGTCCTATATGTGGATGATATCTTACTTGCTAGTAGTGATGTCAGTCTACTACTGGAGACAAAGAAGTTTTTGTCCTCAAAGTTTGATATGAAAGATCTTGGTGAAGCTTCATTCATTCTAGGGATCGAGATTCACCGACATAGAAGTAAAGGGGTATTAGGACTGTCACAAAAGGCATACATTGAAAAGATCTTAAAGAAATTCAGTATGCATAAATGTAGTCCCTCACCTGCTCCTATAGTCAAGGGCGATAGATATGGGGATTTTCAATGCCCCAGGAACCAATATGAGATCGATCAAATGAAAGTGGTTTCATATGCTTCAGCTATCGGAAGCTTGCAATATGCTTAAGTATGCACGCGCCCTGACTTGACATTTGTTACCGGGTTACTTGGCAGATTCCAGAGCAATCCTGGAATAGAACACTAGAAATTGGTAAAGAAAGTCTTGCGTTATTTGTAAGGAACGAAAGGCCTCATGATGATGTATAGAAGATCTGATTCACTTCATATAGTGGGGTATTCAGATTCTGATTATGCGGGAGATAATAGAAAATCCACGTCTATATATGTATTCACTCTCGCAGGAGGAGCTATTTCATGGAAAAGCTCAAAACAAACCGTCACTACATCGTCCACAATGTATGCCGAGTTTGTAGCATGTCATGAGGCAATAGGGCAGGTGAACTGGTTAAAGAAGTTCATACCCGGTTTGAAGGTGGTTGACGACATCTATAGACCACTAAAGTTATACTGCGATAATAATCTAGCAGTACAGTATGCTCACAACAATAAGTGGTGCTGCCAAACACATTGACATAAAGTATTATGTTGTGAAAGATAAAGTCCGGGATCAAGTCATAAGTCTTGAGCATATAAGTACAGTAAAGATGCTCGCGGATCCGCTTACGAAAGGCTTACCACCCAACGTGTTCAGAGAACATGTAGCCGGCATGGGTTTAAGGGAAAGCCTATAATTCTTGGACAAAAGAAGGCCCAAAGATAAGTATCTATTTTAGAACAGAGTAGTGTGTTATAGCTGTTAAATCTATCGGCAATGGACCGTGATGATGAGACATGCTCTATGTGCAAATCTGTAATGGAATGAACAAAAGTAAATGAAAGTGAAAGATGGAAAGAGATCAAGTAGGAGATTGTTAGATATGATCTTTAACCTAACTGGACCCAATGGCCTAGTTGGGCCTTTGATTTGCGCCCTGATCGGGGGCGTCCAGCCCACCATGGCTAGAGGGCCCCTGTCACCCTACGCTGTATAAAGAGGTGGGAGCCGGCGGCTCTAATTATGAGGTTGACCTGAGCCGACCTTCCCACTGACTATGGAGGTATTAACCCCTATACCCTTATGGCTAGGCTTGGGCCAGCCCGGACCAGGGGGTCTGGCCCGCTAGAAGACGACGTATGGCCCGGCCAATCTGCTCAGAGTCCCGCGCAAGGAATCAAGGTAGATTTGGAGATCAAGCAAGATCCTGGTTGGTTAGAATAAGGATCCTTATTCGGCCACCTATGGCAATTGTAACTGGTTAGGATTAGTTTCTAGATCTGTAACCCTACCCCCTAGACTATATAAGGCGGGCAGGGGACCCCTCTCAAAAACATCTCTCATTAATATTCAACAATACAATCAGACGTAGGACGTAGGTATTACGCCTTTACGGTGGCCGAACCTGGATAAAACCTCATGTCTGTCTTGCGTGACCATCTTGTTTGTAGCTTGCGCATCTGTCTACCGATAATCTACTACCTTGGGCATACCCCTAGGTAGACTGCCGACCATATTTCATCGACAGTGGCGCGCTAGGTAGGGGGTGTGCGTACTGCTCTCTAGATGAACAAGATGGTCATCATCCCCGGTTCCATGGCTACGCCGAACGGCCTCACGTTCACCATCGACCAGATCACCTGGACCACTGGCTCCAACAACTTCATCGCCATGACCACGGAGGAGGTGCGGATCCAATCTGTGTCGACCACTGCTTCACCAGCATCAGCTACGGCTCCGACCACGTTGGATCTAGCTCTGGCCACACCAGCATCGTCTTTAGCCATGCCGATAACCCGTCGTCCGCTTCCTCGCTACAAAGGGAGGCAGATCGACAACACCGACCTGCTCGACTCCATCGATCGGGTCGGCACCAAGCTCACTGAAACCCTAGCTCTGGTAGATTTGATTCAAAATCAACCTACCAAGCAGGTAACCACTACCCACAACAGATCTACCCGACCAGCTCAGGCTAGTCGTCCCGCACGACTCGGTACGGATCTTGTGGTCACGTCTACTCCTGAAGGGCGCTCCATTCATCGCCGACCTACCCCCGCGATGGGTCTCTGGCTCTCCGAGTGCGAAGCCTTGATGGAGAATTACCAGGCTCAGCCCTACGGCCTACGCAACTTTGTCAACATGGTTTGGATTGAGGAGTATCAAGAAGGATCGGTCCACACAGTTCAAGAAGGCAGCTCAAGCTTCCTGTCTGGCATCGCATCTAATGGCTCCGTCCACACTGAGCTCCTGCATCATGACAATGAAGAAGTTGAATACGATCTGGATGTCCCAGACCACTCCCTAGGGTTCCCACAATTCTGATCCTTCCCACCAAGGCAAGGAGGCTTGATCAATGTCGTCAGTAACGACGAACCACTGGCGGTTGGCGAAACAGAACAAGATAGGCTAGCACATGAAGCACGCAATATTGACCGGTTTAATCATAGACAAGCTAAAGCCGAGGCAGAAGAGGAGGCACGACGCATAAGGTTCTAGCCACGTGACCTCAACAATGCCTTTGATAGGGTAGGGGAAAAGTAGGTCTTCAGGACTCCAAGCGCCAACATAGCTGTTGCTATGGCAATAATGCAACGACTACCCAATACCCTAGAAACCCAACCAATTTGTGATGATGTACAAGCCTATCTGATGGCTGCTATGGCCTAGACCGCAGAGATTGCAAACCAAGCCTAGGCTCCATCCGCCTCAGTCGAATCAAGCCGCAGTCGCCAGTACTCAAGTCACCCACAGTCACCCAACCAACATGGCTCGCACAACAACGACCCATTAGACAACCATCAAGGTAGACACGGTGGTCATGATGGTGGTCGGGATGACAACCGCCGTAACAACCGGGATGATAATCGATGAGACAACTGCGACAATTGCCATGGTAACCACGGTCGCAGGGTCAACCAGGATGGCAATCGGGATCGCCGTGATGGCAATAATGATCTCCGCCATTCCCTTAGAGAACGTGATCTGCGCGATCGCATTAACCAAAGAGCCAACGATCGTGCATCCCATGAAAGCTATCACTGTATGGAATATGATACTACCCACGGCCCTCCGGGTTTGAAGCAGTTTACTCCTCACCTTCACCAAGTCATATGGCCCGAACTTCAAGCTCGAAAAACTCTAGAAGTACGACGGCAAGGAGAACCCCAAGTTATGGGTCATGCTCTACGAAACCGCGTGCAGATCAGCCATGGCTGATGAGCACATCATGTCTAATTACTTCCCAGTCGCCGTTGGCCATACGGGCCACCAATGGCTAGTTAGCTTGCCGGCGAACTACTTTGATTCTTGGCAAGAGCTCAAGCAAGCATTCATCGACAACTTCATTGCTACTTGCGAACAACCCAACAACAAATATGATCTGCAGCGGATTCGAGACCGCAAAGATGAGCCACTGCACGAGTATGTCCGATGCTTCTTGGAGATGCGCATCAAGGTCCCATCAATCTTCGACAACGAGGCAATCGAAGCTTTCATCACTGGTCTCCGCTTCCACGATGCCCTAAGGGACAAGCTCCTCCGCAAAAGACCTAAATCAGTCACAGCGCTCCTAGCCACTGCTAAAAAATATGTGGATGCCGATGATGCTAAAAAGATAATTATCGAAGAAGCAACAAGGGTTCCATGCTCCGACCACCCCCCACACCGTGATGACTACCACAATAACCATGGTCGGAATGACAATTTTGATCACCGCAACCAGTGCAACGATTCCCGCGACCACCGCGACCAGCGTAATCAGCGGCGTAATCGCCGTGACGATTATAGGGGCAAGCGTGCTCGGGAAGATGACGGCGAAGTCAACACCGTTAAAAAGGTGGCGGACATCGCAACTACGAAGAAGACTACGCCAAAGCATTGAAAGGACCATGCCAGCTCCATCCCAAGTCAAACCATACCATGGAGAATTACCGTGTTCTCAAATCCATCTACACGCGCCAACAGGCTCTGGATAAATCCAACAAGCCTAACGACGCAGGAGAGCAGCGTAACGAGGACAATGATGATGAAGACGTAGATCCCCGTCACAAGTACGTCAAGCCAACCGACCGTGTCCACACCATCATTGGGGGCAGAGTGTCCATTGAGACCAAGCGAGGGCGCAAGTTGCTTGCCCGTGCTTGCTTGAACGTGGCCAATGCCGACAACCTCATCACCGATCCGTGGCTCCCTCCTTGGTCTCACCGTGAGATCTCCTTCAGCAGAAAAGACCAATGGGCCGCAATACCTGAGCCAGGGCATTTTTCTCTGGTTCTCGATCCTTGTATCAACAAGGTTTAGTTCGATAGAGTGCTGATTGACGGCGGTAGTTCCATCGATATACTGTTCAAGAATAGTTTGCCAGCCCTGAAGATAACCTAGGCTGATCTCAAGCCATACGAGGCACAGTTCTGGGGTGTTCTCCTCGGACAGAGCTCTACACCTCTCGGGTAGATCACGCTACCTGTGTAATTTGGTACCCTAGACCACTTCCGCACTGACTACGTCAACTTCGTGGTCGCCGACTTCGAAGGCACCTACCATGCTATCCTTGGTCGACCAACGCTCACCAAGTTCATGGCCATACCTCACTATAGGTATATGGTGCTCAAGATGCCTACTGAGAAAGGGGTTCTAACTCTCAGGGCCAACATATACGCAGCTTATACCTACGAGGATGATAGCTTCAAAATAGTAGAGGCTCACGACCTCTCTATTCGCATGGCCGAGACCACGCTCGACGCCAAGAAGACCCCAGCCGATCACCTGGAGATCCCAGAGCTCGAGGCCCCACGCAAGAACATCAAGTCCAAAGAACACAAAGAGATCCAGCTGGTCGACTGCGATCCTAGCAAAACGGCCCTTATCGGGGCCAACCTGGATCCTAAATAGGAAGATGCACTCGTCAGGTTCTTGAGAAGCAACATGGGTATGTTCACATGGAAACCCGCTGACATGCCCAGTGTACCTTGGAACTTGATCGAGCACTCCTTAAATGTCGATGGCAAGGCCAAACCCATCAAGCAGAAGCTACGACGGTTCACTCGTGACAAAAAGGAGGCTATTAGGGTAGAAGTTACATGGCTTTTAGCAGCCAAATTTATCAAAGAAGTGTATCATCCGGAGTGGTTAGCCAACCCAGTTCTTGTACACAAAAAGAATAAGGAATGGAGAATGTGCGTTGATTACACTGATCTCAACAAACACTACCCTAAAGACCCCTTCGGCTTACCTCGCATAGACGAGGTCGTAGATTCAACTGCCGGTTGCGAGCTGCTTTCCTTTCTCGATTGCTACTCTAGTTATCACTAGATCGCTCTCAAAAAGGACGACCAGATCAAGACATCCTTCATCACGCCTTTCGGCGCCTACTGCTACATGACCATGTCATTCGGGCTCAAGAATGCTGGGGCTACCTACCAACGCGCCATATAGGCTTGCCTCAAAGATGAAATAAAAGACGACCTCATTGAGGCTTATGTTGACGATGTAGTCGTTAAAACCAAGGAAGCATCCACCCTTGTTGACAACCTAGAGCGTACCTTTGCAGCCCTTAACACATTCCAGTGGAAATTAAACCCAAAGAAGTGCATCTTTGGTGTTCCATCTGGTATACTACTCAGCAACGTCGTCAGTCACGATGGCATACGCCCTAACCCAAAGAAAGTAAAAGCTATCTTGGACATAAAGCTGCCCAAAAAGGTGAAGGATGTTCGGAAGCTTACCGGATGCATGGCTACCCTCAGTCGTTTCATATCAAAATTAGGCGAAAAAGGACTACCATTTTTCTAGCTGCTCAAAGCATCCGAGAAGTTTGAGTGGTCGGAGGAAGCAGATGCTGCTTTTACACAGCTGAAACAATTCCTTACATCACCTCCGGTCCTCACTGCTCCTAGAGAAGACGAAACCCTCCTGCTTTACATTGCGGCAACTAATCAAGTGGTCTCCACTGCCATGGTGGTCGAGCGTGATGAGCCTGGCCACGTCTACAAGGTACAATGACCAATCTATTTCATCAGTGAGGTGCTCAATGAATCCAAGACCAGGTACCCACAGATTCAGAAACTGATCTACGCCATACTAATTACATCCCAAAAGTTGAAACACTACTTCGATGGATATCGTGTGGTGGTCATGACCGAGTACCCTTTGGGAGACATCATTCGCAACAAGGATGCGAACGGGCACATCATCAAATGGGCAATGGAGCCATGCCCTTTCTCCTTGGAATTTGCAAGCCGTACTACAATCAAGTCTCAGGCACTTGTCGATTTCATCGTCGAGTGGACAAACTTAAGCACACCTGCCTCTCAGGGGCCCGCCGAGTATTAGAAAATGTACTTCGATGGCTCTCTCAACATCGACGGCATAGGGGCAGGAGTCCTTTTCGTATCACCATCCAAGGAGCAGCTCCAATATGTCCTCAGGATTCATTTCCCGGCATCTAATAACGTCGCTGAGTACGAAGCATGCCTACACGGCCTGCGCATCGTGGTCGAACTCGGTGTCAAGCGTCTCTATGTCTATGGATACTCGGCTCTGGTCATCTACCAACTCAACAAGGACTGGGATATGACCAACGAAAAGATGGACGCATACTACAAATCGATCAAAAAGCTGGAAGGCAAGTTCTATGGCATCGAGTACACACATGTGGTCTGGGACAAAAATCAAGCAGTAGATGCACTGTCAAAGTTAGGATCATCCTAAACCAAAGTCCCACATGGCGTATTTGTTTAAGACCTGCTCACGCCCTCCATCAAAGAAGAAGATCCCGTGGTCAACAAGCCTCTAGACCAGCTATTGGTGGCTACAGTTCCGGCGTCAAACACCACCAAACCACCTTCGACCACTAAGGAGCCTGACTAGAGAGTACCTTTCATCAAGTACTTGATAGATGGTAGCGGTTACACCGATCGGACAAAAAATGAACGCCTAATGCGTCTCAGTAAGCAGTATCTGCTCGTCGATGGCAAATTGTGGCGCAAGAATGCGAAGGAGGAAATCTTGATGAAGTGTATAACCCAGGAGGATGGTGAACATCTCCTGGACAAAATCCACTCTGGCTCCTGTGGCAACCACACGACCTCGAGAACGCTGGTTGGCAAGGCTTTACGAGCAGGGTTCTATTGGCCGTCAGCCGTAGCCGATGCAGAGAAGCTAGTCCGCCATTGTGAAGGTTGTCAGTTCTTCGCCAAGAGAATCCATATACCAGCACATGAGATTCAGACTATACCAGCCTCTTGGCCCTTCGCATGCTGGGGATTGGATATGATCGGGCCTTTCAAACCAGCCCCTGGGAAATTTACATGCGTCTTTGTGCTGATTGACAAATTCTCCAAGTGGATAGAGTACATGCCCCTAGTCAAGGCATCTTTAGAAAAGGCTATCGTGTTCATCGACCAGGTCATCCACCGCTTTGGCATACCCAACAGCATCATCACTGATCTGGGTACTCAGTTCACCGGGAACGCTTTTTGGGACTTCTGTGATGAAAGAAGCATAGTAGTAAAATATGTCTCGGTGGCACACCCTAGAGCTAATGGACAGGTCGAGCGGGCAAATGGTATGATCCTGGACGCACTCAAGAAGAGGATGTACACAGAGAATGACAAAGCTCCTGGAAGATGGCTCAAAGAGTTACCAGCTGTGGTCTAGGGTCTCAGAACCCAGCCCAGTCGCAATACCAGCATATCACCATACTTTATGGTTTATGGCGCTGAGGCAGTGCTCCCAGCAGATATAGCCTTCAGATCAGCACGGGTAGAGAACTTTGACGAAGACAAGGCCAATGAAGTACGGGAGCTAGAAGTGAATAGTGCAGAAGAGAAGCGGCTCGATTCTTGCGTACGTACAGCCAAATACCTTGCTGTTTTGCGCAGGTACTACAACAAGAACGTTAAGGAGCAGTTCTTCATGGTCGGGGACCTAGTCCTAAAGTGGAAGATGAATCAGGCTGGTGTCCACAAACTCGCAACCCCATGGGAAGGACCCTTCATGATCAAGGAGGTTACACGCCCTACATCTTACAGGTTAACTCGCCTAGACGACACAGACGTACCCAATTCCTAGCACATCGACAAGCTTAGGCGTTTCTATGCTTAGCTACTAAGATATGTACCCCTCTTGTACTATTTATTTATTTCAATAAAGCTATTATGATTTCTCCGGCTACTCTAATGTGTCATTTCGAAGTCTTTTGTTATTCTAACTCTACCAGTTAAAACCGACCACCATTCCTTCTCAGGTTTTTGGAGCAGGCCCTGTCTCCGGTTCCGCCCAACACGTGCATGGGATCCACTCTCTATGCTACGGGTGATCGGCAAGTGCTCTCTGGTTTGACTTGTGTGTTTCTATGTGTGCACAAGCTACGCACCTCACACTCCGACCGCAAGACAAACCAGGACCATACAAACCTTTTAGGATGACGTGTCGAATAAACTGGTACAACTAAATAGAATGCCAACATGTTCTAACTTAGTTACATCGGTACGATGTCCGAGCTTAAACACATTTTCTACAAAACAAACAAGCTCATGTTGATATACAGTTATGTTATTACAAGCTTGCCTAAAAAGGTCCAAGTTTACAATAACACAACTACATCTTCTTCTACAGCTATAGCCTAATGGCTGGTTGAGGCACGCGGCACCTGTTGCTCGCTGGGCCTGACATTGTGCTCGGGTCTCGAGGACTCTGGCATTGATCAAGCTGAAGAAGATGGCCCCACCGACGCCTGGCTGGTCGAGACCGTAGGCCTCGCAGGTTGGCTTGAAAATAATGGCGCTCCCAGCTGACTTGTTGACGGCGTTCCTTGTACAGGTGGTGTCGCACCTCCACATAGGTTAATGTCGCCAATTATTTTCATAGACAAGTCCAGCTGGGTCATCCGTAGCTCCTCGGCCTTGTCTGGATCTACCTCCTTCGGGTATCCAGCCTCCAGGCGCTTGAGATTGATTAGGGGGTAGTGAGCACGTACCATGCTCAGCACATGTGTGCCTGCGTACTCTCCTACCTCCTTCACGAACTCCTGGAACCATCCCCATGCCTTTTGGCATCTCTCGATCAAATCCAGCTATGGCGTCCTTGGCACATCTTCTGCTAGTGCTGGATCGATGAGGTTAAGGACTGGCAGAATGCCCTTTGCCACCTCCGGGACTGGCTTTTCTAGGTGTCACGGTCCTTGGCGATCTCTTGGCATTGCGCTTTCCAGCCGTCACGGTCCTTCATCATGGCCTCTAGATATTTCTTTGCATTGATTTTTATAACTGCAAACCGCACGCGCTATTAAAATGATAGACCACTACAAACTATGGTAGGCGACAAAAAACGAGCAAAGGCGGTTGGACAACCTACCTTTCAGCTCCTCTGTCATCTTGGTCATGTGGTCCCAGAGCTACGACTGGTCTTGCACTAGTTTTCTGTTGTCCTCTTTTAGGCGATCACACTCCACGACCGCATGACTGTTCTCCTCTCGGAGACAGATCACTTCGGCTTCTAAGCCTGCACTACAGCTATTACTACCAACAACGCAACAACACTTGTCAGTAGTCGGTATGATAAAATGGCTACTTACTTGTTCTTTCCCGCTCTTTATTACTGAGCTAGATGACCAGGTTCTGGTTCTAGGACTCTTGCACCGTCTTTTCATGGTTGGCGGCTTCAAGTCACTGGCGCAAGCGTTCCACCTCCGCCGTCAGCTCCTTGTTGCTTGCAGCGATCCCCTCGATCTGGTCGAAGCATATCTTGCGATACCTTATGGTCTTCATTAAGTCCTGTGTGCAGATAGCTAAGTAAGACAACTACGACTAGACACCAAGACCAGGGGGTGAAGCAAAGCTTACCTGCACCTCTGTCACAAGTTGTTTCGCCGCCCGTTCAACTTTCTTGGTTTCTTCGACCTCCAGGATTTCCTCATTGACAACCCATTGGTCGTTCCACCAACGTGACACATACACATGTTGTCGCTTGTCTTGCGGATGGCCCAAGACTTCCTCCACCTCGTCCTCTTCGAGCTCTTCTTTGGGTCCTGGTGCTGGCCCAGCGTCGGCAGCATCTGTGATCACCACAGCCTTCCAACGAGTTGCGGCGTCGGTAAATGTGGGCTATGCTCTCACCTCCGGCCACTGCTCCTCGGTCTGCTTCGTCACCCTCGACGCTGAGGTGTTGCCCTCAGCAGGTTTAGCGCTCGAAGCACTCATGCCCGGCTTGGCTAGTCCCTCGACCACCTGCTCGGGGACTGTTGTCTGACTGCTCGCTTGCTGAGGCCTCGACGGATCTTCTACTATGGCTTCCTTGGTGGCTGGCTGCTGGGTAGTCTGCTCTGAACTTATTGGTGGAGCCATGCTACTTCCGGCTAGCTGGTCCAGACTTTCTGTGGACGCTGAACTAGTACATCCGAGATAAGTTCAGAAGGCAATCATATTCAATGCAAATTGCTAACTTACATCAAGGTTACAAATACTTACATGTTGGAAGCACGAAATGATATGGAGAAGGCGCGTCTCTTCGGCCGTACTTGCTCCACATGCTATGTGGATGACTCATGTTCTCCCTCTACATCTAGCACTATCGCTGGGCCTTGGTGCTCAACCCCTCCTCCACTCGTCCTTCGTGTTGCAGTGGTCGGTGGCATGCTCGGTCGAGTTGTCGCTCCTGGCGCCGGTCACGTTCCTTGTCCAGGTACTCCCGAGGTCGACCCGGCTACATCCTTCATCGTCATCGGCGATGTAGGTCCCACAGGCGTGGAGGAGCCACCTTGCTCCATCGACTCCAGTTGCTTCCTCTTCTTTCGAGGGACAAGTCGAAAGATGTCTGTATCCTCTCCCTCCTCTGCGTCATCGTCCGACCAAGCGAAAATCGCCTGCCGACGCTTGCTGGCCGGGTTCTCCTCTGGGTCCCCCTCGGGTTCATTGATATTTAGCGCCCCCTGGTGAGCAGGGTGGTAGCTGATCTCTTCTTCGACTGTTTGGGGGCAGCCAGCCGCTTACCAGTGGCTTTGGCCACTGCCTCCTCTCCAGCTCCGAGCACTGCCCAGTCGATGTCCTCGTCCTCGATCTCGACGTTGGTCTGGCTGGTGAGATCAGCTCCTTGTGGCCACTCTACTCCAGGGGGTGGCGACACAAACACTGTCGCTCTATCCCGACCATTGACCTGGGTAACAAAAGGGAGTGAATACAGTAAGTTTCCACTTATCCTACCACAATATAAGACTACGGGTACAAGGCAAGATGAGTTACCTTTAGGGGAGGTCGGGCAAGCTTGAAAGCATGCTCGATGTCGCTCAATCTAGCATAATTTGGATCGGCTAAGTTAAATAGCTCGCCAATTCTGGCTTTGACTTCGATTTTGTCAAGCGCCCCTTTGCCTCGTCCTCGTCTGGTCCGTGCTCCCTTGATACTCATAGCTAGGATGTACCCTCCTCTGGCAGGGCTGGATCCATCGGCTGATGAAGCTCCCGACCACGCTCGGACCATCTAGTTTTTTTCCACGGGATCATTCCAAATATTTCTGGAATCTATTCCAGGTGCTCGGGCTTCTCCGACCAGCTTGTCTTCTTCTCCGGAATGTAGCCCACGTCACACAGCGTGATCGTGTTTGGCTCTTCGCGGATGTAGGACCATTTCTTGTACCAGTCATCGAGCGACGTGTTCCATGCACAGTGCAGGTACTGGGCTTTCATGCCGTCATGGAGGTTGAGGTACACACCCCCAGCTATCTTCGAACCACCACTTCCTTTCTTCCGCAGACAGAAAAGATGGCGGAAAAAATCGAAATGGGGCTGGAAGCCGCCATATGCTTCGCAGAGATAAATAAAAGTGGTGACAAGGAGGATCGAGTTGGGATGCAGATTGCAAATCCTAATCTCGTAGTAAAGATAGAGCCCCTGAAGAAACGGATGTACCGGAACCCCAAATCCCCGTTTAAAGAAATCCTCGAACACCATGATCTCACCTGGTTGTGGATCGGGGTACCCCTCGCCCTTTGGTGCACGCCATCCTGCGAGCTCCTTATTGTGGAGTACCCCCATGGTGATGAGGTCTTCAATGGTCTGCTCGTTGCTTCTCGATTTCCACCATTCCTTCGCCATGACCCCTGCTTTCTTCTGCGCATCACTTTTCGCCATGACTACGGCCTTGCTGGTGAACGGGGAAATGGCGGCGGATTGATTGGTGGCGATTTTGGATGTATTAGGGTTGACGAGAGGAGGAAGAAAGCTGCGGTTGCGAATGGCAATGGGGTTCAGTTAATAGTAACTGACCTATCATATACCGTATTTAACCCAAGAGTTATGCCATTTAGTTTGCCCGGAATTCTTGGGAGACGTGCGCACGCGCCGCAGACGGTTGTTTTCACCGCCTCGAGATCTACGCTAATATATGCGCCTCTTCGTTGCCAGTGTGGGAGGGCCCATGCTGACGCACCTACTGACAGGTGCCACGCAACTGTTTGCTTGACAAGACAAAAAGGCAGTATGACGTGCTATATCCGTCTACTTTTTTGACCAGACGTGTCAGATTGGACTTGACGGAACAAGTAAATAAATAAATACATAAAATAATAGTACAAGTGGCATATAGTTTTTTGCCACACTTTTTGTGCTTGGGGATAGACCCGACCACCCTCGTGCTCGGGGACTGTCGTGACTACCATTGTGCTCGGGAACTGTCCAGACCACCATTGTGCTCGAGAACTGTCCAGACCACCATCGTGCTCGGAGACTGTCCAGACCACCATCGTGCTCGGGGACTCTCGTGCTCAGGGACTGCCCCGACCACTCTCCGACCATTGCTCGGAGATCGCTCTCCTCGGTTACATGTGATTTGTACTCACATACAGTTGAGAGGAATTTATTTTTCTCACTTAGACCTTGCTACAAGGCTGATACCTCGCCTTCCAGCAAGCTCGGGGACTACATCGGTACTATGCACCTGCCGGTGCATCTCGTATCGCTTGTACGACGATTGGATTCTCAACTTAATTGGGAATTCTTTTTAGACCCTGGCACCACGTGCCTGCGTCACCTACTACCAGGCTCGGGGACTAAGTGGGCACACTTCACCTTGCGGTGAATGTGTTTATTTTATCGATCCCTATGCTCTGACTGTTGGCCATAACTACTATTGTACTAGGGTCACTTACATTTCTTTTCAGAAATACAAGTGGGCACACTTGATCAGGAAAGAAATCTTTTTCTTTTTTGTTTAGAGCACCATGCATTCTTCGGACAACCGGAATCTTCGGCTATAATCGTGGTCTACTGCTCTCTGTGCTGACCAGAATACTGGCACATTTGCTTGGTCAATGTTTCAGCCAGTTGGAGATGACATGAAGACAAATCGCATTAGTCAAAGAAGATCGAACGACGTGTCGCAACATAATACATGGTGCTCGGGGACTAGCTGTAGGGGTATTATCCCCTATACCCTTACGGCTAGGCTTGGGCCGGCCCGGACCAGGGGGTCTGGCCCGCTAGAAGATGACGTGCGGCCCGGCCAATCTGCTCAGAGTCCCGCGCAAGGAATCAAGGCAGATTTGGAGATCAAGCAAGATCCTGGTCGGTTAGAATAGGGATCCTTATTCGGCCACCTATGGCAATTGTAACTGGTTAGGATTAGTTTTCAGATCTGTAACCCTGCCCCCTAGACTACATAAGGCGGGCAGGGGACCCCTCTCAAAAACATCTCTCATTGACATACAGCAATACAATCAGACGCAGGACGTAGGTATTACGCCTTTACAGCGGCCGAACCTGGATAAAACCTCGTGTCTGTCTTGCGTCACCATCTTGTTTGTAGCTTGCGCATCTGTCTGCCGATAATCTACTACCTTGGGCATACCCCTAGGTAGACTGCCAACCATATTTCGTCGACACCGACACAAACCCTAATCCGATCAAGAGGGGCGCTGCCAGTGACGGGAAGCCACCAGCCGCGCCACCCCGCTCCGACGACGGCAACTACACCGACATCTTCCCTGACCATCTCTGCCCGTGCGCAGACTGCATCGACGAACCTGATGGAGGCCACTGGATCTTCCACCCCTGCGGTCTCAGGTTCGAACCCCTATCTCTCTATCTCTCAGTCTCCATCTCTCTATCTAGATGTACTAGGGCTTATTTGGATCAACTGGTTACCTAGAAGGTCCTCGGTTCTACCCTAGATCGATCGTATAGTTCCAACACGTATTTCATTAACTTCAGTTTATAGCGTATGTGAGTGTTTATATATGATGGTTGGAAGGCGGGGATTCATTTGATCTCTCATTTTTAAACGATATCAGCGAGATTAAGTGCGGTTATCGATGAGCCTGCTCATCACCCATGGCCTATGACGATGGTGCAAAACAACTAGTATTAACGGCAGAAAGAACCGATAGATGGTGGTGCTGAGTGGTACGGTGATTGTGGGTTAAATCTGCAGGATGAGCAGCTAACCACTAACTGTGATTTCATCGTCCTTGCTTTTGTTTTGCTTTCTCCAACTCTCTAGTATTTTGAGTGTACTTTCTGCCATTATTGTAACTAACTGGTTTTTTCTGTTATGTTTGGAATGTAAAAGTACGTGGAACGAGATGACCCTTTCTGAGCTTTCGTGTGGAACGAGATGACCCTTTCTGAGCTTTCGTGTTAAATAGAGTAGGGAACAGTCCCTTACGTGGCTTGTACAACAAGACCATATTTACAATAAACTCTTGATGAGATCTCTATCCTATCTGCATGTACACCGACGTCTCCTCAACAACCTGAGGTCGGCGCCTGTACAATGAAGCTAGACAGTTCTATCTGATGAACCTGCCATCTAACACCTCCCCCAATCTCAGCCACTAACAAGGTAGGAGAAACCCCGCGGGAAGAAGACCATGCTGACGAGCAACCGGAGGCCGGAGTGGAGCGCCCCGGTGGCCGGGAGCGCCGCGTTGCAGGCGGCCAGCGGGGTGCCCACCACGAGGCCGCAGCTGCTCGCCACGCTCGACGGCGCCACCGTCGTGTTCACCGCCATGCGGAACCACCCCTTGCCGTCCGTCGTCGCGTTCGCCGCCAAGGCGCCGGCGCTGCCGGCGCCCGTGCACTGCAGCTCCACCAGCGCGCCTGCATGCAACATGCATGGTAACGCACGCAGTCACGCGCACCGATCGATCGAGAGCAATCAGTGGCGCCCCGGCCGGAATGAAGCTTAATTACCTGGGAACCCTGGAGCTGAGCCCGTTCTCATGGACGTGCCGTTGTTGCAGGGCACGAAGCCCGTCACGACGACGTCCGCTTGGATGCGCGCCGGCTGCAAAGGCAGCGCGCCAGATGCGACCGCGCTCGCCGCGGCGACGACCCCGATCACGAGCAGGAGGCGTTTACAAGCCATGGATGCGCTACTGGAGCAGAGGATGTTGGGAGTTCACTGCAGAAACGAACGTACCTGAGTGTAACTTCGATCGGTTCAAACTTCAAAGCTATCTGTGTTCTTCAGTTTAGAGCGTGCGTGGGGTGTTTATATATGATGGTTGGGCGGCCGGGTTTGATTTGATCTATCATCTTTAAACGATATCAGCGAGATTAAGGGGGTGTTTGGATTCACCTCCTAAACTTTAGCCGTTGTCTCATCGGATGTTTGAACATATGTATAGAGTATTAAATATAGACTAATTACGAAACTGTATAGAGTATTAAATATAGACTAATTACGAAACTAAATGCACAGATTGAGACTGTTTTGCGAGATGAATTTTTTAAGCCTAATTAGTCCATGATTCGACAACGTGGTGCTACAGTAAACATGTGCTAATGACGGATTAATTAGGCTTAATAAATTCGTCTCGTGGATTACTGACGGATTCTGTAATTTATTTTTTTATTAGTATCCGAACACCTCGTACGACACCCCATATGACACCTCTGAACTTTAGTCACTGGATCCAAACACCTCCTAAGTGCGGTTCTCCACCATCAACCTGCTCGTCACCTATGGCTTATAGCCTGTTCGGTTGGCTGGTTCGTATCGTTGCTGGTTCGTGAAGAAGTACTGCTGGCTGGTTTGTGTGAGAGAAAAATACTGTTCCAACTGAAAATTTACGATCGTTTACGACAAGCCACAGAAACTAACAGTATTTTTCTGTTCGCTTATGACGATGGTGCAAAAGAACTATACTTCTGGCGGCAAAAAGAACCGAGATGGTGGTGCTGAGTGGTGCAGTATAGATTGTGGATTAAATGTGCAGGATGATCGAGCAGCTAACCACTAGCTGTGATTTCATCGTCCTGGTTGCTTTTGTTTTGCTTTCTCCAATTCTCCTCTAGTACTGTATTTGAGTGTACTCTCTGCCATTATTGTAACTGACTGAATTTCTCTGTTATGTTTGGAAGATTTCAGACAGGATATCCAGGGTGAAATAAAGTGCGCCCACAAAAAAAATAAAGAAGTGCTGCAGTTAGGTATGGGCGCATCCGCATGCCACCACTCTGAAAGTTTGGGAGTGCTATTTCTTTCTTCGTCTTCTTTTGCCTTTATTCATGATCTCTTTAGTCTCTCTTTAAAAAAGCATGAAAGAGTCGATAGTCGTTCAGGAATATAAAAAAAATCCAAGTGTCAGGCTGTCAGCTAAAGGCTAACTCACTGTCTTGGTGTTTAAAACCGCACTAGTGACGGAGTGCCACTTAGTACTTACTAATATTTCACAAGATTCTCTTTAGCAAGCAAAGTCCAAATTTCTTCTTTACTAAGAAGAAGATAAGAAATGTCCAAATTTTAGGATTATATAGGAAAAAAAAAACATTCCGGACTATTTCTTATGTTGAGGGAGGGAGGGATCAGCGTGTTGCTTTTGAGGTCTCTTTGCCATTATGTTTAGCATATTGTACATAAACACTCTTTCTTATTTAATTTGAAAGGCAGAGCTCCTGCACATCTTTCAAAAAAAAAATCTAATGTTGACATCATATCGAGCAGGGTCATTTTTTTATAAAATAAAAAAAATGATGGGGGAGGAGGTAATGACGATTTTGATTGAAAATAATGTGCTAGTTGATCCTTTATTTGACTTGGAGCTAAGCCATACATTGTTAGTGGCAGCTTAAAAAAACTACAAGCTCCCTCTATTCATAGTTGGAACGATGATGCTTTGGGCAGCAAAGAATAACTTAATTATGCAGACAAGTTTGGTGTCCAAATCGTTGTCTGATTATGATGACCGGACGATGCAGCAGTTCTCCTTATCAAATAGCAGTAGCCCCCCCCCCCCCCCCCCCCCCCCCCCCCAGCTGTTCATTCTGGTTCAACTTCGTTTCAGTTTGTACATATCACATATATCTAGAAAACGTTTTACATTTGTAGTTGTAGGTAGCTCCCAGCAGACTTACCACATTACTTTTTAGATAAGAGACTTGCACATTACACTACTACCACTACCATACATCCCATTTGACAGATTGAGCAGATAAAAGCAGTGGATGGAGAGACTTCATGCATTTTCATTGTGATGTACAGTAGGAGTACATATATATTATGATGGATCCGGCCACATCAGGCTCGTCGGGCGTGGAAGGAGAATCCGGCGGGGAAGAGGTGGAAGATGCCGCCGAGCAGGCGCGTGAGCGGGCCCTGCAGGTAGGACACGAGGCTGCCGACGTCGGTGAGGTCGGCGTTGCACTTGATCAGCGGCGTGTCCACCACCAGCGTGCAGCCGCCGATGAAGGCCGCCAGCGCGTTGGTCATGTCCAGCTCCATGGAGAAGGTGCCGTTGGTGTTGGTCGTCGCGCCCGCCACCACCTTCCCCGCGCACCGCAGCTCCACGTCCGCGTCTGGGTGCCGCACAAGAAACAAGCGAAGCGATCCAGCTCGCCGCCGTGAGCCAAGGGTGACGTCGATGCATGTCATGTCAATGGGGGTACAGGGACAGGTACAGGTACAGGTTGGTGCACGTACTCGGGAAGGCGGGCGAGGTGGCGATGTCGATGAGGCTGCCGGTGTTGCAGGGCACGACGCCGGTGATGACGAGCCGGCCCAGGCGGCCGAACTTGGCATCCGCGGCGCCGACCACGCACGCCGCCGCGACCACGGCGGCCGCCAAGAGGAGAAGCGCCTTCGACGCCATTCGCCGGCCGGAGCGCGCGCAGCTTCGATGTGGCTGCCCGGTTGCTAGCTGCTGCCCCCTTCCTAGTCTACTAAGGAAGGCATCTCCATTTATTTATAGACCCGGGAAAGCTACCCGGTTGTATTGTTACCACCAAATAAAGTTAACTCCACTGGATTAGCAGCAGTAACAACTGCTGTTATATATTCTTGCGTCCTCTCGTTTTGACCTCGCTGTATGTATTGTTCAAGTCTTGAAGATGAACTGTGGCACGAAATATACGCACCGAGTCATCGTTCAGAAAGCTAAAGAGAGCGGAAATGCGATGGTGATGATTGCTGAAGAACCCTTTTTGCCTTTTCGATCCTTTGTGCTTTTTCGAAGGTGCTCTGTCTCTGTGCCTGCCTGGCATTAGTTGGTGGCGCAGAGGTTAGGTGCTCGTGAAATTTTAAACAGAGAAGGTGCGCCATGTCGGCAGTTGTTTACTCCATCCGAGCAGCAGCAAAGAACATCATCACAGTCACAGTTAATCTAGGGGATGCTGCGGTGCCTGCTGGAATACTGTATAAGAAAACAGTTGCTGGATGAGGCTGGACTGATGCTGCCAATGGCCATGCTCGTTGCCAGTTGCCACTGGCATGCATCCAAGTCAAGGCGAGTCAAGGCAAGCCGTCACGGATGGGAGTCGGAGCAGAGACGAGTGAGTGAGTGCGCCACTCGCCGGCTGTGGGTTTGCGTGTGTACTCTCCACTGGCGCTTTGTGCGCTGCGGCCAGCTCGTGACTCGCTCGTCATTGGAGTTCCTGTGCCCAGGAACACGAATGGTTTCTTCCCCGCCCCTTACGGCCGCACCAGTTCTCCTGTCGGGGGGGCATCGGATTCGTCATTCGTGGACGCACGCGAGCTTTTCAGGCCTGTCCTGTGTGAAAAATGGTTGAAACGGTTTCGTGTTAATACAGAGGAAGAGCATCTGACATGGCGGTACAACTTATACAATAAGAAGAAGCTAACTATTTTTGGTAACTCTAGATTACATCAATCATGAGATATCTATCCTATCTAATCGAAGTTGTGATACCTACCTTCACCCGCAATCCAAGCCTGAACGCACAACCAATCTTCAGGAGATATCAATCAGTCATCAATCAACCAGATATTGCGGTCATGTGATCCTATTGGATATTCTTAACATCCCCCTCAATCACAACTTATCAGCGAGGTTGAGATTGTCTCTGAACATGACCATTTGCTTCTCTAGAAGAGGCTTAGTGAAGCCATCGGCGATCTGATCCATAGTGTTGATGAATCTGATGTCCAAGCGCTTTGCTGCAACTTGTTCGCGTACAAAATGAAAATCGATCTCTATATGCTTGGTGCATGCATAAAATACAGGGTTAGCCGATAGGTACTTTGCGCCAAGATTATCACACCATAAACATGCTGCCAAAGGATATGAAATACCTAACTCATCAAGTAATTTTTGTACCCACATTACCTCTGCAGTAGCGTTGGCCAAAGACTTGTATTCAACTTCTGTACTTGATTTTGAAACCGTAGGATGTTTTCTTGCGCACCATGACACTAGGTTGCAACCTAGAAATACAGCAAAGTTGTCTGTAGATCATCTGTTATCAGGGCAACCGGCCCAATCAACATCTGAAAAAGCACTTACAAGCATAGAGTTAGATTTTCTAATTTTTAACCCTAGGCCGATTGTTCATCGTACATATCTCAATATTCTCTTCACAGCTTCCCAATGAACGGTCGTCGGTGAGTGAAGGAATTGACAAACTTTGTTGACCAAAAAAGACATATCTGGTCGTGTGAGGGTGAGATACTGGAGAGCTCCAACAATGCTCGTATATCTGGTTGAGTCCTCCACTCCTAACCGAGTGCCACTAGTGACTGAAAGCTTTTCGGTAGTATTAAGGGGTGTTTTGACGGGTTTACATAGCTGCATATTAACTCTCTTGAGGATATCAGAAGCATACCGTTCCTGTGTCAAAAACAATTGACCTTTCTTTCTTTGAACCTGTATGCCAAGAAAATAGTGAAGGTTCCCAAGATCTTTGATTGCAAAGTCCTTTTCTAAATCTCGGAGAAGAGCATCCACTGTTTCTTGTGATGAACTGGCCACAATTATATCATCAACATATAAAAGCATAAAGATGACATGATTTTCTTTCCGATAAAAGAATAATGATGTGTCAGCTTTGGAGGGAACAAAGCCTAGACTCTGAAGTTTACCACACAACCAATAATACCAGGCCCGTGGTGCTTGTTTTAAACCATATAGGGATTTGTCAAGTTTGCATAAGTGATGTGGTTTGGTCTTATCTTCATAGCCTAGCGGTTGTTTTATGTATACCTCTTCTTCAAGAAAACCATGCAAGAAAGCATTCTGAACATCGAGTTGCCTCAAACACCAATCCTTAGACATAGCTAGAGAGAGCACAAGACGAATTGTGGCTGCTTTCAGAACAGGACTAAAAGTATCCTCATAATCAATGACATATCGTTGTTTGAACCCCTTTGCTACTAGGCGTGCCTTATATCTATCAATTTTCTCATCTGATCTTCTTTTGATTTTATAGACCCACTTGCAATATATCACATTTTTACCTTTTTGAGGTGGAACTAGATGCCAAGTTTTATTCCTGATCAATGCATCAAATTCAACATCCATAGCACGCTTCCAATTATTATTGACTAAGGCATGTTGCAAATCAATAGGACCTTCAGTGGTGGCTGCTAACTAACCATATAGAATAGTTCTATTAGTGTAAATTTTTGGTTTGCGTATACCTTGTTATAGACGTGTGGTGGGTCGCTGGAGAGCCGGTGCTGTAGGCGATGTAGAAGATCCGGTAGGTTGATCTGTGGCTGGCACAAAAGATCCAGCGAGCGGAGGACCCAAGGGAGATTGTCCACCACCGGTCATAATATATTGTCCCCCCCGTCCACGGAGCCAGGCGAGGCGAGTTCGAGACAGGTGGCGCACGCGGAGAGGATGTCGGTGGAGCTGACGCGTTCATCATGAGCGCAGGAGCTGACGCCGCCGGATCCAAGACCGATCCTATCGGATCCGCAGTGGAAGGTACAGGTGAATCAGACTGGGGATCGCCGCCTGTTCCTGCCAAAATGGGAAATTGCTCGGGGAGCATGAAATGACGCCCGTTTCTAGCCAGATTTAGTTCGTTTGACGCCGAATTTTTTTCATGTGCTGCACGCTTAGACATAGGGTTAGTATGCAAGGAATCATTATCAAAATGATTTAAAGAATTGTCGTCCCCAAAATCATGTGAAGGATTTGTCAAAGTTGGAGGAAGGAGGAGAATTTCATATCGTAATCGAACACCGGTGTTTGGGTGGAGTTCGGCGAAGGGGAAGACGTGTTCATCGAAGACCACATCTCAGGAAATATAGACACGCCCTTCATTGACATCCAGACACTTGAACCCCTTGTGTATGCTATTATATCCTAGGAAGACACAGCGTTTGGAGCGAAATTACAACTTGCGAGTGTTATAAGGCCGTAGATTCGGCCAGCATGCGCAGCCAAAAGTACGAAGAGAGGAGTAGTCTGGTGTTTGATGAAACAGGCGTTCAAGAGGAGTTTGGTTATTGATAATTTTACTAGGGAGGCGATTAATAAGATAGGTGGCAGTGATGAAAGCTTCATCCCAAAATTTTAAGGGCATAGAAGTATGTGCTAAAAGCGAGAGACCTACTTCAACAATATGGCGATGTTTGCGTTCAGCGGAGCCATTTTGTTGATGTGCATAAGGGCATAAGACATGATGCGAGATGCCAATGCGCTGAAAGAAGGCATTCAGCTTTTGATATTCCCATCCCCAGTCAGTTTGCATAGCGAGAATTTTTCTATCAAATTGGTGTTCAACCATAGATTGGAATTCATGAAATTTTTGAAAAACTTCAGATTTATGATGAAGCAAATAAATCCATGTAAACTTGCTGAAATCATCAATGAAGCTAACGTAATAACTGTTTTTGCCAACAGAAGTGGGCGCAGGACCCCATACATCAGAAAACACAAGTTCTGAAGGACTCAATGAGATACTCGTGGATCTAGGATAGGGTAGCTGATGACTTTTGCCCTTTTAGCAAGCATCACAAACAATTTCTTTATTCAAATCGGAAACAAAGGGTATACTATTTTTGCTAAGGACTTGCTCAACGACTGCAAAAGAAGGGTGGCCGAGACGACTATGCCACCTGGACGAAGGAGACTTGACAGCACTAAACGCCCCTTTATTCGATGACGGCCTAGACTTCAATGGGTAGAGACCGCCTTCACATTCCCCTCTAAGGATGGTTTTCTTTGTCGCCTGGTCCTTAATCAAAAAATAGTTGGGATGATATTCAATAAAAGCATTGTTATCGGATGTAAGACGATGAACAGATGCAAGTCTTTTGTTAGCTTCAGAAACATAAAGAACATTATTTAGGATGAGATTTTGATTTGGGGTACGAACAAAACTTCAACCAATTTGATTGATTCTCATACCTGCTCCATTAGCAGCATGAACCTTGTCGTTTCCATGGTACTTGTCCCTCATGGTGAGCTTCTCCAACTCTCCCATGATGTGGTCGGTAGCACCAGTGTTGGTGTACCAGTTGGTGTTGATCCCATATGACGCAGAGGAGGCAGATCAGGATTGCTCTGGTGGGACGGTGAAGGAAGCGTCAAAACACTTGAAGCAGCGGAGTCCGGTGTGGCCCTCCTTGCCACAGAGCTGACAGATGGGTTTATCACCATTGTAGTTCTGCCGGGGGCACCCGCTGTTGTTGTTGTTGCCACGGTTGCGGACACGCCTGCGTCCTCGACCACCACCGCCACGGTTGAAACTGCCACGGCCTCCACATGTAGTCGTGTTAGCAGATGAACCGGATTCACCATGCAGGAGATCCATCCGCTGTTCCCAGCTCACTAGCTGGGTGTAGAGCTCACCCAAAGATAGCGGCTCTGTACGCACTGCGACAACCGAGACAATCGGATTAAATCCATGTCAAGTCCGGCTAGTACATAGGAGATGATCTCTTCATCTTCAAGACGTTTGCCGGCGGCCGCCATGTCGTCAGCAAGAGATTTCATCTTGTTGAAGTAGTCGGCGATTGTAGACGAGCCCTTCTACGTTGTGGCCAATGCCATGCGCGTGTTGATGATACGGCCCCGAGACTGAGAAGCTATCATCTCTGAGATCACTTTCTAGATCTCGGCCGATGTGGCGCAATTGGAGACTTGCACCTGGATCTCCTTGGAGATATTGGAGGGTAGATAGTTAACGATCTGCTGGTCCTTCGCAACCCAAGTTTCATACTCAAGGTTGGGGATGAGCTTAGTCGGCTTGTCAGCCGCCTTGGGGATCTGCTTCACCGGCACCACAATGTCAGGCTCGAGATAGTGCGCTATCTGCACACCGTGAAGAGCAGACAGCACCTGGGCGCTCCATAGGGGGAAATTCCCTTTGCCTAGCTTCTCGGTGACGGGACAACCGATCGGAGAGAACGATTATTAAAGCGCGGAAGAGGAAGCCATCGAGAATATTATGGACTAACCTAGCTCTGATTACCATATGAAAATGGTTGGAACGTGATGCCCTCTTAGGCTCATGGTTTCGTGTTAATATAGCCAGGAAGAGCCCCTGGCGTGGTGGTACAACTTGTACAATAAGAAGAAGCTAACTACTTTTGGTAACTCTAGATTACATCACAAGATTACATCAATCAGGAGATACCTATCATATCTAACCGAAGCCATGATACTTGTCTTCACCCACAATCCAAGCCTTAGCGCATAACCAATCTTTAGGAGATATCAATCAGCCATCAATCAACCAGATATTGCGGTCATGTGATCCTATTGGATAGTCTTAACATCCTGCCGTGCTGCGCGTGGGGTGGGTGCTTTGCAAGCGCGATCATTTCAGGTTTAGGCTCATCACCTCATCACCATCCATCATCCTTGCTCCATTTCAGAGGCTGGTGCCGTAGTGCGCATCCATTGCCAACTGCCTGCTTGCGAGTTCTTGCGACGGTGCTTCAAGAAGACAAGAACTGGCCTAGAGTTTACGAGGGAAACCGGGCCCAATCCATTTAGAGTGGGCTTTCTGACTGTAATAAGGAACTCCATCCATCGCCATAGGCGTCGATGTTCCTTTTTTTTACTTTTTGCTGGGCCATTTTTTCTTTTGTTATTGTTGGCCCATGTGAGGTCATAGATTATAATTACTAGAGTGAGTCCAGATTTTCTATCTTTACAACCGGACAAACTCTCTCTCTCTCTCCCTTAAACTTTTAAAACCATTTAAATTATCTCCTTACCCGCCATTATTCTTTAAATAAAAATCCTAATACATACTCTATATGGTTTTTAAACCGTTAAAATATTTTTGAACTTCATAACACAAGAAAATAAAATGTTTATAGACAGTAAAAGTATATCTACAAGCTTCCAACAAACCTAGATTTTTGTTATTGAACTATGAACATTTTTAACACTTTTCTAGTGCAATTACCCATGTTATTCTTTTGAATAAGATGGGCGCGGCTAAGCCCATTAGTAAGATTTATTTAAAAGACAATAGTGGTACAAATTTACTGGGAGTAAAGGCCTATTTGATGAGCTAGGACTAGTTACTAGTTAACTAAAAATTAGTGTCGGTGTTTGTTGACCGGCAGCTCAGCACGGGGTTACCCACAATGATTGTTCGGCTTGGCGTATGCAGACCTCGATGGTGAACGCAGAGACAATGATTTGTACTGGTTTGGTCCACCAGAATAGCATCCCTATGTCCAGTCTGGGTGAAAAATATATTGCGCCCTACGCTTGGGGTTCGGACTACCTAGGGAGCCCTACCCTCCTTTATACAGTCCAGGGGCAGAATACCTAGTCGGTTACAATAAAAAAGTCCTAGTAGGATTACGAGATAGTAATACGTCTAAAATTGCATACGGAGAGTCCTAGTCAGACTAGGTCTTCACCTTTCCTTGCGGGGTACCCGGGGACTATGTCCGTCAAGCCCCCGAGCTCTTCAGTTGATCAATGAAAGTCTTCTTGAATCTCTTGGAGCATACCGAGTAGAATCAAGCTTCATCCGAGTACTTTCTTGAGAGAAACCATGATGTGCTCTTGAAGTTTTCAAATGGTGTGCGCTTTCCTGAAAGCGCATCCATTAGGTGTAGCCTCGAGCCTCTTGTTGTTTAGCATAAAGAGCTAGAGGGTCTTGCCTACAATTGCCCCATTTCCTTTCGAAGAAAATTGAATGCATCCGCTAAGAATATGTGTTGGGTTCATAACCCTAGGGTCTCCAATGGACCCGCTTCCCTGTAAAACCTAGCCCAGCAGGCGGCGCGGCAACAACATGAGCCTAGGCCAGCCTAGGTACATAATGACATGCCGGGACAACAATTCGGTCCCCGACCGGAAGGCCTGGCCATGGTGGGACCGCAGTTCGGCTCCACCCTCCTTCTCCTACTGAGGATATGCCAGACCTCTGCTCGCTGCTCTTTTCCAACCGACACGGTCGGAAACGACTATGAACGACTGACCAGGGACGCATGCTCGGTGAGGGCCTGGGGATCAGGCGGAGCAGATAAGGTAAGGTGCTCAAGTTAACCACAATACCGATGACCATACCCTGCCATGCCCTGTGCACCTGCAGGACGGTGCCACCAGGCCATGCCAGACAGGCACTATACAACCTTCTAGATGCATCAGAGCACAAACAATATTGTAGGTGCCGACGTTTGCCGTATCAGGCGAACACGGTAGAGCCTGTCAGAACATAAACAGTATTGTGCTCGCCAACGACCGTCTGATACCTGATAGCATTGGTAAACAAGACTAGGTAGCACATGTATACACACTCTCTCTCTCTCTCTGACTTGTAAGGCCATCCCCTTCAAACTATAAAAGGAGATGAGCTCTCTCCTAAAAGCTGGCTGGAGAAAAAAGAAAAAAGGGCTAGACAAATCGAGGACTCGATGGTCTGAGGACTCAAATAGCTCAATAGCTCTAGAACTCGATAGCTACATAGAGCATACGCTCCAATACTTAGCGCATATTCGAGCATCCGTCACTCTCGGCCACTCAGATCAGAGTCCGACCGGACCTCTAACCCCCCCTTCTCATTGCTATTCGTTTGTAACCCCACAACAAACTTCAAGCACCTAGGCTTAGGAATAAAGTCATCAATCGACTGAAACTGGATATAGGGCACATTACCTGAACTAGTATAAATCCTATGTCATTGAGTGCCAGGCCACATCCGATCACAACGCACGACAAAACTACAAATATTTACTTGTTGGTCACTTTTCGCACCGACAGTTGGCGTCGTCTGTGGGGAAGACACCGTGCGTTCACGCTTTTGGTCATTGGATGGCTCACCTTTCCACCATCTTTAACATGGCGGGCTCGAGCGATACCATTTGTTTTGGCTCGTTGGAGTTTCCCACGCTGCCACCTGTTGGGATGTGGGTTCCTCCCATCTTCGAGCTGCTCCAGACTTTCCTCTTCGGAAGCCTGGACTTCATCGCCGATCAGCTTAGCGTACTCTGCCTCTGCGAGGAGGCGCTCGTCCTAGCGTCCATTGGAGGAGGAGCACCCTCCATCGGCCTTGGGCCACTCGATGACCTTACCATCGAGACACTCGCGCTTCACCTTGAGCCCATGCTGGGCTTAAACCCCATGGTGAGTTATCTAAATATTGTTCTTTACTCACTATTTAACACCTTTTGGTGACTCTCCAGAGGGACCCCGTTGTCCCCATCATGACCGCCATGCGACCGGTTCCCCTACTGCTTCGCGTCCACCATGGACGCGTGCGCACAGGGGCTCCAAAGGATGCTGACGCCGCCCCCTCTCATGTCCAAGTTCATGGGGATGGCATGCTATGCTCCTGCCTTCTTTCACGACCTCGTTGAAGATGAGGTCAAAAGTGATGGCTCCAGCATCGGCGACGTCGTGGCACCTGGCCATCCTCTGTCCCGGGTGTGCGCTATGGCGGACACCCCAGGATAGCCACCGATGGTAGTGGAGTCTCTATAGACTCACACCCCTCTAGACCCCCATGCTAAGGCCCTCACTCATGCGTAGGAGCACGACGAGGAGTTATGACAAAGGCGGTAGAGCCAGCCACCACCTACGCTGGTGCGCTCGACGCAACACCCTGCGCCACATGCACATAACCCGGCGAGCGGCGCTTGGGGTCATGCCCGTCATGTCTAGCATAACATACTGGATAGAGGGGACAACCCCTCTCAGTTTGCTTGGGCTGGTCAGAATATCGCTGCTGTGGCGATGGTTCTGCGCGGCCTCCCCGAGCCTGTCGACCCCTAGGAACAGGCAATCCACCGCAACCTCTGGGCACTGGTGGAGACCATCACCATTCAACAGGCGGAGAGCTCTAGGTCGCGACACTGGCTCATAGCCTGTTGCCCAACCAGGGGATTGGGGCTGCACCAATCGAATCGCTCCGTCCATTCACCGTAGCAGTTGTCGGGAGTGGAGCAGGAAGTTGTGGCTGCACCACAGCCCAACCCAGCTCCTGCTCCACACCGACCACCTATGCACGAATGGCTCAGGCTGAACCATGACCCGCATAGCGTCATCAACAATCGATGCCACGCCTGGCATGATGATGACGCCTATTGAATGGTGGTGAGACCAGGCAGCATGAGCCTCGGCCTAACCATCGAGGAGTGCGGGGACACATACCCCAGGCACCATGGCCGACCAAAGGACTAGAGCCCTAGACCGAACGGCCTAGGGCCATGGGCCTTTGGCTGTCGCATCCAGAAAGCGTCATTCCCACATCGCTTCTGACCGCCCACCAACATCGCCAGATACACCGGGGAAACGAACTTTAGTATAATGGTCGAAGACTTTTGGCTCGCCTACTGAGATGGAGGAGTGGATGATGACCACTTCATCATACAGTACCTCCCCATCTGCGTGGGGGAGCATGTTCGAGCATGGCTCGAATTTCTTCCGCTCGACAGCATCCACGACTAGGCAGATCTCAAGAGAGTCTTCGTTGGAAATTTCTAGGGGACATATGTCCGTCCTGGGAATTCCTAGGACCTCAAGAGTTGCCAGTAGGAGCCCAACGATTCCCTACGGGATTACATTCATAGGTTCTCAAAATGGTGCAACTCCCTTCCTAATGTCATCAACGCGAACATCATCAATGTGTTCCTCTTTGGGACAACCTACAAGTCCTTGATCCACAAGTTCGACTGTTTGAAGCCTCATACCACTCGTGACCTGCTTGACATTGCCACAAACCACGCCTCCAGCGAGGAGGCGGTCAGAGTGGTCTTCAGCTATGGTTGGGACATAGGCAAGGCTAAGCGCGAGGACAAAGGCAAGGGCCCCTCCGCACAAAAGGGCAAGAAGAACAAGAAGGAACGGAGTTAACCGAACAACTCAGCTTTGGTCGCCGCGGTCGACCATGCGGGCAAGCAGCCCTAGTAGGGCCAGCCCGACCACCTCGATAAGCTCATGGAGAGTCCATGCACCAACCATGCCTACCCTGTCAAGTACCTCTATAAGGACTATGAGCTCCTCAAGCACTTTCTGCGGCAGGCTGACAAGCCAAAGGAAGGGAAAGGCAAGGAGGAGGCCAAGAAAGGAGGCACCATCCACTCCAAGCACCAGCACAAGGTACGCTACAGAGAGGCATGCGCCGCCGAGTCGGTCATCCCCTCTTTCCTTAGCTGGTCGGACTCGTCGATCACTTTTGATCAAAGAGACCATCCTTCCCACGTCGCCCGATCGGGTCGCTACTGAAGGGGACCGTGACGCCTAAGAGAGGGGGTGAATTAGGCAACTTAAAAATCTAACTCCTAAACTATGACCTCTTTTTCTAACCCTAGCAAAACCTATGTAATAGATAATCTATCTAAATATACAACTATGGTTTTGCTAGTGTGTTGCTATCTCTACCGCAAAAAAGAAGGAATACAATCAATGTAAATGCGGAAGCTAAAGAGTAAGGTAGAGATATGCAAACTCCCATCGATGACTCTAGTATTTTTACCGAGGTATCGAGAAGCGCACAAGCTTTCCCCTAGTCCTCGTTGGAGATCCTGATCGAACGCGTTCGGTCGTCCCAACCGTTAGAGCTACGATCAACTGATCGAACGCTGCCAACGTCCGGTCACATGCCATCGGACGCGTCCGGTCGCAAGTTTGCCACTCTGGAACCTTTCTGTACTCGATCGAACGCTGTTGTCCAGCGTCCGGTTGATTTGCCGCCAGCATCCGATCAATGTTGAATGTGTTGCCGGAATGATGAACAGTGCCATTGGTGCATCCGGTCATTTTTAGTACTCAGTGTCCGGTCACTACTGCTGACGCCTGCTGTTGCCGAGCCTCTTGATCGGAGCGTCCGGTCACTTTCCTCCAGCGTTCGGTCACCTCTGTGAACTCGTTTCTTCGCGATCTTGCATACGGCTTGTTTCCTATCTTCGTGCTTGGACTTTGCTTGATATCTTAGGTCTTCTCTTGTGCTCCTAAGGTCTTGCTTATGGTGTTGATCATCGGATCATCACATCGCCTTTGTCCAAGTCACGTCTTGCACCCTATTGAACTACAAGACAATCACTTGCAAATTCATTAGTCCAACTTGGTTGTGTTGGTCATCAAACACCAAAATCCAAAGTAAATGGGCCTAGGGTCTATTTTTCTTACAATCTCACCCTTTTTGGTGATTGATGACAACACGACCAAAGCAAGCAAATAATAGAATTTTGAAATTTGAAAACTACCTACTTGCTAGAATGTAATGCAAGGGGCAAGATTATATGATGCTAAAAGATACCACTTGTAAAACTAAAGGATACCACATTAAAAACTTATCTTGCCCTTGGAAACGTCCCCTTGTGGCATTATGGATTTAAGTCTTGCTTCCTACAAATTCTCCCCATTACATAGGCTAATCCATAATCCACTATCCTCCCTTTCTCGGACCATTACCACTTGTAAATTATTATGATCAAGTTTTTGGTCCTACAAATTAATGCTTTCTTTTGGTCCTCTAAATTCTCCCCCTTTGGAATCAAACACCGAAAAGAAAGACATTAGTAGCACAAGAGAGGGTCAAACTTTGTGATCCTTTGTATGTAGAGTGGAATAGGTCACAAAATTTGACTCTCACATTATATAGATTAAGCTCCCCCTAAATATATGCATACATATGGTAGAAGGCAAAGCATATGCATAATTGGCAAATTATTGCACAAGGGAATTTAATCTATATAATGCATGGAGAAAGCATATAAATATCAAAATGAAATCAACATGATGATATTGGTTTAGAAATACCACATGTGAAAACCAATTTGATTTCTACCACTTGCAATAGGTGGTGGATATTTGAAGTATGATGCTTAACTCCGGGGACTCCATTTTCCTTGCAATGAGACTACTACACACATGATAAGCTTGAAAATATGTTAGTCTCAAAGCATCCAACTTGTAGAGTAACCTCCCCCTAAATTTGTGCACACAAGTATGGATTACTTGTAGGAAACATGCACATTGATTTTAGAGTAAAAAATACCACTTGAAGGATGACATCACATGTATATGAGAGTCATTTTTGAAGGCTATATTCAGGAAAAATTATCTACAATTTCGAGGAGTCCTCGGCGTAGCTGGCGATGTTCGAGCACCGAGGAGTCTCCGGCGTAGCTGGCGATTTCCGAGCACCGAGGAGTCCGGTCAACTGGTCGGCGGTGAAGTGAGCATTGAGTAGAAGCGACCGGCGAACAGTCTGATCAACTGGTCGGTGACGAAGTCCATGAACCTAGCGGTTCGACCAATTGATCGATGGAGAAGTCCGAGCACCAGGTGGTTCGATCACCTGGACGATGATCCTGCAATACAAATATGTAGAACGAGTAGTACATGATGTAAAAATATATAAACTCCGGAGAAAAATTAGCAATGGCGATGAAATAGCATATGCAGCTCGGCGATCAGTTGGTGTGAAGATATATTTATATTTAATATAAACCGCCCGACTAGTTAGTGTGTAGCTGAGTCTCCAGCCCTAGCTAGCCTATTAACCATAACACGGAGCGCGAAGCCCATGTGCGTGTAGGAAGAACAAAGCGTCGCTAAGGAGCGGCTGCCGACCACCCATAACGCAGAGGGCAAACGCTCGTGCATGTGTAGGGAGGAGCCGGAGATAGGGCCATCTCTGGAGGCGTTCGAGCATCAACATGACTGTTCGGGGGGTCGAAAAATCATTTGGAGAGCAAACATGGAGAAAACAGCTCTGGTGATTAACATAGATTGGAGAATATTTAGAAAATATTAAAGCGTGACTTAGCTTTAGACAGAACGTTTGGTCGGCGGCATATGGCGTTATCTGGTCAGTGAGAGGATGGACGTCTCCAACCTGGTCGGTGAATTTGCCCCGTAGGGCATCTTGGTAGGCGGTGGCAGCGTTAGTGAGCCCAAAGGGTAGAGCCGCAACCCCTAGAGTTTTCTGAGCAGCCTCCGATAGATCTAGATCATAGGGTGGTCGGCGCTGAACAAGCGTGTCTAGAGCCCATTCGGCGATGGAGAGGCAATCAGTGAGCTTCTGACCAACCTGATCGATGGATGCGATTAGATCGTCGTTGTTGATCTATCTTCTCTGGTAGCGAGGAAGTAGGTGGCGTGTTGTCGATGAAGGTGACCTCAGAGGTGATTTTGAGATCAGATCTACAGTCATAGGTGTTGGGGTGATCGACACAGAATTGATCTGCACCAGCTTGATGAGCTCTCCGACTTCGTCAGCGTTGATGATCCACGAGATCAATCCGACTATGAAGATCTAGACGGGCTATGGGAGGGACGAAGAGCCTACGAAATATACCATCTTGTTCGATATAGAAACAACACGCATGACCCTACCTAGCACGCCAACTATCGACAGAATATCATCGGCAGTCCTCCGAGGGTATTCTACGAAGGTAGATTGATCGGTAGAGAGGCGTGTAATCAAGAACAAGAAGGCAACAAAGACACGAGTTAGACAAGTTCAGGGCATCGGTATGATGTAATACCCTACTCCTATGGTCTATTGGTTTGTATTGGCTAAAGTATGATATTGCGTCAGATTGGAGGGGGTCATTGCCCACCTTATATAGTCCAAGGGGCAGGATTACAAATCGGTTAGATCTCAGAGATAATCGAAAAGTAATAACAGATTACAGGAATCTTGGGATCATATGTATCCCAATAGATCTCGTAGTATCTTCAGGATATCTTCACTGTATCTTGCGGGAGGCGCCGAGCAGAGTTGTGCCCCTCAAGGGTTTGTCTTGCGGGCTAGGCCGCCCCTAGGGGCGTAGCCCATGTGGTCTGTTGTGGGTATCTAGGGTCATACCCCCACACTAGGGTACTTTGGAGCGCCACCTCGGTCTCTGCTAGGGACTTCTACAGCGTCGCCTCGGTCTCTGCCTGGTGGACCTTAGCCATCTCAAGACCGCGCTTGGCGGCAGTCGCCCGCTCCTCCACGAGCAGCTCCACCGCCCGCGCCCCAGTCACCTCCGCCGCCCAGTCTTGGGAGTCACGGCAGGCAGACTCTAGCTCGTGCTCGAGCTCATCAACCCGGGCATGCTCCATCCGGAGGAAACAAGACTTGTGGCTTGACATCTCCTCCAGACCCTACAGAACAAAGAAGCAAGCATGCTAAGGCAACCAATGAAAGACCAAGGAGTCAAGGACGAATGCAGAAAACTCACCTCTATGGCACGAGGTAGGTCGGCTGAGACCGCCTGCAAGATGGAGTTGACCCGCTCTAGGGCCTCCTCTAGCTTCACCCTAGTTTGGGAGAGATCGAACTCCATCGCAAGTCCTCTTCCCCAAGCATGTCCTAGAGTTGACACTCCTGCTCATCCTGAAGGATGAACCGAACCTTCCTTGGGTCCTCAGGGTAGGGCCACACCAGGTCAGTGGCCCCCAGCCCGCTAGAAGGCCTAGCCGACAACTGGACCACCACCAGCTCCAACGACAGTGCCGGTGGCTCCACCTCGTCACCAGCTTCGCCGTCGAAGGGGATCTCCACCACCTTGATTTCATGGGCCATCGATAGACGTTTCGGCTCCAGCCTAGCCGCATCTCCCCCTGGCACCTCTAGCTCTGACCGAGAGGGTGAGCCATGTGGCCCTCCGCCTGACACGGCAGGGTGCCTAGTCTCCCTCTCCTCTTCCACCATGGCCAGTGATGGAGGGGCCACAAGGGTCACCTCTGATGCAGCAACCGCCACCACCGAGATCGCCACCATCACCTCCGCCACTGCCGCCGTACTAGCGACCGGCTAGGAAGGCACCGTCCCCAGAGGGGAAGGACGCGCCGCCACCACCCTGCTCTCCCTGCCGCTTGCAATGGCACACTACAGGGTAGGCCTCCAATCCTCCTACACGGAAGTTGGGGCGATGCTCAGCCCCATTAGCATCTGCCACTATAAAAAAAGTATAGGTCAGTCGCACTCCAAAAAACTCAACAGCGAGATCGAAAAGAAATAAAGAAGGCATACCGAGATATAAGTGGTAGGGCTCTAAAGCCCCGACCTGATGGCAACGGGCCCACCGGGTGAGGACCACTCCCGAGCTATGACCCACGGCCCCTCACTTCAACTAGGGGGGAGTTGACCTGAATGGCTCCCGCTTAGCCCGTAGTCGCCACGACCGTTGGCTCGAGGCGTGCTGACCGAAGCAACCGGCGGGGCGTCCCCTAGTTATGGGTCGTGCGCCGGTGCCAGCCCCGAAGATGCACGGGTACAAGCCTGCTCCTCCAACTGCCTAGCTTGCTCCGCTGTGCCCAGAGCAGGTGGGGACAAGGCCAGCGAGTCCACCAAAGGGCGCGGTGACTGCGTCCGCTTTGCCTCCCGTTCGCCGATGGCATCCATGCTCCCGCCATGCTTCCTCGGCACGGGAACATCACCGCGCCTCTCTGCCTCCCGCTTGCCGCTAGCAGATGCAGCCACAGGCTCGCAACGCACCACCGAAGTCAGGACCTCCCGGTCTCTCTCCTCGGAGGAGGAGATCACGTTGTCACCCACCTCCGAGGGGTCCTCCGACTCGAGCTCTGCCCTGATGTCACTCTTATTCTCCCTAGCCTGCATGTGCAGGGCGATATCATGCTCCTTCTGATACTTCCTTCGAGCCTCCTCATCTCTCTTTTTCTTCTTGGCATCTGCCGCCTCCTTCAGGGTGGCTTGCCGAGCCACGCCTTCCGGCCCCTTCGGAAGGTGCGGCCAGGACTTGTAAACTCCAAGTCCCTATGAAATGGATGACTCAAAGTCAAGATATGGGAGAGCAAAAGGGGAAAAGAACACGTAAGTGAAGAGAGGGGATAGACCAGATTGGACTACTTCATGGCATTGACAGCTCTGGACTTTCCATCAAGGGTCTCTGTAGGCCTCAGCTACAACAACCGGTCAAGACGACTCTAGACCTCGTCATTCTCTAGCTCCTCCAGCGACGCATGGTCAGGGTCCATCGGACCACTGTACATCCACATCAGCCATGTCCTCTCCGCCAGCAGAGCAACCCAATGGTGGAAGAAGGTGTGGAACACCCGCACCCCATCAAGGCCATGCCGCATAAGCTTCTGAAGCTCTGCCTCGATAATCTCCACCTTCTTCTTCTGCCAACCGGTGGGGCCCCATGACCAGCTCTCCTACCTCTTTGGCCTCCCCCTAGTAAAAGGTGGGAATGATGCCTTCACCAGGTTCCTGATGTAGAACTATTCCCCATGCCACCCCCGATTGGAATCACAGGGGGTGTACGCGGGGTATGAGCCCGACATGCTTAGTTTCTTCTGTAGCGCGAAGCCCTCCCACCGGCGTGAACCTAAGTGGCTTTCCCTCCAACAATGCTCACCCAAAGAACATCCGTAGGAAGAAATCCACGTGCATCTCCATCCCGAGGAAGGCCTCGCACACGGTGACAAATCCGGCGATGTGCAGCACCCCAGTCGGATTGAGGTGCTGTAGCTCCAGGCCCCACTCATTGAGGAGCCCACACAACAACCAGTGTGCAGGGTATCCTAACGCACGCTCATGGAAGGCAAGGAAGGATACAACCTCACCATCTCGAGGTCATGGGAAATCCTCTCCGTAAGAGCCCTCCAGTACGCCACCTCCTTCGGCGGCAGAACTCCCTTCTTGGTGAAGGCGGCCAGCACTGACTCTCTCATGACGGATGACCTCTAGCTCAACATTGTGCTCTAGATTCGTCAATGGATCTATGAGTTTTCTACTCTCCCTCGCTCTCCCCTTTTCTCTCCTAGGAACCATCGTGACACTCAAATGCTCTTGGCGAGAAGGGAGAAGGAGAAGAGGCGGCAGATGAGGAATAGGCAAAGGAACGGAACAGAAGCCCTCTCTCCTTCCCCTACTTAAAAGAAGGAGGCACGGTAGTTGGAAAAGGTGCAACAATTGGGGAAAGACAAAACGACGGGGCGAAAAACCCTCTCCCTTTCTCCATTCAATGCGGATGGGATACAACGAGATGCTCTTTAACCGATGGGACGCACCCTGCCCGATAGAGCGGCTCTTGGTCAGACGAGACGTGGCCTGGGTATGGCCCACAACTACTGCATGTCGGGTGTGAGAAAACAAGGTGCAACTATGCGCAGGCGGCCCTCCGCCTTCCCAGGCAGGACTTGGAAAGGCCCAAACTATGGGATCTCCACCCAGGAGAGACCAACAGGCTTCCTGAGTCAATCGGACGGCTCAGGCGAACGACGAGAGATAGGTAAGGAGCAGTGGGACGCCCCATATGGGCCATGCCGACTCCATCACAAACGACGAGCATGGATCCTGGTCGGACATTTCTGATTGGAGCTCCTCAAACCCCGTCACTCGAGTCATCAAGATAACATTACTGACCCCCACTATTTCTTTATATGATCATTCATTCATCTGCTGTCATTCAAACATTCATGCAACACATTCATTCATTCCATACATCCAGAGCATTGCATATGCAGTTAAATGCATCACAATGCTCTGTGTTGCATCATGAAGCAGCAGTTGCCTCATTCAACATGAGCAACGATCAACCGGGGTTCGAAGGCTGGCCCACAAAGGGCTTAAGGCCGCCTCACATCAAACAGAGCTAGGGGAGAAAACATAGATAAGCCCCAAGCGGCCCTCGCCCAGTCTACCCTAAAGCAGATAGGGTCATCTCAACCTTCTCGTTTGATCCTAACCTCAAGCCATGCCCACAGAATCTCCATCGAGGGGAGGCCAGCGGGCCACCCGAGTCAGTCTCTAGAACGACTCAGGCATCTGCCGGGTTGCGGGTTAAGGGGCAGTGGAGTGCCACATGAGGGCTATGCCGACCCCATCATGAACGATGGACCCGAACTTCACTCGAACGTGCCCATTAGCGAGCTCACCGAGCGCCTCACTCAAGCCATCGAGGCAAGCGACGTTAGCTTAGCCCCTTCGGTTGTGAGAAACCGCAGACGGAGTAATGCACAAAACTCAACCAACCCCTACCAAGCCCAATGGGGCTCAAAGGCTCAAGACACCCACTGCCACGGCTGTGCCTGGGTCCGTGACTCTGACTCGCCCGATCCCTCGGCGCGCCCAATGCCTGGATCCGCAACTCTGACTCGCCCGATCCCTCGACGTGCCCGATGCCTGAATCTATGACTCTGACTCGTCCGATCCCTTGGCACGCTCGATGCCTGGATCCGCGACTCTGATTTGCCCAATCCCTCGGCTGCACGCCTAGGTCCGCGAGTCCATCTCGCCTGATCTATCGACTATCCATCGGCTACGCCCAACGCCTCGACGATGCCAGGATCCGTGACCCCGACTCGCCTGATCCCCCGGCGTGCCCGACACCTAGATTCGCGAGTTCATCTTGTCCGATCCCTTGGCGCGCCCAACACCTTGGTTAGCGACTCTGACTCGCCCGATCCTTGGATCCGCAACTCTAATTCGCCCGAACCCTCGGCATGCCCGACGCCGCGGTAGACGAAACTCCGTCTCGCCCAGTCCATCGGCCGCGACCAAACGCCTAGGACCATGTTCCTGGAAATGATGGATCAGAAACTGGAAAAGGAAGGCTACACCCACCAAAGTGCACACACTCATGCCCGCTGACAAAACCCCACAGGTGATTCTGCCCGAATCACCCGGGGGCTCGAGGGCTACACCCGTGGGTGCGCTTGTGCGCATCCACTGATAAAACAAAAAATTCTCCCGCTAGCAGCATGAAAAACCCCCGGACAATTCTACCTGAATCACCTAGGGGCTCGAGGGCTACATCCACGGATGCGCTCGCGCGCACCCACCGTCAAGACAAAAATCCTCCAGACAATTCTACCCGAATCGCTCGGGGGCTCGGGGGCTCCTATCGGGTTCATAAACCTGGGGTTCCTCATGGACCGGCTTTATAGCAAAGGCTCAGCCCAGCAGACGATGTTGCGAATAACGCGTAACTCCTGGGCCAGCCCAAATACCTAAACAACAGGCCAGAAGGGTGATCCAATCTCCGACTGGAAGGCCTCACTAAGGAGGAACATCGCTCGCTTCCGACTCCGACCTGCCTCTCCAACCGGAAGGCCTAGACAAGGAGAAACAGCGCTCGCTTCCGACTCCGCCCCGCCTCTCCGATCGGAAGGCCTGGCCAAATACCGCTTCCGAACTTCGACCCGCGTCTCCGACCGAGGATGCACCGAACCCCTGCTTACAGCTCTTCTCCAACTGGCGTAGTAAGAGTCGACTAGGACCAACCGACCGAGGACGTCCGCTCAGTGAGGACTAGGAAACAGATGAAGCAAGTAAGGCAGGGCACTCAAGTCGACCGTAATACCGAGGACCGTATCCTACACACCTGTAGGACAGTAACCGACAGGACATGTCAGAAGGGTGCCCTGTAACCTTCCAGACATGCTAGAACCCAAGCAGTGTTATGGCCGCCGACATTTGCCCTACAGTGTTGTGGGCGCCATCGACTCCCATACCAGACAAACGTGGTAAGGCTCTTCCCACATGCCTCTAGGCATCAACAGTGTTGTGGGCGCCGTCATTTACCGTACATGGTGAATACGGTAAAACCTCCCACATGTGTCTAACAACGACAGTGTTATGGGTGCCTACCATCATCTTATACCCGACGGCGTGAGCAACGAGACTTAGTAGCATACGTACTCTCTCTCGCTTGTAATGTCATTCCCTTCATCTATAAAAGGGGATGCGCTCTCTCCCAACAGGGAGATCCATCAGTTCACTTACATCGATTCACCCCCTGCTAGCTTTAGACACTCTAAAGCTATATAGAGCGCACGTTCGAATACTTAGCGCACGTAGGATCTCTCGTCACTCTCAGCCCTTCGGTCCGGAGTTCGACCGGATCTCTTGCACTCCCCATCTTTCTCCCTTCCGTTTTGTAACCCCACAGTAAACTTCGAGCACCTAGGCTCAGGAATAAAGTCACCGACCGACTTAAACTGAACGTAGGGCACGTTGCCTAAACCAGTATAAACCCTGTGTTATTGAGTGATAGGCCACATCCGATCACAACGTACAACAAAACTATAAATATTTACGTGTGGGTCACTTTCTGCACCGACACCAAGACTGTCACGTCATGTAGAATGAAATAAAACATGGATGAACCCCCTACTCTTAATGGGGAGTTTCATTCTATAGTTTCATACACATTAAATTTCATGACTCATAAAGAGTTGGTATTCGTGCTAAGAGAGTTTTATCTCTATGAAACTCACTTCTTCTCTCTTCTTAAAAGTCTTGCCACATGGGCCCGGCTGGTTGGAAAAACGGCTTGTGAGAGAAAAACACTGTTATTTCGTTGAAACGGTACGGCTAATAAGTTCAAACGAACAGGGTCATAATAAAAAACACTTATGTGGAAGCTCATTAAATATAAATAAAACTCTAATGAAACTTCCATCAACACTAACACTAACACTGGTCTAAGAAAATCCCACGACAACCCGAGGTATTCGTGTGGTTTCTAGCAGGGACGTAGCCAACGGTGGGGCTAGGGGGCTTCAGCCCCCCTACCCATCCTGAGCACGTTGAGTTTTTCTAAGTCCTGCCTTAAAATTTTATGCATACATGTATTAGGTAGGAGGGACTAATGTTAAGAGAAGATAAAAAAAACTCGATTCTTCTGTTGAGCCCCTCCTAAATTTTTTTCTGGCTTGGTCACTTATTTCTAGAATGGTCGAGAGCTATCATGCGCGGATACTGGTATCCGGTTTAGTACGTATCCAAAATTCTTAGTACTGGTCGGATACATATCCATGTAGTATCCGAGGCGTATCAGTATATACCTATTGATTACGGATACGGACCCCTCCAGGAGTATCCGCGCTTTGATATATTTTATGGGCAAGATAGTAACTCATGTCATATTGTGTTCCATTTACGTTACAGTGTACCGAAGGAGCTTCTCTTGCTTGAATGAACAGCAGTGACTTGTTTTTAGACTGATATGAAACAGTAATATTCAGTACGTAGCAAAATTTCCCGAACTTCAGTTTTCAAATAGAATATTTGGCTTCAGTTTTCAGACCACATCCAAGCTTCTAGGATGATGCAACAGTGATTTAATTTATATAAGAAAAGCGGCTATATTGTAAATTAGCATGCACTATGCTGTGCACTCGGTCCATGAACCGTGGACCGGGGAGGAGATGTGAGAGCGGTGCACCATGAACCGTGTCCATGACAAAGGTGTATTTGGAGTGTATTTTTGGATTTGTTTTTGTAAAGAAAAACGGCCATAATGCAAGCATGACGTCGGAGATGATGTCAACTAGCTAATAAGAGAAAGTTCGGCACGGACGGCTGCTTGTTCCATGCGGAGGAGCTCACGGTGCCATGGCTTGCTCGCCGGCGCTGCTCAGAACTTGAGCTACAGGGCGCGGGGCTGGTGAGAAGGGGTGGAAAATACGGAGGAGCTCACCGCGATTCCGATGCGGAGTGTCTCGGCGTCGATTACTACACGGAGAGCTAGGGAGCCGAGGCGAGGCGGGCGGCAGCTCCGGCGAGGTTGCGGGAAAAGGCATTGCGGGTGCGGACTGATGCGAAGGAGCGGTGTCGCGGCATCTTCGTGTCTCTGCGGACTTGACGAAGGAGCAAACGAGACCACGAGCGCCCGCGTGGGATCCGAGCACGCCGTCGACTCGAGGGGGCGAGGTCGTACAGCGCAGCTGACCCTGTCGATTGGGCCTCGGAGCACGGGCCTTCATCGTCGCTTCGCGAGACGACGGGGAGACCGTCTCTAAGCAGAACGGAGGGGATTTTTGTAAACTTGTCAAGATAGAGACGGGAAAGGACGACCGCTGTACGTGCCCTTATATGTAGATGCGTCACCATGGTCAGAATGACGTAACCATCACGTTCGAAGCCTAAAAGACTTCGAATATCTCTCAGTCATGTGCAGTCTCTTCGTATAAGTATAGGTCTAGCTTGTGCACTAGGACGTGTGTTTAAGTGTGTGCGTGTGGTGGTGTATAAATTCAGATACTACGGCTTGTACTTAAAGAGTTGAGGGCCTATTCTGCTGGTGGTATTTCGAATGATTTCGTCTAATTCAATAATATTTCTGTGCGAAAAAATAAACCAAAATAAATATAAATCGACTGAAAAATAGATGAGCAGAAAGTGATAAAAAAATTCAATCAGGGAAGTAACTAGTCGGTTCCTAGATCCGACTTGTCTCCTCTCTCCCACAGTCCTCTCCTAGTTCAATACTACTTTATCTGCTGCAGCCATTTTGACGTTACCGGCACTTCCCTCTAAACGTTACTAGTATTTTTTTTATAGAGCTGATTTATTATAAAAGAAAAATATTATTCTATGACTAAAAAATATGACTAATTTTGGTTTATAAATTCAAGCAAACGTAGGCTAAGCGGTTAAACACCACTTATTTAGTGGTACTACGTTATTTTATATTAAAATTATGTGTACTTATTATTATTAAAAAATATTCTAGACGTAGCCCCATGTTGCTGGGTAATCGGCTGGTCAGCTTTGGGTGGCTGATCTTTTTTTTAAGCTAGAGTAGTATTTTTTTTATTAAATTTCAGTATAAACAATATTTTTCAATCATTAGCGTAGAAATTTAATACCAGCCGAGTGGCCGTCCTACTGCTAGCGAGCGCAGTCAATGGGAAAACGAACGGTTTTACCGGCGCACGCCTGCATTTACTTCAATCTCTCGGGAACTCCAACAGCCGGCCGCGTAGCAGAGGAGAGCTTGCAACGACGCGCGCCATGAGCGCTGCGGACGAAGAAATGGAAGCTGAGCCTGAGCACGGATCCACGGGCAAAGATGAAGGCCGTGCTCAGCTATTGGGAGTCGGTGACCAAAGACGACCGCACGCTGAGCAAGTTCGATGTTGGCTTCCTGGAGCACAAAATATTGTCCTGGTCCATCCAAGCAGGGCCATTCCACAAATTTTATGGGCTCTTGGGTCAGTAAGACACTAAGGGCCTGGTAACGTAATATTTGAATATGACGATTAAAGTATATAATTTGTAGCATATATTTAATTTTTTTTTGAAAAGGTAACAGTACATCAAAGAAGATAAAAAAAACGGCAAAATAACTATGATGGTTACCTCAAATAAAACTACGGTGCTTCAGTGCTTTTTAAAAAAGCGTCTTCGGGTATTTCTTGATGCAAAATCTTCAAGAACACTTTCAAGATCAATTGTATCTAAAATATCCTTCTCAATACTGCACATAGCCAAGCCATTTAATCTTTCTTGTAGCATAGTTGACCTCAAACAATTTTTCAGTAGCTTCAATTTGGAGAAGCTTCTTTCAGCTGATGCTATTGTCACTGGAATAGTTAACAGAATCTGATATGCAATAGAGGCATTTGGATAGCAATCTGCAACTTTAACAAAGTGAAGAATCTCAGATGCTGACATCAACTGATCTGGCAAAGTTACTTACAACACTTTCAACTCAGAGAACAAATCATCTAACTCAACATCAGACTTGTTGTCATGAGAAAAAGTATTCACAAAAGTTGTGCAACAGTCTCGTAGATCACTATGATCTAAGAACTTTAGATTTTCCGAATTGAATAAGAAACCAAATATTTTCTCAAATTCCTTTAGCTGATCAAATCGACTAGTCAATGAAACAATTGCATAATCAACAATAACTAGGAAGTAGTCATCATTGAAGTCATCTATAGCTGACCGTTGTAATTCTTCAGTTTCATCATCTTGTTCATCAAATTGCTTCTTTCTTTTACCTTTACGTTTTGTAGGAAATGTTGGCTCCACATCCAAACTAGATGCAATGGATTTTGCAGTTTCAATACTTGCACTTAAGCCTGTGTCTCTATACTTCTTAAAATATGATATGACCCCTTCTATCTGTTTCAAAGTACTATCCAAGCACACAATTGGAGACTGCAACTTTTTGCTCACCATGTTAATAACAGATAAAATATCTTCCTAAATAACCATACCAACTAAAAATTCAAAATTCTCAATAGTGGTTATCAATGATCCAGCTTCACTCACCGATTTTGGGTCCTCGATACAAGTTCTTTCCACCTCCTTCAGAGCTGATCTTATTTGAGAAGCTTGATACATGATAGGTTGCACACTCTTTATTCGACTCTCCCAACGAGTATCAGACAAGGGTTTGACAGTGAACCTCTCAATATGATCGGTCAAAATTTTCCACTTTTTAGTAGATCGTGCAAACAATGCATATATCCGTTGTATGACACCAAAAAAAGTAATAGCTTTTCTACAGGATTTTGCCATATCACAAAGAACAAGGTTCAGACTATGACATGCACATGGCATATACAATGCTCTTGGATTAATTTCAAGCACATGTGCCTGCACACCTTGATGTTTTCCCTTCATATTGGAACCATTATCATACCCTTGACCTCTCACATCATCAATGTTCAAATCAAGAGACTGCAATGCATCCAACAGTACATTAAAAAGCCCCAATCCTGATGTGTCATCAACCTTTAAGAACTCTAGAAAAAATTCCTCTACTATTGGAATGGCACTTGACATACTAACACACCGCACAATTAGTGTCATTTGTTCTTCATGACTCACATATGGGGTACAATCCAAGATAACAGAGAAGTACTTGGCATCTTTTATGATCTTTAAGATATGTTTTTTCACAGCATCAGCAAGCATAGCAATTAACTCATTCTGTATCCTAGGGCCAAGATAATGATGATAGATTTCATTATTTTGAATGCGCCTAATATGTTCTTGCATGACAGGATCAAATTCAGCAATCATTTCCACTGTGGCCAGAAAATTACCATTATTTGATTGATAAAGTTTTGCATTTGTTCCTCGGAAGGCAAGAGTTTGTTTAGCAAGAAACTTCACAGCAGAAACTATTCTTACCAAAACTTGTCTCCAACGCTCCTTCTCTTTTGCAATTTCCCGCTGCATTTCATCCTCAATTGTTTTATTTTTGCTCAATCTAATCCGAAGATCATTCCATGTATTCATGTTTGTCAGATGCTCCACACTGTTCTCATGTTGTTTTAGTTTCTCACTCAAATGCTTCCAATTCCTCACTCTATCATTTGCTAATAAATAATTGTTCTGATTTGATTTGAATAGCTTGCAACAAAAACAAAAGACCTTGTCCACATGTTTACAGTAAACCAGCCACTTCCTGTCAACAACCTCTCTATTAGTTAACTTTCTGGAGTAGTAAGCATATGAAAAACGCCTATTACTGGGATCACTAGGAAATTGTAAATCCATCTCTCTCACAGGCCCTTTCTCAATTAAGATATCTCTTTTGATATTATTAAGATTTTCCCATGTCCTAGGATCAAAGATAGTCAACATTGATTGTTCATCAATATATAAATTTTCTGTATCATCCGAAGGCCGCAAATTTTCACCTGATCCCAAAATGTCCTCATTAGCATCAGCTTGCGCATCTAAATTTTCCTCCCCTGCAGCACCTTCATTAGCATCAGCTTGCACATATAAATTTTTCTCCCCTGTAGCACCTTTATTGGCATCAGCTTGTGCATCTAAAATCTGCTCGTCTGTACCACCATCATTGCCATCAGCTTGTGCGATTATTGGTTGATCATGTTCCTGCCCCTGATCTTGACTGACTTCGGCATTTCTTGATGTTGGAAAAAACCTATGCAACGCACCCTTTTGCGATTCTCTGGATTGAAGTTCTTGTTTTCTTTCTTTCCTTTTTTGAGCACTGGACTTATGTTTCTTTGGCAACATCTATCATGATAAAAAAATATTGAATTACAAATTAAATCCTTGAAGCCTAGCCCTATCCCCGTAAGAAGGTATTGATCTGTACACTAAAGTACTACTGAACTGCAATCAAATTGATTTGTTTATTTAAGAGGCCTGATACCTTTGCCGACTTGCCGTTGCCGTGAAGATGGACGCCGCACCGCAGGCCACGCCGGAGGGACGTCCGAGACTCCGAGCTCATCGCGGCGCTCGCTGAGGGCCGCCTCGGCGCTTCGGCGGCGCGGGGCTAGAAGTGTTCGAGCCTTCGAGGCCGAGCCAGACGTGCCCGAGGCGCTGATGGGCTGATGGCGCTCGTTGTCCTGGCACGTATTACGTATATACAGGAACATGGGCCAGACGTCCTCGGGCTTGTAGCACGCGAACTCGATGAGGTACACCGGATGGGCCGCTTGAAGTAGTAGACGGTGAGCAGCAGCAGCGCGGTGCCGAGCCAGGCAGTCATGGGCCCCTAGCCTCATGGGCCCATGGGCATCGCACAGGCTGTCCCCCCCCCCCCCCCCCCCCCCCCCCCCCCCCCCCCCCCCCCCCCCTAGGACGGGCCTGCATCCAAGACGTCTTCAACAAGGACCTCCTTAAACAGCTGGTGAGTGATCGAGTCCACTCCAGTCCACCGCATGCATCTTTCTGCTTGCATTGTTCTACTGGTATCTAGCGACTTGTATATTTTTGGTGATTATTATATTTATACCCCTATGTATGTTGAAATTTAATGGTAGTAATTTTACTCTTCCATTCAACTTTGTGATTTGTGATTTTGTCCTAATTATTTTAGATCAAAGGTTCCGTTTACCTCTTATTTTAGATGTCGTTCGAAGGAACCAGAATAATTTTTAAAAAAATCCCCATCTGGAACCCTCTCGCTCGCTGTTTCTACTCTCCTACACCCCCTCCTCATTCCTCTCTCCCTCCCGCTCGGCGGCGCGAGGCAGGCAAGCCTCCCGTCGGCACGATGCCCAGTCACGCGGTGCGGGAATGAGATCCTCTGCAGTTGGCCACATGACTTCTCTCTACGGTTGCTGAATATCTGGGCGTTCATTCATATCTAACGGTGGCCAGAGCATAAGTGCTGCCCTCTCAGCTAGCTGGGCTTTGGCCCAAACAACGGAGCTGTGTCCACTCCAAAAAAAATGTACAACAGAGCAGCTGCATTTTGGTTCTGGCGCGATTACTCGATACTTTGGCACCAGAACTGTGTTTTTGGCGCGAGAAAGGAAAGGGCGTGTGCCGGGATCGGACTGCTGCTGCTGTGGTGCTCTCGATCAGTAAGCAGGTGGACTTTTGCACTCACGTCATCCCTTGCTGTGACGTGTTGTTCTAATTTGATTTTCTTTTTGTCCTCCCTCACTGGATTTTGCTGGAATTGATAGATTGAAGGGGATCTAATATGGAAGCTTGAAGGGAACATCAACTTGCTTGAATGAAAACAAAATTTGCATATTTAACATGAAAGAAAATAGGTGTGTAAGGCCATGATTGTTTTTTTGTGGTCCAACTAATTTAGGGATAGATTGTAGTTGTTCAGTTTACCACCTAATATCATGTCATCTTTATCTGTTTTCTTGTAGGGAGGGCTTGCTTCCTAATCTTTTGCCTCAAGTCGGCATGGAGTTCAGTACTATAGATGAGGCTTGGATGTTTTGGATTAGCTATGGGGTCACAAAGGCTTTGAGGTGAGGAAAATATACACAAACAAAAGAAAGTTAGATGGAAAGGTTAGTTCCTGTAGATTTGTTTATGCAAATGAGGGTCAGAGAAAGCCAGATAAAAGAGATCATCTAACAAAGTGTCCAAGAGCTGAAACTAGGACCAACTGTCAAGTTCGCATGGGACTTATAATAGACAAGAATAAGAGAAATTATAAAGTGATCGATCTGTTTTTGGAACACAATCATACCCTTCAGCTGCCACAAACCTCACACTTGATGGCGTCCCAAAGGAAAATTTCAGAGTTACAAGGTTTTGAAATTGAGACGGCCGACAATGCTGGAATTGGGCCTAAAGCTGCTCATGAGTTGGCTTGCATCCAAGTTGGTGGCTCAGTTAATCTCAGTTACACTCTTCAAGACCACAAGAACTATTTACGGGGCAAGCGGCAACGGGAGATGGCATATGGTCAAGCACGAAGCATGCTTATGTATTTTCGGGGAAAAATTGCCGAGAACCCATCATTTCAATATGCACTGCGGCCACTAGGCTGAGCGTCGCGATGGCGGGAAGGTAAACGCCGGCGTGATGAGGAACGGTGTCGACAGCGCAGCAGCTTCGTCGGCGCGCAACAGCTTCGTCGGCGATGAGGCTCGTGCGTGGTGGCGGGGAGACGAGCGCCAGTGCCAATGCAATTCCTCCAGGAGAATGACTAGATGTAGATCAGCAGCCAACAGATTGCAACTCTCAACCCTCAACCTGGGTCCCTGGCGCAGGCTGTTCATGTTGTTGCATGAATGACTCGTAGGTCTCCACCCTAGTCTTGGATTCAGGCTGTTCGAGTTCATGCATGAAACCATTCGTCATCGCAAGGAAATCCTTCATATGCAGTTTCTTCCACTCCTGTGGGCAAGAGATAATCTTTGTAGTTAGCAAGCACAAGGCCACATATGTACATACCACATTTTGGGCTATGGGTGTAAATGGAAACATATAGATGAGGACGTGGAAGACGTATTGATAAAGAGTAGTTGCCGGAATTATGCTAACAAATTACTACATTCACAGAGTGTGGTTGCAATGGGAATTTAGATCCTGAGGATGGCAATGGCTGATAGAGTTCAGCATTTTATAGGATCCTAAGGTAGCTGCAGTTCCCCTATGGCCATAGCGTGACCATACATTATAGATAGAATTCACGAGGATCAAGTGTGGGGATTAAAGAATCAGAATAATCACATAGCGTTAACATCCCAGGACTGCAGGAAACAAGTCTCCTCACCTCAAAATCCCATTCGCCATAAATATTGGGGTCATCTGCATCACTCCATACATAAGCGTCAGCCAGCATTTTATCTGAAGAGTCCTACAATGCAAAACCACATTTCTTTTAGCAAAGCACCTCTAGATGAGAAATCACAGACTGCAAGTAGTGCTAGTATTTCCAGGGTAAAACAAGAACCAAACACAATGAACGATGGCTTTCCAGTTAAAATCCCCTACGATGGCATTCCAAGGATGAACAGATGAGGGGAAGCATGATCGTTCGTGCAAAAGTTTGTAGAGAACAAGGTATTCATAATTGACCTGGTAACTGAATTCCTAGTAGAGTTGGTTTCATTCCTTCACTAATCACCATATATTTGCCTGTATATAATAATGGCTCAGATCAAATGCCAGATTTACTTACAACCAACGATATCTAACTCTTGTCCTCGTGCACGACACGCTCGGGCGCACCCAGGCCAGGCCGGCAAGCGTCGCATCGCAAAAATCCGGCGCGCCCAACCACGCCACACCACTAGGTCTGGCGGGAGAGGCGAGCACATCACAACGCGGCGGGGCGATGCCGATGCGAATCCGATGCGGTGGCGAGGATTGAGGAGGAGGCGCAGGCGCGGCAGGCAGAGGCAGCCGACCCACCCCGGGACGTGGACGTGGTGACGCCTGACGCGGTCGTGGGAAATCAACCCAACGGACCGACGTGGCGCTTCGGTGAGGTGCCCGGCGACGACGGAGGAGCCGCGCGGCATGGGGAACGAGCGACGACGGAGGCGGAGGTTGGAGTCGCGAGGGGATAAGAATGGTGCGGGATGGGCTCACATGGGCCGGTTTGAGGCCTATTAGTTTAGTTTTCTAGAGCTCATCCTTGGATCTAGTATCAACGGCTTGGATGAGAACCGCAGAGACAAGTCGTATTTGTCAACTATAGACGACCTCGTTCCCGCGGTGCGGCGTCCTTGCATGGCAGGCGCCTTTGGTCTGCGTAGAGGCCTTTGACTGTCGCGGGCAGCCTCGTGCCGTGCGGCGTCGATGCGACCTGCACGCAAGTAATCCCTCACTCCCAAAATAAGGCGGTATTTAGATCCGGCGACTAAAATTTAGGAGGCTTATCGGGAGGATGTTGCATGGGGTGTTCGGATACTAATAAAAAACAAATTACATAATTCGTCAGTACTCCACGAGATGAATTTTTTAAGCCTAATTAATCCGTCACTAGCACATATTTACTGAAGCACCACATTGTCAAATCATGGACTAATTAGGCTTAAAAGATTCGTCTCGCAAATTAGTCGCAAACTATGCAATTAGGTTTTATAATTAGTATATATTTAATACTCCATGCACGTATCTAAACATTCGATGGGACAACGACTAAAATTTAGGAGGGGCAACCAAACACCACCTAAGTCTTCATCTCGTGTTTCGAGGACTCAACCGATCTCAACTTTGACTAGCTAGGTTTAAAAAGATAGTAGGTTCGTACTATGAAAATATATGACGTGATTAATCTAACGATGTTTATATATTACCTTAGTATTTTTTAAGTATATATTTAGTCAAAGTTGAGAATGTTCAACTCCTCCAAATACAAGGTGAAAACTTATTTTGGACATGTCATACACTTTAGGATCGATTTGATTGGTCTTGCGGTAAGCATCTCATGCTCGCTGAGTCTTCTGACGCGACATATCTTTGAATGTTGGTATGCCAGACTTCAAAACGTGAGAATGAAATCCGACTTGTCAAAATTATTTTGTAATATCCAAGTCATGTCATGATGTTGTTAAAATAGTCAGAAATTTGCTTAGATCTGAAATATATGCAAATTCTTTTAAGTTTTGTTGCTAAAATTATTTTGAAGTATGTCAAAATTAGTTTGATATCAAAGCAGGGGTAAAATCAAATAGTACTTTGAAAAATAGGGGCAAATCTGTATCGGCATTCTGGTCTTTTTATAGCTGAATTGACACTGTTAAGTCCCCCAAAACAAAATAGGATCAAACTCAGTCTCCAGTTGAAAAACGGAGGGGCAAAATCACCATTTGCATTCAAAATAGGGGTGTGGACACAAGCCTCTTGATTTAATTGCCACTATTATCCATCCATCGTGGCTTCATCTCGATTGTGCATGGCATTGTTCCCCACTTGTTCTGACACTGATTATCGATTGTGCTTAAAGATGAGAGCTACCTTCATGTCGCTGCATGCTTACTTGGACTCATTTAAGGGCCCTCTGATTGAAGAAGTACATTATGATGTCTTTTCGTCATTGAACGGTTATGCTCATGCAAACTTTATAGAGATAATCCGACTGGAGAAGCTTAGTGATGGGAAATCAATATTCTGTTTCGAGGTTTCCATGCCGTCCAAGGACGAGAAGTCAAGGGAGATTTATGTCCCCAAACATGGGGATATAATAGTTGTGTCCTCGCAGAAACCAAAGCATGTGTCCGATCTGACAAAGAATAAAGCATCGTACAATTTAGGTTCGGTTCTAAAATCTGGAGATGAAGAAGACAGTGATTTGCCACCAAATTGCTGTATTGTTCGGTTTCGATGAGCTATTCATGTGGAAGTAGATCCGGAAACAAGCATGCCTACAGGGCCATGTTTTGCTGTCTTTCTCATAAATATCAAGACATACGATCGCATATGGAAGTGCCTTCATTTGGGAGCAAATGATCATAAGTTTGCAGCACTTCAGGGCAGAGGGGCTAATACAGCTATTCAGCCTGTTCGGCTGGTGCTGATACGATCGTATATGATCGTGGATTATTACTGTTGGCTGATTTGGTGTGAGAGAAAAATACTGTTCTGGTGAAATTTACGATCGTTTACGACCAAGCGAACAGGCTGATTGTCAATCTAGTGTGGCAGTACAAGAAACAGGTATGTCATGTCCTTTCTAACATCTCATCATCATATCGACACCTTATATTTGCATCTATATTTACAACACTTTTGCTAATGTTTCCAGCATATCGGTTTGTGAGTAGGATCAGTCATATCTCTTACTGCATGTGGATTGAGAAATTGAGATAACTCCTCAGAGTTTGACTTAATTATTTGTTCATTTTCCCGTGCATGCAGGCAGCTGAAGATGGTACCTTGTCACTCCCCCAGCTCTCTCAATGCCTCACTCGTAAATCAGTTGATGACCTTGGCCTTGAGAAGTTCAACCTAAATGATTCACAGCTGAATGCTGTAGCTGACTGTGTCTCATCAGCAATAGAGAACCGGCCGCCTTCCCTAAAACTAAATATGGGGACCCCCTGGGACAGGAAAAACAAAAACCATCAGTACTATCCTCTGGACAATGCTCATGAAGGGCTCAAGGACACTTACCTGTGCCCCTACTAACACTGCTGTGTTGGAAATTGCATCTCGAATTGTCAGGCTTGTTGAGCAGTCTTCAGATGGCAGTGTCTGCTTTCTCAATGACATTGTCCTGTTTGGAAACAAAGAAAAGATGAAAATAGGTCATGAGGATGATCTTTCCATGGTATTCCTGGACTCGCGCTGAACGGTTGCTGCCATGTTTCAAGCCATGCACAGGCTGGATGCATTGTTTGCGCTCGCTAATAGATCATCTTGAGAATCCTATTACCAGTTACAGGCTGCATGTTGAGAAAATACTTGAAGATGAAAGGAAAAAGGAGAGCGCTAAGGAAAATACATGTGAAGATGGAATTTGTAAAGCACGTGATGTGGGTGACAACTCTGCGAGGGCTTCTTGTGTTTCGCTATCAGAGACCTCTGCAAAGGATAGGCACAAGCCTATCCAGGGTGAAGCACCCCCACGTTACCCTTTGCGTTCAAAACCCAACTCCAAAGATCATCTTCTCGCACCCCTCTCGGTGTTCCACAAGACAACCCATATCTGGCGTGAAGACGAGGACAATAAGGGAGGATGCCATGGTTCTGGAGCAATGGAGAGTACATTCAGAATACCGCCATTCAAAGATTATTTCAACAAGGCATCAAATAAGTTGAGAGAGTGCATTGAGATAATGTACAATGATCATCCACGAAATCCAGAAACAGGACACAGCTTTCAGTGCATGCCGGAGGTGCTTGAATTGATTGAAATTCTTCAGAAACTGATAAATTATGAAAATGATGATGTATGGTCAGATGAATTTCATTATTGCAAGATAGAAGATGACGGTAACCCTATTTTGTGGTCTGAGCAGCTAGCCCGTGTGCGGAGTAACACTAGCAAAAAGTACAAATTCAAGCTAGCTAGATCCTTGTGTGTGCAAGAATTAAGATACCTTCACAAAAAATTGGAGCTTCCTCATTATTACAGCATGCGATCAGTTCAGATTTACTTGCTGCAGAGAACAAAATGCATTCTCTGTACAGTTCTAGTTCATTCAGGTTGTACAATGTGCCCTTGGGCAATTCTTCTACAGATATTTGCAGTTTGCTCACAAAGCCTGAAAGATTCAAGCTTTTGGACATGCTGATCGTGGATGAGGCTGCACAGCTCAAAGAGTGTGAGACCTTAATTCCTTTGCAGCTGCCTGGCATAAGGCAGGCCGTGTTCATTGGAGATGAATATCAACTACCTGCTCTGGTGAAAAGCAAAGTAAGCTCTGTGTATTCTGATTTTCCTCTTTTCTTTCAGTTTTGTAGGTTGGAACCATATTGAAATGTATTATTGTTTTGTAGATACCTTCTGAATGTTCAATACAGGATGCATCCAGAAATAAGCAAGTTTCCAGTTGTGACATTTTACGATGGCAACATATCTGACGGTCCCAATGTCACTAGTAAGAGCTATGATAGGATGTTTTTGGCGAGCAAAATATTTGGACCCTATTCCTTTATTAATGTAGATGGGGGACATGAAACAACTGAGAAGCATGGCCAGAGCCTTAAAAACACAGTAGAAGTTGCTGCAGTAGTGCGGATAGTCCAGAGATTGTTCAAAGGTAACCATCATTGTTAATTCTTTAGTCACAGTACATTTTGTTTTCCTTTTGAATTGGGCTCTCGCAAACTACTTCCACAACGGTTTTTAGTTGTAATCTTATTGATTGTAATAATGGTATATTGTTCTACGATGGACATTCAATATTCGATCTGAACCGTTGGGAACTTTACCTCAGCTCACTACGTGTATAATATTCTTTTGTTTTCCTTTTCTGTTAATTGCAGAGTCAGTGTCTACACGTAGCAAGCTCTCTGTTGGTGTTGTGTCCCCATATAATGCTCAAGTTAGAGCTATCCATGAAAAAGTGGGGAAATCCTATCACACATACGATGGTTTCTCCGTGAAGGTGAAATCAGTGGATGGTTTCCAAGGCGCAGAGGAAGATATCATTATCATATCTACAGTGAGGAGCAATGGAGCTGGTTCGGTTGGGTTTCTTACAAACCTGCAGAGGACCAATGTGGCTTTGACAAGGGCTAAGTAAGTTTCTTGGTGCTTGATTCCAGGATCCAAACAAAATAAGGAAAAAAAAACAAGTCCTTCTGTTAATTGATTGATTTTTTTGGTAGTTTGGTGTTCTCTTGATGTGGGCTTTGTATTATATACTGTCTTTGGCATGGCGGCATGATTTTTATCTCACAGCTTTTATATTATTGGACTAGTGGTTGTTGGATTGGGCAAAAGCTTGAACCTTGAAATTAATGTCTCCTTAACATACCAACCTAAGGAGTAGCTTAGTTTTTTCCCTTGTTTGTTGCCAGGCATTGTTTTTTCCCTTGAAATTAATGTCTCCTTAACATACCAACCTAACGAGCATCCTTCACTATTTTTTGCCAAACAGACTTGCTGTTGGACAAAGTAGCTTAGTTTATGGATAGTAGCTTAGTTTTTTCCCTTGTCTGTTTGGCAAAAAATAGTGAAGGATGCTCGTGATCGAGGTTGCTACCTCGAAGCCAGCGACGACAAGGATCTGTCAAATGCAGTAGTCACGGCCATCATTGAGCTTGATGATGCCGAGAATTTAGTGAGAATGGACTCGCTGCATATAAGCAGGCCGAGGTCTCAGTTTCAGGTAATGCAGAAAACCCTTCTTGAGATCACTGTCCTACGGGGAAGAACAAATTGGCATGCCATACAAAAGGATTTAAGTTTATAGACAAATACAGTTGCCATTGCTAGCAAGTAATGTATTTTTCCTTCCTGTTTTATATGCAGAAATCAGGTCCTAAGTACCTTTCATGAGAAGTCTGAAGCTCTCAAGTCGAAGTGGCATCAAGATGGTCCCTTTTGGGCGTTTGGGAACCGAACTTGCAGTATGACGTGGGTGGTGTTGTGAGATGCTTGACATTTTGCTGAACCAGCTCTTGATGCACGCTGATTGCTGAAGCTGAGGGTGTGCTCTGTAATCTTTGGTCGAACAATTACTATTCCTATGAAAACAGTATGTTATTATGCTATTGTTGTTTCGGGGAACCTGGTTACTGTTCATACGGCTTAATCGAGGCGCGGAAATTATCACACATTGTCAAGCAATTTTCATGATGCCTATCATGCTCGTTAGCGCCTGGCTGCCTGCAAGTTGTTGCGACTGAACGCAAGTGTGAAGAAAGGCTGAACGCGCTCAGTTGGGCCGTGGGCTTAGACTTGCCAACAATTATGAGGCCTTCAATGCTTTGTGGTCAATTCATTCTCCCCGAACTCTAAAACTATTTAAACTAGGAGAATACCCAGCGTATTGCTCCGGGGATTTCAGATAATTTAAAAAGAAATTAAACTATTTATATATATATATATATAGTTATATGAATAAAACTATCTTAAATTAACTTTGGTGAATGGTTAGATAGATCGATGTGGACAGCTAAATGCATGCTAGTAGATGAAGATATAACTATCATAATTACATGTGCTAATTGACTATAATTGTAAGTTCTAGTGGATTGTTGATGTGGATAGTTTGCATGTTGAGAGAAATCTCTAGTAGACTATAATTATAAGTTCTAGTGGATTGTTGACGTGGATAGCGTGCATGTTGAGAGAAATCTCTAATGAGATTTAGTTTTATAAGAGTATAAGATTGCCTCCTCCTCGGAGTTGCCAACACGAGCTCTCGCAAGTGATCTGTGGTTACAGAAGTTTTGACCGGCATCGGGCAACGCGAATGTGGTAGGGAGGATACATGATCGGATGCCCGAACGTCCAATCTAGACGCTAACGTCCGGAAGGTGCTCGTGTACGGAGCGAGCGAGCACCTAGCGCGTCGGTTCTAGTGCCCGGACGGTGCCAGCATACGGAGCGAGCGAGTGCCTAACGCGTCAGGATTGCGAGCGACCGCACCAGCAGTGGGCTCGCTCTCCCTGGACGTTGCCCGCACCGCCAGCCGCTTCCCATGTGAAACCCATATGCAACACAGATCTATTTTTGAAACATCGAGATGCAACAGTTGAAACATATAAAAAAAAGACAGATGAAACACTTGAAATAAACGTTTGAAACACTTGCGAAAAACATTTAAAAACCATTGCAAACAAACATATGCAACATCCAGATGACACACTTGCAAACATACGTATGAAATACCTAAAAACACTTGAAACATATGCTTGCAACATGCATGTATATACAACGTTCAAATCTACTTTTGCAATATTCAGATAAAACACTTGCAATATATATCTAGAATAGATGAAACATTTGGAACAAACAATTGAAACATACGTGTATAGCCATTACAACATGTGCAATATCCTGATTTACTTTTACAACATCAATATACCACACTTGCAACATACCCCTTAAATATATGAAACAAACATACTCTTGTAACAGATGAGGGAGAGAAGGTCGTTAGCAGTGCAGCAACCACCGCAGGGTGCTCCAAGTAGTGCTCGAACTTATCGTCTATGTCCTCGGCCATGAGCATGCAATTGATGTAGCCCATGATGTTCGAGAACGCCTCCAAATCGTCCGGCTGCCCCACTGAGGGCTACGCGGCAGACGCAGGTACAGGTACCCATGCGTATCTTACTTAATCCAACCTATGGATACTGGTGCGGGTATGAATTTTACCTAATAGGTACTTTATCCGACCGTTGCCATCCCTAAGCTAAGTTCGAAGCCACAAGCACCCACTAAAATCATTTGGCTACAAAGCGTAATTGAATTTTAACATTTGCATAATAGAATAGCCGAATGGGTAGTATGAAAAAGAACCACATGAAGCTGTTATTCTAGTGTTTTGGAGTTCAAAAGGAAAACCGTGGGCAAAGAAATCGGTAACCCATGGTAAGCGTACGTGTGTCAGCGTCGGGCAGTAGCTATCGTAACTTTTGGAGCCCTGGGCGAGAATCACAGGGAATTTGATTTGATTTGATTTGATTTGATGGATGATCGATCAGACCAGGGCCATAAATTGGATGGATGGGATTGGGAGGCCCGTGCACTCCACTGACTGTCAGTCCGTCACGATCACCACCACCACACCATCGGCTTGTGGCGCTGGCGCTTTTCTTTGCCTTGCTTTTCCTCCGCCCGCCCGCCCGGCCGTCTCCCTCTCTCTCTCGCTGTCCGTCCATCCATCGGGATGTCAATTGATTCCGCGCGTCCATGGGGGCCTCCTGACCTCCGATATCATCCAGTTGCATTGCGTTTGCGTCGCCGGGCGGATACGCAACACAACCCAACCCATCCAAGTCGGTCCTGTGTGTTTGCGTGTGTATCCCGTGAAATGAAATCCACCTCCACCACCAGGGTTTCAGCGCTGGATCGATGGCTCTCGCGGTCGTCGCAGATCCGGCGGGCCTCCATCTGCATCTCCATCCATCCATTGGCTAGCCGCGTTCGTGGCGCCACGCTCATGCCGTGCCCAAGCCAAAAAGCTGGCTAGCTACCCGGCCCGCGCGGCTAATTCTTCCGTGGCGACGGCTGGCCGTCTGCCGATCGGACGCCGGCCGTGCAACGCTGTCTAGTAAAGCAAGTTTGCTTATACATTCACCTGGATGCCGACGCATCAACAACAGACAAATTATATTACAACCACACAGGAGTACGTAGCATATAGCATAGCATAGCATAGCAGCAGCCTAGATACTGATCGTTGGGTTGTCTTTTACAGGTCCTGATCGATCGTTGGTTGTGTCTCGATCGCACTGACACACAGCCGTGACATATCACCACCGTGTTAGGTTTCGATATATGCGTTCATCATGGTCACGTCTGGTCGCCTTCCATTATTCCAGAAGCTCTTTGAAACAAGCGTGCTGTTAATGGGCTGGGCTGGGCCGATCCTGGGTACGTAGGACAAAGGGGCGGCCACTCCAGGCCCCGAATAGAAGATTCCCACTCTAGGTACAGGATATGTAGGAGTGGTATTTGGCATATATGCCCCGTTCGGCTTGCTGAAACTTGGCTGAAAGTGGCTGAAAAATACTGTTCCGACTGAAAAAAGAAGTCGAACAAGACGAATATAAGGTAAGCTGAACGGGGCCTATATGGTCTATCTAAAAGCAAAAATGCTCCTACACGGGCGTCCGTCATATTTCGATCGTGTTGAACGTTTTTTAACTAGACCACAATATATACAGCTTGCCAACGGCCCGACGGTATTCACATTTCACTTGTTCAAAAAAAAAACAGTCTTCATATTTCTCTCCCACGCCGCTGCTCGTCTCCCTCACGCGGTTTCTAGTCTCTCTGACGATGACGCGACCGCTCGTCGCCCCAAAGTGGCAGCTCGTCTCCCCGATGCCGCTGACCGCCTTACTCCCTCACTACCTGCTTTCCTCCCTCACGGCCCTGCCCGCTTGCACCCGCTCGCCTTCCTACCTTGCCTCCATGGCGGCAAAGTGGATCTAAGTGAACAACTCTGGTGATCAAAATAGATAAGACCAACAAATCTCAGCCTAGATCAGGCAATTGGTGATATTATGTTAAACAGTAAACTATTTAACATAATATCGATAACTTTGATTAATACCAACATTTACAAGAGATCAGTCGTTTGTTGCAGCCTTGTAAAAGTTGATACAAATCATTAACTAATCTATACCGCGATTTGTAAGAGATCAGTCGTCTGTTGCGGCCTTACAAATAACAATATAGATCGATAACTAACTTATACCGCGACTCGCAAGAGATCAGTCGTCTGTTGCAGCCTTGCAAGTAACGATATAAGTCGTAACGGATACTCACAAACAAGCCGGAAGTCAGGTCGTTCGATGCAGCCCTGTTTGTCTAAAGAACTCGTCGAAATCTACTCTATTCCTACTTCTAATGGGTGGCCTGAGCCGAAAAAATAAAGGTACTTATTTTGGTTGATTATCAGAGTCATGGGTACATATTTATATCGTAGACTAATGAGCCCCATAGGCCACTTGCTTAAAAAAAAAAGAAAAAAATTAAAATACATGCATTCAAGCTTTATGAAGCACGCGTCCTCCTTCTGGGTGAATTTGGTTTTGCCATTAACTCCTCCGTTATCTGGAAACCGCCAGTGCATGCATACCAGCTGCAAAGTCTCAGATGGACAAGGTTCCTTCATCGTATTTTATTAGGCAATAAATAGTTGCAAGGTATATATCCGTTCACCAAAACATGCATGCCATGTATACGTATATACATTGGACCATCTTGCATGCTTGTGCCCAGCTATAAGCGTGTCAATTCCCAAAATCGGCTTGCTTTCCTATTGAATATCAATATATTGCTTCTGGACTGATCGTATTAGAGATTTTAGGCTCTGTTTGGCATGATTTATTGTTCCTATGGCTGATTTATATGGATGATTTGTTGTGAGAGAAAAATATTGTTACATGACTGAAAAAGTAGAACTGATTCTGGCTTATAAGGTAAGTGAATAGAGCCTTAGCTAGCACATATCCTCCCTTGCCGTGTATCCTATAATCTGCCGTCCTCAGCCCAATATTTACCGGCTTCCTTCTGTAGATACATATTAAAATAGCCAAACTAAACCTAATCTAATTCGGCTTTAATACGTCCGAGTCATGTCCCAGTCCTGAACACATTTTATAAGCTGACACTGCACGTCCATGCACCAAGCCGGAGGCGTGCTGAACTCGGCTTTGATTTCCTTGCCACGCGCCAACATCCAACTGCCGAGAGAGATTTTACCTTTCTTCAGCTCTAGATTTTCTTACTCGGCGTCAATGCTTCTCCTAGAGATATTAAACAATGTTTCCTGGCAGGTGGAGAGCTTCTCGACGTCGAGCATTTCCAAATACTTCTCCATATATATTAAAGAATGTTTTCTGGCCGAAAATATCTTTTAATTAAGAGATTTTTCTGCCTTTCACATCATCAGCTGATTCCTTCATGTCCGGCGTAAACTAGCCAAATTTTGATGTCAACAATATGCACTCGAGTTGCATGCATATCGTATCCACCAGGTTTTTCCCATGAAAAGGCCGGTCACAGTAGGAGTTTCACGAGAATTTTATCTGTATTAAATAGGTTGTCACATAGACATTTTTAATGACATGACAATGTATTTAAAAATAGAAAGAAGAAATGAGTTTGATATAGATGAGACTCTTAGCATGATTACTAATTCTCGGTGAGGTCAGTCTCAATGAGAGTTTCATGACATTAAATAGGTTGACATGACATGAAATAGATGAGGAAAGAGAAGATGAAATAAAGTTTCATGGGATAAAATTAGTTTTATGGGGATGCAATTCATCTACACTGTTTTATATTTCTCTCTAGGTACACGATATGTAGGAGTGGCATTTGGCATATATATGGTCTATCTAACATAAAAAATGCTCCTACACGGGCGTCCGTCATGTGTTCGATCGTGTTGAACGTTTTTTTAACTAGACCACAATATATACAGCTTGCCAATGCCCGACAGTCTTCACATTTCACTTGTTCAAAAAAAATAGTCTTCATATTTCTCTCCCACGCCGCTGCTCGTCTCCCTCACGCGGTTTCTAGTCTCTCTGACGATGACGCGACTGCTCGTTGCCCCAAAGTGGCAGCTCATCTCCCCGATGCCGTTGACCGCCTTACTCACTCACTACCTGCTTTCCTCCCTCACGGCCCTGCCCGCCTGCACCCGCTCGCCTTTCTACCTTGCCTCCATGGCGGCAAAGTGGATCTAAATGAACAACTCTATGGTGATCAAAATAGATAAGACCAACAAATCTCAACCTAGATCAGACAATTGATGATATTATGTTAAACAGTAAACTATTTAACACAATATCGATAACTTTGATTAATACCAACATTTATATGAGATCAGTCGTTTGTTGCAGCCTTGTAAAAGTTGATACAAATCATTAACTAATTTATACCGCAATTTGTAAGAGATCAGTCGTCTGTTGCGGCCTTACAAATAACAATATAGATCGATAACTAACTTATACCGCGACTCGCAAGAAATCAGTCGTCTGTTGCAGCCTTGCAAGTAACAATATAAGTCGTAACGGATACTCACAAACAAGCCGGAGGTCAGGTCGTTCGATGCAGCCTTGTTTGTCTAAAGAACTCGTCGAAATCTACTCTACTCCTACTCTAATGGATGGCCTGAGCCGAAAAAATAAAGATACTTATTTTGATTGATTATCAGAGTCATGGGTACATATTTATATCCTAGACTAATGAGCCCCATAGGCCACTTACCTAAAAAATAAAAAAAATTAAAATACATGGATTCAAGCTTTATGAAGCACGCGTCCTCCTTCTGGGTGAATTTGGTTTTGCCATGAACTCCTCCGTTATCTGGAAACCGCCAGTGCATGCATACCAGCTGCAAAGTCCCAGATGGACAAGGTTCCTTCATCGTATTTTATTAGGCAATAAATAGTTGCAAGGTATATATCCGTTCACCAAAACATGCATGCCATGTATACTTATATACATTGGACCATCTTGCTTGCTTGTGCCCAGCTATAAGCATGTCAATTCCCAAAATCGGCTTGCTTTCCTATTGAATATCAATATACTGCTTCTCGACTGATCATATTGGAGATTTTAGGCTCTGTTCGGCATGATTTATTCCCAAAATCTATAGGGATGATTTGTTGTGAGAGAAAAATACTGTTCCATGTCTGAAAAAGTAGAACTGATTCTGGCTTATAAGCTCACGCGAATATAGCCTTAGCTGGCACGTATCCTCCCTTGCCGTGTATCCTATAATCTGCCGTGCTCAGCCCAATATTTACCGGCTTGCTTCTGTAGATACATATTAAAATAGCCAAATTAAACCTAATTCGGCTTTAATACGTCTGTGAGTTATGTCCCAGTCCTGAACACATTTTTTATAAGCTGACACTGCACGTCCATGCACCAAGCCGGAGGCGTGCTGAACTCGGCTTTGATTTCCATGCCACGCGCCAACATCCAACTGCCGGGAGAGATTTTACCTTTCTTCAGCTCTAGATTTTCTTACTCGGCATCAATGCTTCTCCTAGATATATTAAATAATGTTTCAGGTGAGAGCTCCTAGACATCGAGCATTTCCAAATACTTCTCCATATATATTAAAGAATATTTTCCAGCCGATCCGTAAATATCTTTTAGTTAAGAGATTTTTCTGTCTTTGATATCATCAGCTGATTCCTTCATGTCCAGTGTAAACTAGCCAAATTTTTGTGTCAACAATATGCACTCGAGTTGCATGCATATCGTATCCACTAGGTTTTTCCCATGAAAAGGCCGGTCACGGTAGGAGTTTCACTAGAGTTTTATCTGCATTAAATAGGTTGTCACATAGACATTTTTAATGACATGACAATACATTTAAGAATAGAAAGAAGAAATGAGTTTGATCTAGATGAGACTCTTAGCATGATTACTAATTCTCGATGAGGTCAGTCTCAATGAGAGTTTCATGGCATTAAATAGGTTGACATGACATGAAATAGATGAGGAAAGAGAAGATGAAATAAAGTTTCATAGGATGAAATTAGTTTTATGGGGATGAAATTCATCTACACTGTTTTATATTTCTCTCTAGGTACACGATATGTAGGAGTAGCATTTGGCATATATATGGTCTATCTAAAAGCAAAAATGCTCCTACACGGGAGTCCGTCATATTTCGTTCGTGTTGAACGTTTTTTAACTAGACCATAATATATACAGCTTGCTAACGGCCCGACAGTCTTCACATTTCACTTGTTAAAAAAAACAGTCTTCATATTTCTCTCCCACGCCGCTGCTCGTCTCCCTCATGTGGTTTCTAGTCTCTCTGACGATGACACGACTGCTCGTCGCCCCAAAGTGGCAGCTCGTCTCCCCGATGCCGCTGACCGTCTTACTCCCTCACTTCCTGCTTTCCTCCCTCACGGCCCTGCCCGCCTGCACCCGCTCGCCTTCCTACCTTGCCTCCATGGCGGCAAAGTGGATCTAAGTGAACAAGTCTATGGTGAGGTGTTTCTCGGCTACGAAATCTTCCATAGTCGGGTGTCTCTCGACAATGAACTACATGGTGGAGGTGTGGCGGCCTCGTTGGCGACAAGCTCCTCCATGGTGGTCGGGCTCCTTCACAGGCAAGCGCAACCAGATATGCACGCTACGGTGGGTTATGTCGTAGTATGTGATATGTTGCAACAATCAATCTTGGATGTTACATGTTTTATGTCACTCAGCATAAAATTGGATTTTGCAATGTTGCAACAGTCGATTTGAGATGTTGCAATAGTCGATTTAAGATGTTGCAACATATATTTTTATGCTACAACTGTCGATTTAAGATGTTGCAATATTTGTTTTTTGGATGTTGCAACAGTCGATTTGAGATGTTGCAACATGTTTTTTTGAATGTTGCAACAGTCGATTTGAGATGTTGGAACATGTGTTTTTTCGATGTCGCAACAGTCGGTTTGAGATGTTGCAACATGTTTTTTCTGGATGTTGCAACAGTCGATTTAAGATATTGCAACATGTTTTTTTTGGATGTTGTAGCTGTCGATTTAAGATGTTGCAACATATTTTTGTTGATGTTACATGAGGTTTCAGTATGTTGCAAACCTTTGTTCTTGAATGTTGCAAGTAATGATTAACATATGATCCATTTGTCTCTCTTTTCATCTCTCCCCCTCACGTACGACAAGGTGCGGTGTCTGCAAGCGCTATAGGAAGCGCAACCACTATTATCGTGGTTTACTATTGCATCACTGTGTTAGAAATCATGGTGTACCTATCTGTAATCGTAGATCCGGGGTAAGCCTCCTCGCCTTTGTGTAGTTGCACCGCAGCAGGGTAGACGTTGGTACCGTGGGGTTGTTGGCGTCATGGTGGCGATGTAGTGGACCGGTGGTGACGCTGCAAGGGCGATGGCGGTGCGGTAGGGCATCCCGTCGCTGGTAGCACTCCTTTAGATCGGATTAGGTTTCTCTGTGGTGGGATTGCGGCGGCTCTGGTCAACCTCGTTAGTCGAGCCCAGTTCCTCACTCCTCTATTTATAGTGCTGTGCGACAGGGGCCCACCAACCACATTAGGGTTGGGCGCCCCCGATCAAGGCACAGATCCAAGGGCTCAATAGGCCGTTGGGCCTATTGGCGGAGATCAACTAACATTCTCCCCCTTGATCTCATTACTATCTTTCAATTTCATATCATTTACTTTTGTTCATTCCATTACAGATTAGCGCATAGAGCATGTCTCATCATCACGGTCCATTGCCGATGGATTTAATAGCTACAACACACTACTTTGTTTTGAAATAGATACTTATCTTTGGGCCTTTTTTGTCTAGAAATTTTAGGCTTTTCCTTAAACCCATGCTAGCTACATGTTCTCTAAACACGTTGGGTGGTAAGCCTTTTATAAGCGGATCCGCGAGCATCTTTTCTGTACTTATATGCTCAAGACTTATGACTTGATTCTGGACTTTATCTTTCACAACATAATACTCTATGTCAATGTGTTTGGCAGCACCACTTGACTTATGTTGTGAGCATACTATACTACCGGATTATTATCGCAGTATAACTTAAGTGGTCTATAGATGTCGTCAACCACCTTCAAACCGGGTATGAACTTCTTTAGCCAGTTCACCTGCCCCGTTGCCTCATAACACGCTACAAACTGTCATACATTGTGGACGATGTAGTGACGGTTTGCTTTGAGCTTTTCCATGAAATAGCTCCCCTTTGCGAGAGTGAATACATATCCCGACGTGGATTTTCTATTATCTCCCGCATAATCAGAATCTGAATATCCCACTATATGGAGTGAATCAGATCTTCTATACGTCATCATGAGGCCTTTCGTTCCTTGCAAACAATGTAAGACTTTCTTTACCAATTTCCAGTGTTCTATTCCAGGATTGCTCTGGAATCTGCCAAGTAACCCGGTAACAAATGCCAAGTCAGGGCGCGTACATACTTAAGCATATTGCAAGCTTCCGACAGCTGAAGCATATGGAACCACTTTCATTTGATCGATCTCATATTGGTTCTTGGGGCATTTAAAATCCCCATATCTATCGCCCTTGACTATATGAGCTGGTAAGGGACTATATTTGTGCATACAGAATTTCTTTAAGATCTTTTCTATGTATGCTTTTTGTGACAGTCCTAATACCCCTTTACTTCTATCTCGGTGAATCTCGATCCCTAGAACGAACGAAGCTTCACCAAGATCTTTCATATCAAATTTTGAGGATAAAAACTTCTTTGTCTCCAGTAGTAGACCGACATCACTACTAGCAAGTAAGATATCATCCACATATAGGACAAGGAAGATAAACTTCTCATTCTTAAACTTTGTATAGGCACAATTGTCCTCTACATTCTCTTTAAAACCTAAAATTCTTTATTGTCTGATCAAACTTCAAGTACCACTGTCTTGAAGCTTGTTTTAATCCATAAATGATTTTCTTTAGACGGCATCCCATTCATTCTTTTCCTTCCATGACAAAACCTTTTGGTTGCGCCATGTAAACATTTTCTTCTAAGTCCCCATTGAGAAATACCGTCTTTACATCCATCTGATGTAATTCTAAATCGTAATGTGCCACTAATGCCATTATGATTCTGAAGGAATCCTTACATAAGACTGGAGAAAAGGCTCATTGTAATCAATCCCTTCTCTTTGCGTAAAGCCATTTGCCACAAGTTGCACTTTATATCTCTCTATATTCCCTTAAGAGTCAAGTTTTATTTTGTAGACCCATTTACAGCCTACTGCTTTGGCTCCTTTAGGAATTATTTTCAAGTCCCAAACTTTATTGACATTCATTGATTTCATTTCATCTTTCATGGCCTCAAGCCACTTTGATGAATGATCACTTCTCATGGCTTCTTCAAATAAGGTGGGATCATCCTTCATTTAAAATTCCTCAGTGTTGTACACTTCATAATCAGCAGAAATAGCTGATTTTCTAACTTTCTGAGACCTTCTAGGGGCCTCCACATTTGGCACATCTTCTGTTTGAGGCTGTTGTTGCTCCCCCTCATGTGTGGCAATAGGTTCTATAGGATCCTGAAGAACAGTTCCTCATGGTCATTCATTGTTGCCACAGGTGGAATAACAACAGGTGCTGACACCACAGTATCTTGCACTGCCGGTGCAGCGACAGCAGGTAGTGAGAAAATTGGCTCATGAATCATTGGAGTGGGCGCATACACCCGTTTCTCTTTAAGGTCAATTTCTCAAGCTACCATGCTCCCCCTCATCAATTCATCTTCTAGGAAGACAGCGTGTCTCGTTTCCACAAACTTTGTATATCTCTCTTGACAGTAGAAACGAAAACCTTTTGACTTTTCTGGGTAGCCAATGAAATAGCAACTTACTGTTTTGGGATCTAGCTTCTCAATGTCTGGGTTAAATACTTTAGCCTCAGTAGGGCTCCCCCACACACGCAAGTGGTTTAGTGAGGATACTCTTTCTGTCCACAACTCATACGGTGTTTTGGGCACCGACTTACTTGGTACTTTATTGATATGAATGGTGGTTTTTAACGCCTCCATCCATAGGCTCAACTGTAAGATGGAGTAACTTATCATACTGCACACCATATCTATCAGGGTACGATTGCATCTTTCAGCTACTCTATTCTGCTGAGGTTCACCTAGTGTAGAATACTGGGCTACTTTGTCATTCTCCTGTAAGAACCTTGCAAAAGGTCCAGGAACTTGGCCATATGGGGTATGCCGACCGTAGTACCCCCCACGGTCGGACCTGACTATCTTAATCTTTAAATTGTGTTGATTTTCAACTTTTGCCTTAAATATCTTAAATTTATCCAATGCTTCTTTTCTTTCTTTGATTGGATAAATGTAGCCATAATGGAAGTAATCATCTGTGAATGTTATGAACGAAACATAATCATCCACACTCTTTACAGGAAACTGACCACAGATGTCTGTGTGAATAATCTGTTAAATTCATGCGCTTTGTTTGGCATCTTTCTTAATTTTCTTTACATACTTTTCTTTTATGCATTCTGAGAGCTCTAATGGAGGAAGAATATTATTCTTAACTAGTCTTTTTATTCTCTCCCTCGAAATATGGCCTAAACGATAGTGCCATAATTTTAACGACGTATTGTGAGCTCTCTTATGCCACCATTATCAAAGTAACTCTCTGTCACCAGCTGCTTTATCAGCTAGGTAGCATACATCTTTGAAGAGCCAGTGAACTGACTCTTTATTCTATCCAGGTACTCTTTGACCGTGTCATACTCTGGGATTGAGCCCACAATTACAGACTCAATCGTGTTCTTTATCATAGCCAAACATTTCTTATTGACAGTGACCCACTTCCTATGCACTAGGGCATAGGACATCTTTCGGAATTTTAAAATCCCTCTCTTTAGTTGCCCAAACGGCATCATCCTCGTTTGTCTCCCTCATCGGTGCCACAGGCTCTGTAGAACACGGCGAGGTGACTACCCAGTCCACCTTAGACAAGATGAAAATCAGGTCAAACATTTTCTTAACATAAAAATAACACCATTTGCATGCCTTGATTCCAACGTTGGTCAAAATCAAAACATATAACTGTACGTATACACTAATTCTACATCACCGTTGGGCAGAAATAGAATTAATGTATAAAATCATTAAAATTCACAACTATTCTTACACACTAATTCTACACCACCGTTGGGCAGAAATAGAATTAATGCATAAATCATTAAAATTACGATATTGTTATTAACAACGTTGGTCAGAAAATAACAACATCATAATCATGTCAAAATCTCTTTTTCTCCAATTAAATATCACATTGGTTCAAAATAACTGGAGAATAAACAATTTGTTTAGTAGCGGAAAAACTCTATTTTTCTCCAATTAAATATCACGTTGGTTCAAAATAACTGAAGAATAAACAATTTCTTTAGCAGCGGAAAAACTCTCTTTTTCTCCAATTAAATATCACGTTGGTTCAAAATAACTACAGAATCAACTATTTCTTTAACAGCGGAAAAAGTATACTCAATTTCTTGAATTTTACCCATAGGGAAAAATTACTTTTTCTATTTTCTTTGAGCTATTTTTCATTTTCCAGAAATAAGCAATTACTGGAAAATAAAAAAAGAAAATACTGATCTTGGGCCAAAACTGGCACAGTGGCCCGGCCCAGATCTGGCCTTTTACTCTCGCGTGAGTGCGCTGCGCTGACCCAGGCCGCAACCTGGTCCTGGGCCGGCAAAGCAGCCCGGTGTGCCCTCGCCCGCCTAGGCCGAGAGCGGCCCGTGCTTCCATCGTCGTCAGATTTCATCCGACGGCCGTCCGATCGTTTTGGCCGAACAAAAACCTTCTCCGGCCGTGGTCCCCGAACCCTAGAGGCCATTCGGCTCTTTTCTTCCTCTCTCTTCGTCGTCTCTCCTCTTCCTTTCTCTCTCAGCCGCAACCAACAGCAACCGAGAGTGAGCGAAGGCGGTGGAGCGAGGCAGCTATGGCGCCGTCGCCGGCCCCTCGCAGGCGCGCATGCTCCCCAACGGGTGAGCACGCCGCCGTCGAGCGGCCTGGCCGCGGTGCCCCCGTGGCTGAGCCCGGCGAGCAGCTGCCCCCCGGCTCGGCCCTTCTTCTCCCACGCCGGCGAAGGGCCATCTCGACGCACGGCGAGATAGGTCCGTTCCCCCTTTCCCCTTCTCCGATTTGGTTCTTGATTCTCTTTTCGGTTGAGTCCGATTTGGATTTCTTTTGATTCCTTTTCTTTTCGGAGTTCATCCGAATCAGGATCTAGGGTTAGGGTTTCGCTTTTCTTTTGATTTCTTTTCTTTTCTATTTATACCGAATCATTCTCTTCCCTTCCTCGTCACGAGTTAGGGTTAGGGTTCCGACCCCATTGTTCTTCTTCTTTCTTTGGATTTCCTTTCTTTTCTTCTCTGGTTCTGGGTTCGGCTTTGATTCTGTTCTAGGCCGAATCCTTCTTGCTTTGTTCTTTCCTTCACCCAGTTAGGGTTAGGGTTAGAGAACCCCTTCTGTCTATTCGTGGGTTAGGGTTCAGCTTGAAGTGCTGAGACCCCCTATCTCTTCTCTGATCCGAACACGGATGTTCTTCTCTTGTTTTCTTGTCACGCGCCGGCGAGGACGGCGGTGCAGCATCTTTCCCCGCTTGGTGGCGGTGGTGACCGGGGTTCCAGTGACGTCCGCCACCCCGGTCTCTTTTTAATTTGCTTTTACCCGATTAGGGTTAGGGTTACACACTGGCAACCTGGCTCTGATACCATTGTTAGAAATCATGGTGTACCTATCTGTAACTGTAGATCCGGGGTAAGCCTCCTCGCCTTTGCGTAGTTGCACTGCAGCAGGGTAGACGCTGGTACCGTGGGGTTGTCGGCGTCATGGTGGCGATGCAGTGGACCGGTGGTGACGCTGCAAGGGCGATGGCGGTGCGGTGGGGCATCCCGTCGCTGGCAGCACTCCTTTAGATCGGATTAGGTTTCTCTGTGGTGGGATTGCGGCAGCTCCGGTCAACCTCGTTAGTCGAGCCCAGTTCCCCACTCCTCTATTTATAGTGTTGTGCGACAGGGGCCCACCAACCACATTAGGGTTGGGTGCCCCCGATCAGGGCGCAGATCCAAGGGTCCAATAGGCCGTTGGGCCTATTGGTGGAGATCAACTAACACGCTGCAGAAAAGAGAGAACTAGAAGGGGATGAGTGCTGGGGTGGGATGGATAGAGCGAAAGCCTCTTGATCCGAAAGGGAAGGAGCACAGCAGAAACCTTTGGATACGAAAGGGAAGGAGCGCCGGGGTAGAGCGGTAAGTGTCCTGATCAATTGTTTATATCCGGACACTAGTATTGCCCATCTAGAAGTGCAAGGATTCACTTCTTACATGAGTTGATATAAATTGTGATTTCCTAAAATGTCTTATAGATGGTTTCATTCACCTAAAGATTTTCTCGATCTATTATTTTGTACATAGTCTCATTAGTCAACATAAGCTGCGATCGTGAGTGCCTATATTACACTTATAAGAGCATCTGAATTTTTATTTCAGTTCCAGGGTTCCAGGGCCCAGAAATCTCAAGACCGACCGGGCTGTTAACGGGATTCCTTTATCTCGATGGATCTTCCACGGCACGGCCCTAATCAACCGACAAAAAGCCAGCACAACACAGGAGAGCCTGCCAAATGTAAGTGCCTCAGCATGCAACGCAGCCACTCTCGTCTGGCCGGCCAGAGATCGTGCCGCCGGCTGTATGCCTCCCTACACTACACAATCTGCTGCTGTTGGTAGCTACTAGGTACTCCTACTCCGTATATTATTGTGACCCTCCCTTTAATTAATTAGACCTTAATCAACTTGCAATCCGTCGTCCAATCCCCGACCAGGTTGCACTGCACCAACAAGCAGACTTGTTCATCCCGTGCAAACAAACCTAAACCGCGACAGCGCCACACCATGATGCGGCATGATGAATTAATCCGCAGCTCAGATGTTGTTAACGGTCGTGCCCCAGCTTTAGCTACTACTTGCCCGGACGGAACTCTCTATTATCCGGATAGTTAGAGAGTGGTGGACGAAAAAAGATGGGTTGAAATAAATTTAGTGTCTTTAATATTAGGTATATAGATCACTTTCTTTTGGAAAGACTCTTGGCTTTATGACAAACCATTATGTATGATGTTTCCTGATCTTTTTAAATTCTGTAAACAGCAGAACATTTTGGTGGAAACATCTCTCAAAATATTTCTTTTACTCGATGGTTAATGGATGACCTGCTCTTGGATTGGCATAGAATTCTAGATGATATGGGAAAACTTAGCTTCTCATCTGAGGATGATCTAGTTTCTTGGAAATTTGGGTCTCTTGGTCGGTTTAGTGTCAAATCAGTATACAATGCTTTGACTATCGATGATTCTGGCCCTTATCACAAGAAAATATGGAAAGGGAAAGTTCCGGCAAAAATAAAGATTTTTCTCTGGTTGTTAATGAAGAATGCATTTCTAACTAAGGATAATTTGCTGAGAAGGAAATGGATTGGTAGCCCTCTGTGTTACTTCTGTAATCAAGAGGAAACTGTGTCTCATCTTTTCTTCCAATGTAGCACAGCCAAGGCTGTTTGGGCGATTGTTGCCAAATGCATTGGTGCCAACAATGTACCAAAATCTTTTGGACAGTGCTGGCTTTGGTGTGATAAGTGGCTCCCATTTGGCAAACAATTTCATACTGTTGGGATTGCAGCTATATGCTGGGCTATTTGGAAAACAAGGAATAAAGCTTGTTTTTAATGGGAAAATGCTTAAGAATCCTGCATCAATCATACGTTATGCATGTGCGCTCATGGGTTACTGGACAGGTTTATTTCCGGAGATGGACAAGGAAGCGCTGAAGGCTAGGGTGGACACCATGCTTCAGATTGCCGCCAAGCTGCTCGGTAAGAAGATGCACAATGATGGAAGACTCCTCCTGGAAGACAAACCCGATGATAATGCACAGGAATGAAGTGGGAAAAGAGTAGGGGCCATCCAGTTTCAGTGTCTGGTGCCTTTCTTTTGGCTGCCTTTGTAATTTCATCCAGCTGTGTGTTGAGCCTGGCTTGTTGGTCTGGTTATCTCTGTAACGTTTTTTGGCGTGTTGCTCTATGAGCTGGGAACGTTAAGGCTAGTTGGAGGCCGTAACCGTAAGTCTGGCATGTCTTTTTTTTCCCTTTTGTCTGAAACAGTCTACAAAACTCTGTATTTCCGTTGAATCTAATGGAAATGAGGGATGCCTCCGGTTTGAAAAAAAAAATATTAGGTACATAGATATAGATATCCTACCTGATGGGTTGGGCCGGGGTTAAGGCCATGACCATGATCGAGTGAGCATAGCAGCACAGGACAGCGAGCCAATAGATAGACGGCAACGGCACATCGATGGATCCATGGATTATATATTAGCGGGAGCGTCCGTACTTGATGACCGCTCGCTGTCGAGTCGAGTGCATGTCACCACCGTACCAACACGTACTCCGATCCTACAGACGATCGACGTGCACTGCTGTGTTTGCAGAGGGGGAGAAGGAAGGAAGATCCGCACCACATGGCGTTGGCTGGCTCGCTCATGGTCATGGATGATGATCCAGCCCAGCAGGTTTCGCGCCATCCTGGGTTAGCGTTTGTCAACGGTCGGGTCGGGTCCGTCTTATTCCATGATGATAGATAGGAGTAGATGGCTAGCCAGTTTAGTTTCGGTAATGATATAGACTGCGCGGCCGGGGCGGCCGGACGCACCATTCCACAGCCCGTTTCCCCACACTCGTACTTCCCCCTGCTCCACCCGCTCTCCCGTACTCGCACTCCGCCCGCTCTCCTGGACACCGCGCCCGTGCACGCAAGCTCGCTGCGCGCCCCACCCACCCGTGCTCCCTCCCTCCCTCCCTCCGTCTCTCGCCCCTCTGAGCCCGTTCGCTGGTTGGTTTCTGGGCTGATAAGCCCGGCTGGTGCTGGTTTATTGTGAGAGGAAAACATTGTTGGCTGACTAATAAGTCATAGCTGAAACCAACAAGCGAACAGACTGTCTGCGACCTCCATGCACCCCCATGCTCCCTGCAACCTGGCTCCCGCACCCCCACCGGAGATGAGGACGACGATGGCGGCTCTAACGAGGTAGGTCGCGGAGGGATCTGGATCTTAACCCTCCTCCTCCTCCTCCTCTGGATCTGAGGGTTGCGGCGGTGGCTAGGGTTTCGGCGAGCTTTGGAGTCAGATCTCGCCGTGTTGCAATAGATTTTTTTTATGTTGCAACAGATGATTTCGAATGTTGTAATGGGATTTTTTGGGTCGTTGTAACAGATGTTTTTGCAATGTTGAGATGTTGCAGTACATTTTTCGAATGTTGCAGCATAATTTTTTGATGTTGCAGTACATATTTTTTCGATGTTGCAGTACATGTTTTTCGTTGTTAGTAGATTTTTTTCAATGTTGCAATGCGTGTTTTTCAGTGTTGCACTGCATATTTTTCGAGGTTGCAGTACATATTTTTCGTTGTTGCAGTAGATATTTTTCGATATTTGCAGTGTATGTTTTTTATTGTTGCACTACATATTTTTCGATGTTGCAGTATTTACAATCCGATGTTGCACTATATAGTTTTTCTATATGTTTTTACAATGTTGCGGTAGAAGTGTTTCATGATCTTTTGGGACAGTGGCGCGGTTGGGGAACGGGTGCGTTGGGAAAGGGGGGACAGGAGCATGTTGGGGAGCGGAGCCGTCGTCGGGGACACGACGGGGTGGGGGTGCTCCTATGGGGGCGAGGCAAACGGATGGGGCTGGGGATGAGGATGGAAATGGAGAGGGGGATGAGGTGTGGCGGCACGAGATGCGGCGCGTGTCGGGCGTGCATGGGGCTCCCTGATGAAAGCGGGCTCGTATGCATGCGTGTGAGGAGCAGATTGGTTGCGAGCGGACGCACATAAGGGACAACAGCGTGAGCGTTCGGGCGCTAGCAGTTCGGGTTTAGTTTGGCAGAGAAAACGTAAACACAGCGGGTGCGGAGACTTGCGTCACACACTATAGCTAGCTACTGGCCACGTACGTACGTACGCAGAGACCTTCCATCTGTTATGGAGTACGTATTTGCGTCATTGCGTGTTGGATCAGGTATGTATGTATTCGAGATCAGGTGTTGCGAAAGAGAAATAGGTGTCGCCTTCCCTTACTAATCGATCCCTTAGGCTTGCTTGGCATAAGTCACTACTGGAAACAGGGCCTTTGCCGAGTGCAAACTGTTTTGCCGAGTGTCAAAAATCGGGCACTCGATAAAGACCTTCTTTGTCGAGTGCCGTACTCGGCAAATAATTCTTTGCCGAGTGCCGGGCACTCAACAAAAAAGGACACTCGGCAAACGACTTCTTTGTCGAGTGACTTCTTTGTCGAGTGCCAGGCTCTCGACAAAGGCGCGGCACTCGGCATAGGCTGCCCCGCGTAACGGTGTTCGGCCACGTCCTTTTTTACCGAGTGCCTGCTGTTAGGCACTCGGTAATTTTTTTTAAAATACTTTGCCGAGTGCCCCTGACACGGCGCTCGACAAAGATTCAATATTCGGCAAAGGGAGGAATTAAAAAAATACATTTTTAAATACCTTTGCCGAGTGCCCCTGTGAAGACACTCACCAAAGAGGAAATTTCTAAAAAAATCAAAAATCCTCTTTGTCGAGCGCCTTATTCTTGGCACTTGGCGAAGACCCCCTTTACCGAGTGTCATGCCCCGACGCTCGACAAAGTTTTTTTTGTTTTTGGCCTCCAAATTTTTTGTGCAGCCCTTTTAAAGTACCAAGAACTCCTCGTTAGAATTTAGGGATTTTTTGTGGTTTTTTGATATATTTAGTTACTTTATTTTGTTTACTTGATTTTTTTTGAAAAATATAAATTTGAACTGCACGTGGTACGAATAATGAAATTTAATGATTCAAAAAATGATAGTCATGTTACTGAGTGTAGTGTGAGGCCATATCCATGAACGGACCTGAAATTTCGGACATCTTGTTCACGAAACATGACCGCGAACTTACGTGCGAAGTGTTTTTAAATTCTATAAAAAGCAAACGAAGTCCGAAAATCATGAAACTTGTTGAGATGTCGTGATATCGTATGTGGAGGCTATGATAAAAATTTGAGAAGATTTCATGCATATTGTCACGTACGATGCTTACAAACCAGGACATATGTACATGTGTCACGGATAGGAGGAGGAGGAGGAGGACCGCTGGCCGCAGGAGGGCTCCGTCTCCTCCCACGCCGCATGAGGAGAAGCTGGAGGAGGTGGTGGCGCCCGTGGATGAGTCGGACGAGGAGCTGGTTCGGCAGACGGACGAGGAGGAGGGGCCACACGAGGACGACGAGTGGGAGGCGGCAGGCACGGGTTCCGCTTCCTCTGACTCCTCTTCGAGTGTCTACTTGCGAGGTCCCGCCAGCCTTCCACAGGTTTCGCTTCCTCACCAACGCCCAGTGATTCGCCCCGAAGGATAAAGTAAGTAACTTTATATGTTATCACCACTACTTCATATGATATGATGAAAAAAACTAATAATTTTTCTTAATCACTTGTGTAGGAACTGGGTGGTTGTGTCGGGTGGTAGCGCACGGCTAGTCAACGGCATCCTGGGTCTTCTATGCAGGCAACACTTCTCCGGCATTGTCACATACGCATCGAAGACGGAGACGGCCTACTCGTTTGACCACTACGCCGTCGCCCTCGATGCGGAGTACCCCAACAAGGCGGCGCGGGTAAAGGCAGCGTTTTGAGTAAGTCTCCCTCGCACAACATTGCTCAATACGTCGCATTCATTGGACTTTTCTTGAAATAATGAATGAATACATCGCTTTTGTATGTAGACTTATTACAGATGCGATGAGGGATTTGTGGCCAGGGCGGAGCAGGTGACTACCAAAGCCTATAAAAACTCGTCACCAACATGCATCACGAGGTGCGCATCCAGGCCATCGTAACCTACTACGGTTCGAAGCTTGGAGAGAGAAAAACCAAGAAAGACGCAAGAGAGATGCAGCTGACCCAAGAGTAGTACCTTGAGGTAAATGAAGAACATCAATATTAATTCGTTTTGAGATTAAGTTGGTTTAATTTGATCTTCTTATATGTCCAATACTTGATGACGTATAGATGATTTCCTGATGGTGCCAAGCGTATCCTGAGTGCTGGGCGATGATGGTGGAGAGGTGGTTCACGGAGGAGTACCTCAAGATACACAGGGATGCCCGGGACCGTCGTTTGCAGATGCAATGTCCAGTACACCATCAAGGCAGCCACAACCTCGCCGCATACAAACAAGCATGGGTACGCGAATTTATTTATCTATTGTGACGCTCAGTTCTGCCTGATTTCTAATCATCGTGCTGTCTTTTTCACAGTCGGCGTCACATAGTGGCCAGGCTTGCTCGAACTTCTAGGCATGGTGTATGACCCACAAGGGCAAGGCGACGTCCGACGTCTCCTTCAATCTCGAGGACCCGCCCGAGGCATATACGAACCTAAGCGTTCACTCCCACATCAGTGAGTATACTGAGGTGACGAGGTTGCTCTATGGGCCAGACCACGATCCGAGCACCCAGGACTTTGATAGAGAGGCCGTCATGAGGGCGGGGCAAGGCAAGAAGCATGGACCGTTTTGGCTTGGCAACGACGTCATCGACATGGCCTCTACTCCCTCTCTCTCCCAGATTCGAGCATGGAGCATGAGCGAGAGCCCGGCCATTCGCACACGGCCGACCGCTGCACAGCACCGGGTCGACGTACTCGAGGTTATTTCTGTTTTACTCGTCATACATTGATCTTTACACACCTTAATTAGCTTTGTATTACTGAAACATTAGAATGAAATATTGCAGGCCCGGCTGGAACAAGAAATAAGGCAACGTCAGGAGCTGGAGGCCGGGCAGCAGAGGATGGCGGCCCAGCTGGAGGCCGAGCGAGCCGAGCGGCAGGCCTAGGCGCAGAGGCTGACGAACATTACGGAGTTCCTACAAGGGCTTGGGCAACGTGTGGGCTTCTCTCTACCAGCTGGGCTGTTGGTTCCACCTCCGTCTCCGCGTCCTGCAGCTGCAGCTACTCCTGTGAGTATGAAAGTTTTTTACTTTCGCTTGTGCTTTGCTTGTTTGGCATCTACCTTTCTAGATTAGCTATCTAAATAATCTTGTCTCACATGCAATCTTTTCTTCTTTGTGCAGTCTCCATCTGACGGTGGTTCGAATAATCCACCTCATGCACCTCCGAATGATGGAGCTGGGCCTTCACCACAGTCGCAGTGGCCGAGATGAGTGCACGTTGTATTTTTTTATTTGTTGTTCACTTGGTAATAGGCTTGTGATATACTTGTGGACTTTGATGGACTTGTGATAGACTTGTGGATTTATTTGGATGGACTTGAGCACTTATTATTATATATGCGATATATATTGTGATGGATGTGATATGTGCGGATGGATGTGTGGATGGATGAGATATATATGTGATGGATGAGATATATATGTGATATATGTTTGTATGAATTTATTTGTCATGATGGAATGTAAAAAAATTAAAATTTACCGTTTTGGGTCACTTTGCCGAGTGCTGCACTCGGTAAAGGACTACGTTGCCGAGTGCCATGGTCACAGCACTCGGCAAAGTTGAAAAAATGGGCGCTCGAAAAATCATTTTTCTAGCTTTGCGAGTGCCATGACCATGGTACTCGGCAAAGAATTTTTTTAAAAAAAAATCAAACTTTGCCGAGTGCCGGTCAGAGGGCACTCGGCAAAGAATTTTTTTTAAAAAAATCAAACTTTGCCGAGCGCTGGCCAGGGGGCACTCAGCAAAGAATTTTTAGAAAAAAAAACAAAACATCTTTGCCAAGGGCCGGATAGAGGGCACTCGGCAAAGATTTTTTTTTAAAAAAAATCTTTGCCGAGTGTCTGTAGGGTTGGCACTCGGCAAAGCGACCGTCAACGCGGCCGACGCCGTGACGGTCGCTTTTATTTGCCGAGTGCCCGATAAAAGACACTCGACAAAGAGAGCTTTACCAATCAATTTTTTGCCGTGTGTTCTTTGCACTCGGCAAAGACTTTATCGAGTGTAATTTAACTTTTACCGAGCGCCTCAGGCACTCGATAAAGAACCTGAATGCAGTAGTGAGTGGCCCGACAGATGTTGCAGGGAAGCAAGCAAGCAATAGCAAAGCTGCTTCTTCATTCACAGGCTATGGCTATGCCGCCGCCGACAGTCCGATCCATCACCCCCAGCCCGATACCCATGGCCTCTGATCGATGTACTCCCACTAGTACTACTAATAATCTGATGATTTCCGTCCCGGCCAGCCCCTCACCCTGCACCCTGCGCCTCGCATCACCTGCCCCGGCCTCTCTCTCTCTCATCGATCGCCTACCCTCACACTCCACGGTCCGGTTCCATACCGTCGCGCGCGCGCGCGCTCTCTCTCTCTCTTTCTTCCTGGTGCATATATAAAAGGAGAGGGCTCGAACCTTCTTCTTCCTCGCTCCGTCCACTGCCAGTGCCACCCCACCGTTCCGAGTTCCCCGACGAGCGAGGATGAGATGAGAGCTCGAGATATATCATCAGTGAGAGGGACCACGCTGGAGAAGCAGGGCACGTGCATGCTCTTCTCGCGCGCTCCTCTCCTTCGTGCATCTATCTCCATGGATATGGATTGGATCGGAGAAGCTAGCTAGTATGCTGCACGCACGTGTTCTCCTTCTCCATCACGGTCTTTCTCACTTCGCCATGCATGGCCATGGAATCGAATCGGTCATATCGTTGCAAGCTATCGGTGGTCGTCGGTGATAATGATCGATACGTACATACGTATACCCTACCCCTCGCCGCCATTCGAGATCCGGCCAAAGGTATGTTCGTCATCACCGGCCGGCGAGCACTGATAGTTTATTATTCATGATCATGTAGTAGATCATATGTTTTAATTCTGTCAATGAAGACACACTGCACTGTGCATGCATCTTCTTGCCAAATTTCCAATTCGATCTCCTATCTTCAGCCTTTGATGGCGGCCAGCGGCCGGTTTATGTTTGTGTATATATATGCTGCCAAGAATTCCTGCCATTTGTCTCCTCGTGTTGCTCTGATCTTCCTCCCAGAATAAGCAAATAAGTAATTCAGAAGGTTATTATATACGCATAGTGAGGCCGCCTAAAGTTTGCTACCTCCAGCTGAATGCATATAATGCAGCTACAAAATCAGATGTGTCCCTTTCCCCTTTTCCGTTTCCCACTTTGTTTATTGCACGGGCATGACGCATGTAGTTGGTAAAAAAAAATATCGCCCTGTTCGTTAGGCCGATAAGTAGTTGATTTTTTGTAAGAAAAAAATATTGTTCGTTGGCTGAAAAAGTACGGCTTATAAGCTAAGCTGCTGCTTGTTGAAATCCGTGTCCTTGCTGATTTTGTCAAACCAGATTAATTAGTTAAATTACTTTAACTGTGGTTCAACCTTCCTGAATGGTTTAATTAGTAAGTTGGTAACCGGTAAGAGTTAATGTTGCTATCACAAATTGAAGAAACCAACTTCTTCTCCTATCCCTAATCCTAACTTAAAAATGCGAGCGTGTATTACGTTACGTGATGACGCACACACAGGCCCGTTCGCTTCGCTGAAAAACAAGTCAAAACAATCTTCCGGTTGATTTGTTGGGAGAGAAAAACACTATTCTGACTGAAAAAGCAAGCTGAAAAAGACGGATTACAAGAGAAACGAATAGGCCCAAAGTGGTATACACTGTACACATCGTCAGCTAGGTAAAAAAAAGGGGGGTGCCGTGTGCATTTCTTTTATTTCACCATAGTTAACTCACTTCAACTAGGAGTAGACTATTGTTTTTTTTAAAAATAATGTAGTCCAAAAGCAAACTCACCTACACATAAACATATGCACACACATCCTATCCCTGTAAATACCTCTGAAAAACTGAGACAACAGATTTGAGAGGTAATAAAGTTAACCACGCACATTTCGATCCTCTATTTTATTATCTTTTTGAGAGATGATAAAGTTAACCATGCACATTTCGATCCTTTATTTTATTATCTTTTCTTCTCATTATCAGTATAAACTTTTTTTCCGGACCAGAGTTGGGTTGTTGCAATCAAATAAAGTGTGGTACAAGCTAGCAAACACGTCCACTAAGCGAATTAACGGTCGACGTTTTATTCTTGTGGGTAACTAATCGCTTCAATTTGTCATTGATTTATTCCTGTTGGTAGAAATAAATTTGGTCGTTGCCTCGTTGGACATCAAGTGATGCATCATGTTCACAAATGGCCTTCGAGGAAATTGGTTGGTGACTCGATTGAGTGTCCTTAATGCATCATCATCTGTGGGCTTTTTGGCACAAGTTTAGGGAGAAATTGGAAACCAAGACCAACCAAGTGACACCCAAAGTAACCTTTTTTGATAAATAATACATATAGACACCTATTCGCAAGTTTGTTTTGAGTATCTAGTGATGATCCAAACATTCTGGATTTTAGGGTGGATTGTTATAATCAAAACCTTAAATTACAATAATCCTATAAAATCCAAGTCAGACTTGCTGTTTGGTGATTATAGGCATTTCTCATTTTAAAATAATCTAGGGATCCAAACACTGATTATTAAAATACATAATCTCGGTTATTATAATCCTATACATAATCTAGATTATAATAATTCGGTTGTAGTCAAACAGGCTCTATAATTCATTATTCAACCCATTTCTACTGGTTGGCGATGACCCATGGGCTTTTGGGACGAGGCTTGGGGCGTTGTTGTGTCCTGGAACTCGAGTGACGACCTCTGTTTGTTTCAGTATTTGGTCCACTAGCATGGTGGAGGGACAAAATGGATGCAACTGATAAGTGCACCAGCAGCCAGAGAATGCTTCTATTTCTATATATATACGCGGAAGGGCAAAAAGCCAAGTTATTATTGTTTACTTAGTTTTGAAACCGCTTTGCCTTTGCAAGTTGCAAACAGGTAAAGCCGTCCATGATGTCTTGTTAAGACTCCTTAAAAGTCTCTAAGCTACCCCCTTTGTTTTTACATGTTACATTAAGTCAAACAATATTATCTTTAACCATATATTTTTTAGAAAACCTTATAGTTTTGCAACATATAAATTATATACTATGAAAGTATTTCTTATAGTGAATCTAACAACATAAATCTTATATCATGAACCTATATAACTTTTTAAAATCGATATTCAAAGATCCAAATATTTGACTTAGGATAAAGTTAATAACGGAGAGAGTAATACTCATGATACATACTATAAAATGAAAAGAGAGATCCTATAAATGCTCACAGAAATAGAAACATCGTACCCTCATTTCAATAGACTCTAACCATCATTGATTGTAATAGACATTGGATCTATTGTATTTCCAAGAAAATTACTACATGTTCCATTATGTAAAATTGTCTAAAATTGCACCATAAATATATACCTAAATTACCCCCTTCTACACCTAAGGTAACCATAGATCTTCATCTAGATTACCTGTCATCTTCATCTAGATTACCTGTCTATGTCTTTATGAAAAATGTTGTAAACTAAAATTCTAAATTTATTAGATCTAAATTATCCAGAGCTGCCATTATTTACCAAAATCCTAAATCAACATCTAAATTACATACCTTTGTTACTATTAAAAAAAGCAAGGTACATATAATTCTAAATTACCACCTCATTTTGCCATTATTAACATATAAAAACAAAAATCAACATTTGCATATATGATGTGTGTCACCATGCAGACCTCGCATACATTTGTGTAGGATATTATGCGTAATATTTGATTTACATATCAAACACATAGCTCAAAATATGGTTTTGACTCAAGTCATATAAAATATTAATGGAGGTGCCATGTAAAGAGGAGAGACTTGGATAGGGATGAAAACACAACTAAAGTTTGTCACAATTGTATAACTATCCACGAGTATTGTATTAACTAAATTATCTATGAGTACTATTTAAAATTATGAATAAATGAGATAGGGAACAAAGATAAAGCAATTTTGAGTATCCATTGGACCTAATTTATCTATGCAATTTTAACACTTTTTTAAGATTAGGAACATGGCCTTCACATATTAATAAGGAGAAGAGAGAATTACATGCGCATGCAACGCAACCAGCTTCCCAGATTCGACAGGTTTGCCAAGCTGGGTAAAAAGAACCACTCACATCCTAGGGGTGGTACAACGATGGGGCATAACAACTTAGCTCCCGAAGACAATGGATCTGCATCTTCTAAAGTCACCAAACAAACAAACAAACAACCATCGTCTACCTCTGCCAAAAACTTGCATGCAAGAAGCTCCATTTGATTTCCAAGATAACTTCCCTAACCACCGGCTTCCACTCCCCGACACTAACAAACTGCAGGTGGCAACTCATTGACCACCAGGCACCAGCTCACACATGTGTGACAACACGTTGGAACAACAACATGATCCCAAGCACATACTGTACACACCTAATCTGCTCAGTTAGACTAGTGATGCAAAATATAACTCACTTATATATACGCACCTAAGTAGTGTTTATAATTTTACTCACTCTGTCTTGAAATATAAGGTATCTAAGAATTCAAAATTTGTCCTTAGATTACAAAGGATTCTAGATGAACTAACTCTCTAACTCAGTTTAAATAGGCACCATTCACATGCATACCTATCATTAATATTTATCACCACATCTAAATATGATAATCAGAGAGGATTACATGCATGTTCCTGAAATATAACCTACGTGAGGAACGTTCTCTCGTAGTTGGGTCACGTAGTTCTTTTTGTCTTAGTGAAACACATATTACAACTCTACAGACATTATCTTATAGTTGCAACGTGTAATTCTCTTTGTCTCAGTCAATCATATACCAAAGCTCTGCGAACGTTCTCTCAACACGTACATGTACAGTACAATTATTTTGGTGAAACTTTACAAGGGCGAGCTAGCATGCGCCTGTCCAGCTGGTAGCTGAGCTATCGACCCCGTTCGCGTGCTCTTAAACCTGACTTGATCCGCTTATTTTTTTATCCGGAACAGTGTTTTTCTCTTACAAATTCATCCAGCATTCCTCCAAACCATCCAGATTCCTCCAGAATTCAGACAAGCGAACAGGATCTTCTCTTACTTGCTCCAAAATCGATGCAACAGCAAGGACTGCGTACGACTACTGCCTGTGTCCCGTTGAAAATGTCGGTTTCGATTTGTAGACATCTTGTTTAATGGTTCGTCTTGTTCAAAAAATTTATATAAATATTATTTATTTTGTTATGACTTATTTTTATTATTAGAGATATTTTAATAATAATTTGTTTATTTTATTATTTGTATTAAAAATTTGAATAAGACCCATGGTCAAGTTCAAAAGTAAAAAAACGACACCTTACTGCGTAGCACCAAATGACAGAGCACATGCAGCACGCAGCGTTTCCGCTGTGGCAACGTCGTCGTCGCAAAGGAAGCATGCATGGAAAGGAACAACGAACAAAACAGCGAGCGAGGAGTGCACGTACTTGCACGAGCATGGCCGTCTTCGTCCTTTCCGCTGTCGGGCAGCAGACCATCGCACAGTCCAATTCATTCAGTTTCCCAAGCAACGAGGAGGCCGAGGAGAGCTAGCGGAGCATGGCCATCGTCGTCCTTAGCCTGCACTGCAGCCATGAAGGCTGAAGAGATGGGCGAAAAGCATGCACCCAAGTGCAAAACGCACACGCAAAGGCAGCTGGGTCGAATCAGATTCAACTCGCAGGTCAGTCAGGCACTGCACTGCACTGCACTGCAGTCTGCATGTCTGCATGCGTGCACCGATCGCCATGCGTGTTTTCCGGGGGACGATAGCTTCCACGGACGAGCCAGCCATGGCCCATCAGCCCATGGAAGGAAGGAAGAAGAAGCCGGCCGGGATTCGCGGGGGCGCCGTCATCTGACGGGCTTTACATTCACGTTCACGAGCAAGAAGAACCAACTGCCACTGCTGCGCTGCACTCTGCATCACTGCTTTCAGAAATCAGAATGCAGAAACGTACTGCTCTCCATTTCCATGCAATGCAGGGGAAAACAACCTGTTCGCGTCGCAAAGGACGGTGGATTATAAGTGAGAATAATATTTTTTTCTTGCACAGTCAGCAACAGTAACGAACAGCTTGAAGAAAAGGTTTGGAGATGGGTGATGTGACGGTGGTGGTGTGTGTCCCTGACGATGGAGTGGAAGCAGTGGCAGTGCGTCAACTCTGACAGGCAGAGTCGTAGAGGCAGTGGCAGCCTGATCGAGCGCTTGATGGCTGTGCGTCGAGTCTGTCGGTCTACTCCATGCAACCACCATGTCTGTCAGTGTGTCACCGCCCGCGTCGGATTCTGCGAAAGCGCCGAGCTGATCGAGCTGACAGACACGCAGCAGGCTCCTGAATGACATGTAGCTTGCGGCAATGGCCTAGGCCTAGTTTAGATCCAAAAAATTTGGCAAAATGAGTACTGTAGCGTTTTCGTTGTTATTTGGCAATTAGTGTCCAATCATAGTCTAATTAAGCTTAAAAGATTCGTTTCGTGGATTTCGTCTAAACTGTGTAATTAGTTTTATTTTTTATTTATATTTAATACTTCATGCATGCGTCCAAAGATTCGATGTGACGAAAAATCTTGAAAAATTTGGCATTTTGGGTGGTAACTAAACAGGCCCCTAGCTAGGGCAACGGTGGTCACTGCTGGTGTGCTGGGGCAGACGCAACGCAAGCGCCACTGTCACTAGGCGTCACCATGTAAAAGTGTCAGCAGACATCCTATCAGTCTGTTCCTGGTTCCTGCGCAGCGCTGGGCCTTGGCAGTGGTCGGTCAACCTGGGCCATGCTCTCCACCAGGCCCAGCGGCCCCTGTGGTTCTCTGCAGTCCAAGCCGTTCCAATCCAACGGGCCCTAGCTTCTTCGAGGCCCAGACCCTGGGCCTGGAGGCACCATCGTCGGGCCTCCAATTCTTTCGGCCTCTCAACTGGGACTGATCACTGACTCACTGATGGCCAGCCAACCGACCCACTGCTCGCGGCTTCCTCCCTCGTCGACGAACTGTGACTGATCGGAGACAGAGGTCGGCCCCGGCCCGGCGTCGGCGATGGGCGCCGTGAGCCCTCCGCTGCCGTCCCCGCACCTGCACCACCAGGGCCTGGACCCGGACCACCTGCTCCGCCTGGTGGACGCGCTCTGCGCGTCCGGCCGCTCCGCGGAGGCGCACCGCCGCGCGTCCCTGCTCCTCCTCTCCCCGGCGTGCCGCCTCGACGCGCGAGCCGCCGACGCGATCCTTCGCCGTCTCCTGCGCGCCGACACGCCACTCCTCACGCTCCGCCTCCTCCAATTGCTGCCCACCGCGCCCGCGTCCGCGCCCTCCCTCCCCAACCGCAACCGCCTGCTCGCACACCTCTGCCGCGCGGGGCACGTCCTCCTCGCGCACCGCCTCCTCCTCCGCATGGGCGCGGCTCCGGACGCCGTGTCCTACTCCGCGCTCCTCGACGGGTACGCGCGAGTGCCCGACCCTCGCGCCGCGCGGAGGCTGCTCGACGAAATGCCCGCCCGCGGGGTCGCGCCCACCTCCCTCGCGCGCTCGTTCCTCGCCAAGGCGCTCCTCCGCGCCCGCGACGTCAACGCGGCGATGGAGCTCGTCGACGCCACCCTCTGGCCCAGCGCGGCGGCGGGCGGCGATCGGCTCGGGGACGGCGGGGAGGACCAGGAGATCACCAACGCCGCGTTCGCCAACCTCGTGCAGTGCCTCTGCGCCGAGGGGTTCTTCCACGTCGTGTTCCGGGTCGCCGAGGAGATGCCGCAGCAGCGGTGCGGCGTGGGCGACGACTTCGCGTACGCGCAGATGATCGACTCTCTGTGCCGGGCCGGGCAGCACCACGGCGCGTCCAGGATCGTGTACGTCATGAGGAAGAGAGGGATGCGCCCGAGCGACGTCTCCTACAACTGCATTGTTCACGGGCTGTGCACCAGCCCCAAGCCCGGTGCCTGCCTAAGAGCGCACCAGCTGGTGATGGAAGGCACGAGTTTCGGGTACCGCCCGAGGGAGGTGACGTACAAGGTGCTCGTGGACGAGCTGTGCCGGGAGAATGAGCTCGCCAAGGCCAAGGATGTCCTGGAGCTGATGCTGCAGCCCACCGTTCAGTGTGGCCAGGACAGTAGTGGAGATGTGGGTGAGGAGACCAGGACAAGGCTATACAATGTGTTTCTTGGGGCACTGGGTGAGGAGACCAGGACAAGGATATACAATGTGTTTCTTGGGGCACTGCGTGTTGTGGACAACCCGAGCGAGCAGCTTGGCGTGCTTGTGTCCATGCTTCAGGCTGGATGCAAACCGGATGTGATCACCATGAACACTGTCATCCATGGCTTCTGCAAGTCTGGGAGGACCCAGGAGGCAAGGAGGATCATGGACGACATGCTCAGTGGGAAGTTTTGTGCTCCTGATGTTGTCACCTTCACCACACTCATATCTGGATACCTGGGTGCAGGTGGTCATGCAGAGGCCCTTGAAGTGCTGCACTCTTTGATGCCTAGGCGTCGGTGCTCCCCAACTGTTGTTACTTACAACTGTGTCCTCAAGGGATTGTTTGGCATTGGGCAAGTTGATACAGCAATGCAGTTGCTTGAGGAAATGAGTGCCAATAAGATCTCTGCTGATTCTGTGACTCATACTGTTGTGATCAAAGGGCTCTGTGATGCAGGGCTGGTCGAGAAGGCAAAGGAATTCTGGGACAATGTCGTCTGGCCGTCAGGGATACATGACAACTATGTATACAGTGCAATCTTCAGAGGTCTCTGCAAACAGAGCAAACTGGAACAGGCGTGTGATTTCATGTACGAGTTGGTGGATTGTGGGGTTGCTCCCAGTGTAGTGTGCTACAACATACTCATAGACGCTGCCTGCAGGCAGGGATCAAATAAGTTAGCATATCAGTTAGTTAAGGAGATGAAAAGAAATGGACTAGCACCAGATGCTGTTACTTGGAGGATTCTTAGCAAACTGCATCACTATGACAAGGAAAAACAAGAAGGGAACCATCATCGAACGTTTGATGTGGATCGAATTTCTACAGAAGACAGAGTGGAGCCTCTCGTCTTGACTAAAGATATGATGCCTTTGCTGCCATCTTCTGAAAATTTTTGTGAAGTTAATGAGGATTATAACGCAGCTGAGTCTGAGGAAGAGATTGGCTATTTAAAAGATATGGCTAGTAAAGCTGAAGCCGAGGATGTTGGATACTCAAAAAAAATGACAGTGGAGGAAGCACCAGATAATACTAATGCAACCAAAAAACAGGGAAATTGTCTGATGGATAATCCAACAAGGGGAACAACAATTGACAAGGGTGATATAACTTGGGAAGATGGCCTTAAGAACTCAAATAACCAACATTCAGTAAGAGAGCCACTCTCTACAGTGGCAAAAAAGGTGTTTGGGCTATTGTAGAACAGGTATTCCATCTATCCTCCCTGAAATAGATCAGCTAACTGAAACTCTTTCTGCTCATGAAATATATTCGCCATCTGGAGTTAACATTTCCAGAAACATAGGGTTCCTTTAATACTGCCCTGTTTCCCTTTCTGGTCGTCAGATTTAATGTTATGCCTATTATATATATCTTATATGGAACTATTGATGCAAGGTTTCTGATGATCTAAGTAGAAAAAGCAATAGCATAGCAACACATTTTTCTGGGTCATGTTATGTTCCATTTGCTTCAAAGGGGAAGGCCGCTTTGTTTCTGAACAAGCTGTAGTTTGTGAGGCAGGAGTCTGGGTAAGCATTCCCAATGAAAACAACAAAATATGTTCCATTCATGTCATATTTCCATCGATTTTCAATACATTTATGATTGAGTAAAGTGCACCCAGGGTCTTTGAACTTTTCAAGGATTCTCACCTACCTAGCTCCACAAACTCTCAAGTGAGGCTCTAGGTTCTTAAACTTTTTTTAAGTGGTCCACTCCAATTGAGAATCCAGGTCCATAATTGGACCTAGAGTGAACCACTTTAAAAGTTTAAGGACCCAAATCCCCACTCTGAGAGTTCGTGGGCATAGATGAGAATCAGAGACTTTCTTCATAATATAATGAAGCGCAGCTCTCCTGGGTGCATTTTACTCTCTATCTTTATAACTTAGCGTCTTAACAATTGCCTTCTCTAACTTTCTTTTATCGAAGTTTACTCTCTATATACAGTTAGATGATCCATCGTTATTTATTTTCATCAATTTGTTTGCAGGATCGCATAATTTTTACCCAGTTTATACTTTACAGTGTCCCATTTTGCTGAATAAAAAATTCTGAACAGTTGGCGTTAAGAGCCTAGAACACTGGAACACCCAAATAGCTTGGAGTACTATATGTTTTCTCCAGGTTGCTCCCGCCTCCCAGTGTCGTCTGCAGCCTATATAGTACTAGACACTGCCTGCAAGCAAGGATCGAAGAAGCTGCGCTATCAGTATGTTAAGGAGATGAAAAGAGAACACTAAGCACATATTGATGTGACTGGGAGGATTCTTGGTACACTACATCATTGTAGTTGTGGGTGAGGAACAAGCGGAGAAGAGAGCAACCATTTCCCCAATTTTAATCCGGCTCTTGCTTCAGAAAAAAATCAATGTGGCTCAAATCAAGCTTTGCAGTTGATAGAGAAGCCTCTCTCAAGCAAACATTTGGACGAAGCTAGTGAGAAAAATAACAAAGCTGAGATTATAAAGGAGATTGGCTACTCAACATAAATGACTACCGAAGAACCACCCTCTGAGCCAGCCAAAGAACAGAATTACAGGACGATTATCTGGTATGCTCAACAGGTGGAACAACAACCAAAAATGGTGCTACATCTTGGGAGGATGTCCATCCAGATAAGCAACCTTTTATGGTAGTAGAATCACCGTCTAGAATGTCAGGTCGTCGTATCTCTACTCATTTTAAGTTCATATCTTTAAGAAATAAATATTTGGTTGATGTAGAACCCTCAAGTGTTAGCCTCTGCAGACTCCCAGGTGACTCCTTTTACTTTGTTTTCTTCAGTACTTTAATGTGGTTGTTGGGTGAGCAACTTACTGTTTCAAGCTTGCAGAGTTACAAGTATTACTTGGATGGAGATAATATGTTTTCACCTTGAAGAGACGTGTAAAAGATTTTTGCAGGCCATCAAATTCTCTAGGCATTTAAAATTATAAGACATCTAGCTCCGCAATATTTCTTACTGTATAGAAGGTTATGTGGCTTGTTTAAATTTGTACGAATAATTGATTAATTGTGACCAAACTACTATGGATTTGATTGGTACCTGGTGATGATACTTAGGCCTTGGACCCTTCGTAGTAAAAATATGAGACTACGGATTATATATAGGCTTACTGCATCCAGCTTACTACACAATGCAGAGGGTTGTTGCGACAAGGTGCACCTATGACTATTGGATTCATTTTTACACTACAATGGCAAGCAAGTAAAATAAAATTCTGCGCATCAGAAGTGAAGGCGGAAGGACCAAGCTCTCAGTGCCACCAATAGTACCATGGTAGGTAAAGCATTAATTCTGTGTTAACTCTTCTCATAATTCACTTCACAGGTAGATTGCTACTCCACGTGTTTAGTAGGTGCACGGCAAATGCTTCATAGATATAACCTACTTTCCTTTCAATGTATGCATCCTAGAACATCTGTGTCGCATCAAGGTTTGTGTGTCCTTGGATGCTATTAGTTTTGAAGTGGTATTAACATTAACATTATGTATCTATCATCACGCAACAACAGTAATTTACATGACTATATTCATATTCACACAACTGATTCCCTTTGCAAGCCCCAATATAGATTTGGACAATACATGTCGGATGTCATTAGTTTGGTTCAGCAAAAACCTGTATGCTTTTGAGCGCAAATCGCATACCTTCTAATATGTAATAATAAAATTACTAGTACAATTTACAATGGCATGTAGTTTTTGTCTTCAGGTTACAGAACCAATTTGATAAAACTATCCGTGGATCAACCAGCTTGCTGAGATCTGCTTAAGTAGAGTATGCTTCATTCAGAATCTTATAGATGTGTTTGCTTCGTTTTACACAACTCTCCTGTAGCAATAGGAGAGATTCTAGATCTCTGGAGCAAAGGAGCCTTCAAAGTAAGAACCACACGAATACTCTTAGCAGCGCGTGCTCGGCATGGATGCCTGACTAGACCTAGATCTTGCAAAGCAAGCCAATTCTTCTACAAAGCCACTGTTTCTTCCCCGGTGCCTCCTATTCCCATGTGCTCTGAGTCCCCTTTTTTTTCTTCTCGCCTTCATTTGTTGGTGTGGATTTCACACCTATTTACTATGCTAGCATGTTAAATAAGGTGAACTGTGGGGGGATGAAACAATATAAATGGTATGTTGCTGCCTTGCCTTGTAATGGGGGTAGATGGGCAAGTTTATGGCTAGACAAGTACCATTTATACGTTGTTGCTTTTTTCTTTTTCTTTTGAGCAATTGTGGCAGGTGCTCTTCCCTTTTCATTATAGCAGAAGCAGGAGTACAAACTATAATACAGATTACAAAGGTGGTTTCAAAAAAAAAATACAGATTACAAAGGATCCGCTAAAAGTGCCAAATCACAGATTAAAAGGAAGAGAAAAAGAGAACTACAGGGACAACAATAGATTGTTTCTCCAACACTTTGATGTTGCGGGTTCATATTTCAGATTTTTGCCTCATAGTGTGTGCAACTCTGTGGACGGTGATGTCCTATTGGGTGATTGCTAGTAGTTGTACCAGGTCGAAAATGTTGTTGTCCAATACCCTTGTGCACTTTTCTTCCCATAAATTCCAGGGTGTGTAAATTACACTTCGTAAGTGTGTTATCTGGTTGCTGCAGGTAGATGGAAGGGCATTGTTGCTGCAGTGTTCCTCATACCTGACATGCGTAAGTTCAGTTGGCAAAATGGCAAATATGTGAACTGTGGTTTCTTGTTCGTCTTGTGTGACAGGAGTGGACAGATTGGATTTGCTTGGCCATCTCATCTGATTATGTGGGAACCTTCCTTTGCAGTAGTAGCCATAAGAAGAATCGACACTTATTTTCCGCTTCTGCTTTCCAAATTGTGCCCCAATTCTGATCGGCATAGGTGCTTGTGAGCAGGGCGCTGCTTGTGAGTTGCGCTCTGTACGCTTAGTGTGTGCTGAATCTCCATGCAATGGTGTCTGCAATTTCAGTTAGCTGAACTTGCTGTAGCCTCCTCCGAACTCCAAAGACAAACTGACGAAGGCTATCGTCAGTGTTGAGACGGTGAAATCATTGCATCCATCTGCTTGTGCGCAGCGCAAGTGCACAACGGCAAGTCGGCAATGCTAGTCTGTTACAGTCCGGAGCCGTTGGTGCTCTGATCGGGGACCTCTCTGATTTTTGAAGATCTGCGTGCAACCCTGTAGCCGGGCTAAATGGCTAATATGTGCTTTATGTCTTGACATCGGTGGTTGTTGGTTGTAGGAACAGAGCCGCATCGTCTGCATAACACCTTTGCTTTTGGATACATCATATCCGGGAGTATCTTTTCTTTTTAATATAGAATAGGATGTGTCGGAGACTCGGAGTATCTCATATTGATGTTATGTGTTATCTCTATACATGTTCTATTGATGTTATGTGTTATCTCTATACTCGGTGATTATTGATGTAACTCAAAGTGGCCACAAAATAACTTATTCTGCATGGTTCCTGGTGATCTCAGATTGCATACCTTCCTTTGCAATAGCAGTGATAAGAGAAGAATCGACATTTATTTTCCACTTTCGCTTCCAAACTGTGTCCCAATTCTGAACGGCATACTTCATAACTTCATATTCAACATTTTGGATAGGTGCCAATTCTCTTTAGAAACCAGATAACTAGGAGGCGCTTAACTAAGTGTCTGTACAACCGGATGATCCTTCCTTGTTCATGTCTTCATATTCTTCAATTTGTTTACAGCTACCAAGCTTACAGTATCCTATTTTGCTGAATCAAGAGCTCTGAATTGATTACAGGATTCCATTTTGCTGTTTTGGATTACCAGGTACAAGTTCAGCAAACCTTTCTCCTACGTGCTGCTCCTACAAATCATAGGATGCCCAAATTTGCCTGAGAACCCCAAATTTGCCTGTCGGTGTAGAAAGAAACAAACGAAAGCAGATACAGATAATCAGCAACTCTCTAAGCTCCCTAGTTAAATTACTATCGACAATGTTCAGTACATCCAGAATTCAGACCACCAGTGAGAAGGCAACAAGAATTCAGGAACTGGACACAAGTTTCACACCAGCAGCAAGGAGCATCACCTTTGGCCCCAACCAGAGTATAAAAATATTAAGAAATGCAAAAAATCATGCACATTACACTTCTCTGTTCACAACATAACTTGTACAGAGACTCAGTAGGGCACTCTGATGTTGAGGCAGCCAAATGTAAGGATTCTTCAAATTAACCATCCAAAATTCACCACAGCATAACATAAGGACAGTTGCAAAACTACGGGTACAAGAATCAAAATTCAACGAATTCAAAACTAAGATATAAGTGTAATGTGCTCTAATCTTCTTCCTCGCCCTCATTCTCGGCGATGTTGAAGTACCGGAGCTCATAGACACTGCGGTCCTTGTTGGCTGCAATCACGCGTAGCCAATCCCTCACGTTATGCTTCTTCAAGTACTTCTTGGTCAAGTACTTCAGGTACCTGGTGACAACGGATAATGATACAATCAGACTAAACTGAACAAATTCAGTATGTTATATTGGATAGTAACAAACAGCAATTAAGTTTTGATTGTTCCGTCAAGTAGTTAAGGGTAAACAGAAAAAGATTCAAGTCCATACATTTGCTAAACATAATGCCTCGAGCATTCTTGCTAAATAATGGTGTCAATGGAATATACTCGTATAAACATCTGCTAACCCCTCGTTCCCAAAAGAGTGCAATTGTCACTTCACAAGAAGTGAACCAATTTAAAGTTTGACCTAATCTATAAAAAACATTAACATCTATGAAACCAAATAAGAATTGATAGATGAATTATGAATGTATTTTCATACAAAACCTATTTGGTGATATAAAAATTGATGTTTTTATAAACTTGGTCCAACTTGAAATCGATTGACTTCTTAGAAAGTGAGAATTGCACTCTTTTTTTGGACAGAGGGAGTAAACCGAAAATTTGAATAGCTGTTTTCAATCAGCAAAAGTGCATAAAAGAACCACAGATATATGCTAAAATTTGCAAAAGAATAGCCATTTCCATTTGCGATCACACAGGGTTAAATATAGGCTACACCAAACCTTTGGGCGTCCGCATTGACAGAACTATATGTACAGAAGCTTACTGCTAATTAGTAATAAGCGAAATTACTCCTCATCACGAAAATCAAAGTGAACCACATAATTGGACTGGAAAATAAGTTTCTACAACCTAGCAATATCATGAACATACACAGCAGAAACTACACAGATCTACACAAGTATATTCACAACATTTAGGGGCAAGAAGCAGTTAAGGGTGGTATACCTCTTGGAGAAGGGCCCGTCGGAGGTGACGGTGACCTTCGTCTTCTCGCGGGAGATGGTGACGGAGTCGCCGAGGCTGCCGGCCTTGCCGCCAGCGACCTTGATGCGCTCCTGCAGGAACTTCTCGAGCGAGGCGATCTCCATGATCTTGTCCTCCACGGGCTTGGTGCAGTCGATCGTGAAGGCGACCGACCCCTTCTTCTTGCCCGCGGCCCCGCCGCCCTTCGCCGCAGCCACGCCGCGCGCCATCGCCCCTCCCCTTCCTCGGCTTGGTGGTCGAGTGGGTCGTGAGGTGTGGCGGCTAGGGTTTTCCGAGACGAGAGAGGGTGCCGATGCGGCTGGCGAGATATATATAGGCTACGTGGGCTGCCATTCGAGCGCGGCGAGTTGGCGGGCCGGTTTGATGGAGCGGACAGCGGAGTGATTTGGTTGGGCTAGTATTGGGCCGTTGCGTTCTGACGATGATTCGCTCGGGCCCAGTAGAGAATGGAGCACTCTTATTTGGTTGAGCTTTCTAGTTGCGTTCTTTTGGGTTCGGCTGCGTTTAATGGATTGAAATGGCCCACTCGATTAACATTTCTATCTTTCTTTTTCTATGTTGGTTTTATGGAAGTTCTTTCCTCTTGACGGTTTTTTTAAATATAAACCCAAGAGATAGAGAGCATTAAAAAAAAGATATAAACCCAAGAGAATCATACCAATAGCTAAACGGAGAACATTCTGCTGAACTCAACTCGACAGACAGCTAAATCGGTGTGACGGCTGATGATGTATACCGAGCGGCCGATTAAAAAAAACATTTATTTCATTTCAAGACATTCAGGGAAACACATGCATGGTACCATCTGCATCCACAACAACATTCGAAGTGCAGGTTTCAGCAGCTTACATTACATTACATAGAAAAGCAGGCAAAGGTCCGCCTAAGTTCCCACAGAATGCCATAGGCAAAATTATTTGATTAGAAAATAACACCCACCAACACTAGCTACTCTTTTTGTGGGCTGCTATTGCTATCACTATCAGATGATAGGAACTGCTTTGCATATTGGTGAACTTTCGACCCTGACCCTTGTTGATGATCGTAGTACTCCACCAGCGCAGACCCAGCCAAGGCAGCCAGTGTGAGAGCCTGAGCATGCAGCCTGCCAATGAAATTGAGATTTAGGTTGCCTTGGGTTAGTATATTCATTCAATCGCATGGAAATTCTTTAGCTTTCAGTAAATGCATACATCAATTTCGTTCGTCAGAATAAATTCAAGCCCAAGGTAGGGGATTCTCGCTTTAACTTTCTGTACATGAATTATTATACTGTGCACAAATGAGCAAACCATGATTGGTGCATATAAGAGTGGAGATGTATGGTAAATACTAGTTTTTTATTAAAAAAGGGGAACTGAAATTGCTAGCATAAGAGCAGTGCACCAATTAGAAATGGAGATATCGCTGCTAGGGATATATAATTAAAACAGACACAGCAAAACGTGTTGATGTTCGGGTCATCAGTTGATGGCAATAATATGTCAAGCTGGTCTATATATGCAGATACATTAGTGGGTGGGGAAATATCCAAAAGATTAACAATTGATATTTTTTAATGCAATTAAGGTAATTTATTTAAATGCAACTGAAATAGTAAGCAATTTATCGGTTCGGTGAATAGCCAGTGGGGAAATATCCAAAAGATTAACATATCCATGGCATTATTCATGGAAACCCCTAAAAATAGCCATTAGAATAGGTTCACTGAATATGTATCCAAAATCTAACTAGCCTGTACCACCCTCCACCGGCCTTGTTCTGCACTCGACACTGATTATTTATGCCTAATGCTGATAGTGTGATACCAGTTAATCCTCAATGATGGAAAAGAGCAAAGCTTTCTGTGCAACACAATCTGCTACCATAACTGCTAGTTTCTGAGAAGCTACAGTTTCCTGAAGCAGAGAGGCACAAAGTTCAGTCAACACATGTTGTACCACCTGCTTGGTCTATTCAACACAAAGGAATACATTTTTTTTTACCCGAGAAAGCACATATGAATTCTATACCACCACATCCACAATCCTACAATGTCAAGTACATGTTTAGAGAGGCATCATTCTTGCAAAATTTAGAATGGCATACACTGGGAAAAAAGTATTAATGAACCGTCAAATATCAGAAATGCAAAGAGAAATTATTCCCCCAGAGTTTGCTCCAAGAAATACTAAGGCTACACGTACACCTATTTATTTTGGAAGGCTCCAATATTCTGAAGTAATAGTGGATAAATTGGACATGGATAGCAGCACAATCAGGAAAGTTGTTTCAGCACCCTTCTGGCCTTCTGATCTACTAGTTCCATACCAATGCCCTCAAATGCATACCAGATAAAAGCAGGACAGTGTAATTCTCTACCTCTTTTGTTGAAGTAAAAAATCATACAACTACCAACTTAATGGATATGCTTGGTATGTAGTAGTTTGAATATGAAGCAACTTAGGGTGCATTTGGGAGGAATCTAGATTCTCATACAAACGTTTTTTCAGGAAACATTTCAAATGGTGAATAATAAGAATCACTTTGTGGAATTGTTTGGTTAATAGGCTGGATTTTGATTCAGAAAAAAATAGTTTTTTTCATAAAAGAATCATATAAATGAAAATATGCTAACTCCGCCTATGTTGTCTCAACATAGCAGGTCTCAAGCCTTAGTAAAGGAGGAGGGTTGTGATAGGAGTGGCGAGCCAACATTAAATCTAGCCATTCTAATGAAGATGAAACCCGAAAGAAAACCGTTAGGCGTAACCCTCGTAGCGACGCGCCATATCAGAACACGGGTATGGTGTTAAATGGGCAAGGGCCGGGTCGGCACCCCCTTGGTGACGCGCCGTGTCGCGATCTGGGCATGGTGTCAAGTGAGCAAGGATCGGGTCGTCGCTTCCTTAGTGGCGCGCTACATCGGCGTCCGGGTGTAGTGAAAAATGAGCAAGGGTCTTCACATCTGAGTCGACGGGTGCGAAGGGTAAGGAAGCTAGTCGAACCAACTAGGATCCGTTTAGGTAGTTGGAATGTAGGGTCGCTTATAGGTAAGTTAAGAGAATTAATTGATACAACGACTAGGAGGCGTGTAAATATATTATGTGTTCAAGAGACTAAATGGAAGGGTCAGAAGGCGAAGGAGGTGGACAATACAGGTTTCAAGCTTTGGTACACAGGGACAGTCGCGAACAGAAATGAAGGAGTTTTGATTGATAAGAGCCTCAAGAATAGTGTGGTGGGAGTGAGAAGGCAAGGAGATAGGATTATCTTAGTCAAGCTTGTCGTTGGTGATATGTTCTTGAACGTAATTAGTGCGTATGCCCCCCAAGTATGCCTCGACGAGAGTGCTAAGAGACAGTTCTGGGAAGACTTAGATGGCCTAATTAGAGCTGTACCTAGTAGTGAAAAACTTTTTATATGAGGAGATCTTAATGGACATGTAGGTACTACAAGCGCAGGTTTCGAGGCAGTTCATGGAGGTTTTGGGTATGGTAGTAGGAATCAGGAGGGGGAGGAAGTTATGGACTTCGCGGTAGCTTTTGACCTGATGATAGCCAACACTTTCTTTATAAAGAGAGAATCTCATGTAGTGACCTTCAGTAGCGGACAACACTCTAGCCAAATTGACTTTGTCATCGTAAAAAGAAAGGACAAACGAGCATGCTTAGGTTGTAAGGTGATACCAGGGGAGTGTATTGTTTCTCAACATAAGCTTTTGGTGACAGACTTTCGTTTTCAGGTGCATACCCGTAGGGATAAACAACCTAAGATTGAAAGAACAAAGTGGTGGAGACGCCAGAGGTATTCAGGAAAAAGGTTATCAAAGAGGGCTCTTGGAAGGAAGAAAAGGACATAAACAACATGTGGGAGAAGATGGCAACCAACATTCGAAAGGTGGCCTCAGAGGTGTGTGCAGTAACCAAAGGAAGTGGAGGCGAGGCTAAAGATACTTGGTGGTAGAACGAGGAAGTCCAAAGGGCTATTAAGGAGAAGAAAGAATGCTATAGACGCTTGTACCATGACAGAACTGTGGACAACATAGAGAAGTACAAGGTGACAAAGAAGACTGCAAAGCGAGCTGTAAGTATGGCAAAGGGTAGAGCGTACGAGGATCTTTACCAACATTTGAGTACGAAAGAAGAGAAAAACATTTATAGGACGGCTATGGTTCGTGAGAGAAAGACAAATGACTTCAACCAAGTTAAGTGCATTAAGGATGAAAGAGAGCATCTCTTGGTGAATGAGGATGAGATCCGACATCGATAGCAAGAGTATTTTGACAAATTGTTCAATGGTGAGAATACAGACACCAACTTTTTAGTTGGATGACTCTTTTGATGACATTAATAGGGGCTTTTGTGCGGAGAATCCAAGAATCTAAGGTCAGAGAGGCATTGAAAAGAATGAAAGAAGGTAAGACGATGGGACCGGATGGTATCCCAATCGATGTGTGGAGATGTCTCGGGGATATAGCTATAGTATGGCTAACCAAGCTGTTCAACCATATTTTTTGATCGAACAAGATGTCTGACGAGTGGAGGAGAAGTATATTGATACCGATCTACAAGGATAAATGGGATATTCAAAGTTGTACTAATTACCGGAGAATTAAGTTGATGAGCCATACTATGAAGTTATGAGAGAGAGTTATCGAGCATCGCTTGAAAGCAATAACGTGGGTCTTTATGAACCAATTTGGTTTCATGTCCGGAAGGTTAATCATGGAAGCCATTTTCTTAATAAGACAAGTTATGGAGCGGTATTGGGAGAAGAAGAAGGACATACACATGGTTTTTATTGACTTGGAGAAGGCTTATGATAAAATACCAATAAATGTTATGTGGTGGGCTTTGGACAAACATAAAGTCCCAACGAAGTACATCGGACTCATTAAGGACATGTACAACAATGTTGTGACTAGTATTCGAATAAGTGATGAAGACACGGATGACTTCCCGACTAAGATAGGACTACATCAAGGGTCAGCTTTGAGCCCTTATCTGTTTGCCTTAGTAATGGATGAGGTCATAGGGGACATACAAGGGGACATCCCTTGGTGTATGCTTTTTGCGAACGATGTAGTGCTAGTTGATGAAAACCGGACAGGAGTGAATCAGAACTGTAGTTATGGCGGGAGACTTTGAAATCCAAAGGTTTTAGACTCGGTAGAACTAAAACTGAGTATATGGGATATGACTTCGGCACTACTACTCGGGAGGCAGTGGCGGATGCAGAACAGAATTGAAGGGGGGCTGGTCTCTTCTTCCGCTCTCTCCATTTTTCTTCTTTCCTCCACCTCTTCTTCTCCCTCACCCTCCCCATTTTCCATTGATGCACCAGCTGTAGGGGGGCTGGAGCCCCCCAAGCCCCCCTGTGGATCCGCCCCTGTTGGGAGGAGGAATATATTAGTTTGAAAGGTCAAGTAGTGTCTAGGAAGAATATCTTTCGATATTTAGAATCAATGCTACAGGGAAATTGGGATATTGATGAAGATGTTAGCCATAGAATCAAAGCAGGGTGGATGAAGTCGCGCCAAGCATCTAGTGTCCTATGTGACAAAAGGGTACCACAGAAGCTAAAAGGCAAGTTTTATAGGACGCCGATTAGACCTGCTTTGTTGTATGGTGCAGAATGTTGGCCTACGAAAAGATGACATGTTCAACAGATAAGTGTCGCGGAAATACGCATGTTGCGTTGGATTTGCGGTCATACAAGAAGGGATCGAGTTCAAGACGATGATATACGTAATAGATTAGGGGTAGCACCAATTGAAGAAAAGCTTGTCCAACACCGGTTGAGATGGTTTGGACATGTCCAACGGAGACCTCCAGGGGCACCGGTGCGTGGTGGAATCCTAAGCCAAGATATTAACATGAAGAGAGGCAGAGGAAGACCGAAGTTGACTTAGATAGAGGCAATAAAAGAAGACTTGAAAGGATAGAATATACCCAAAGACTTAGCCTTAGATAGGAGTGCTTGGAAAACAGCTATTCACGTGCCTGAACCTTGATTGTTTCTACTGGGTTTCAACTTTAGCCTACCACAATTTGTTTGGGACTTAAATGCTTTGTTGTTATTGTTGTATAAATGAAAATATTCTTCAAAAAAATTGAGAATTTTTCATGGGCAAAGAGCAACTTAAATACAATCCATTTTAACTTGTTGCACTTAAAATGGATTAACTAAAAAAAATACGATTGCTAGTGCACAGAAGAAGCAAGAAACAGAGAATCGGACAAAACCACTCCCCGACCGTTTCACGTGCATAGGCAAAAAAGTGAGAATCGTTTCAGCTGTTTCTGGAGATTCTGGCGTCTCTGGATAGAACCCGAAACGTTTTGACCAGCCAAACGGTCCCTTAATTGACGCAAGACGCGTGGCCTAATGTGCCTCAAACACCGCATTCACTTGCTGGGTTGCTTGGTAGGGCATCTGAGTACAAATTTGAAGTGGTTGGAATATACCAAATCTGTAGCACATGGTGTATCACAGTATCGAGACAGTAGGCCAAGAGGAACCACCACATCATATTAGGTGACCTTTGTGCTTTTGGATTAAGGAGGTGAGGTGTTGAGCTACAGATGTCCAACCAATAGATGTTTTTTTCGCAGCTGCATTTCACCGGGCCCAAACCTAAACAATAATCCGAACATCGAATGTTCTGTTCATTAAGGAAATTAGGCCATCCACATCCACCAACATATAACATTAGAGCATGTTTGAACCAATCGATGTTAGTCTGAAGCTATCTTAATCTGGCTAGAACCTACAGAACAGGCGGCTGTGTAATCCAGGCAGGCTTGAGTAAGGAGTACAGAGTAGTGTCTTGCTTCATCCCCACCCACACAGGCACACAAACCAAAGAAGGAACATCTTGTACTACTAGTACTGTAGCAGGCAGGCAGAGAATGCAAGTGCAGGTGGTGAGAAGAAGAGCAAGGTAGGGACCTGGCGTGGATGATCTTGACGCTGGTCTTCATGCCCGGCCTGGACCAGTTGTAGGCGATGGAGCCGACGATCCCGCTGAGCCACAGCGTCCCTGCAAGCGCAAGCGAACCATGCAACAAAGGCATCAATTCCATTCCACCGCGAGAACGTCGGCGCAGCCGCGCAGGAGAGAGGAGAGGGGAGGAGGAGAGGAAGGAGAAGAGAGGATCTGGAAATTACCGACGGCCCGGAGCTTGTGCTCCACGACCCACTCCCTCGCCGACTGCAGCGCGCCCTTCTCCTCCGCCATGTCGCCGGCCGGCCGGAAAGCTTCCCTCTTGAGTCTTGAGTGAGTCCTGAACTGAACCTCTCGAATCGAGCCCCGAGCCTTGCTTCTCCGCGCGTGTCTTGTCTTCCTCCGCGACGGGGGAAGGAAATACGCCGTGGACCGTGGCCTGGATCCGGACTGCAGGAAAGTGAAGGAAACAGCGTGCGGCTTCGGCTTGGCTTCTTTTCTGCTCCTGGGCTCGTGGCAGCGGCCAGCAGGATATATGATCGTATAGGCCCGTTCGGTTCATCTTAAATCTGATTTGATTGGTTTTTTTAGTCGAAATAATATTTTTTATAATTTTTTTAGTCTTAGTTAAGTTTTAGCCAGCCGAATGACTAGGCCCGTGTTTAGTTTCAAAAGAAGTTTCAAAAAAGTGCTACAGTATCCATCACATCGAATCTTGCGATGCATGCATGGAGCATTAAATGTAGATGAAAAAAAACTAATTACACAGTTTGGTGGAAGATTGAGAGACGAACGTTTTAAGCCTAATTAGTCTATGATTGAACACTAATTACCAAATAAAAACGAAAGTACTACCGTAACCAAATTCCAACTTTCACCCCAGCTAAACGACGACATAGTTGCGGCGCGCAGGAGATCGGAGGTCGTGACGCAACCTCCACCAGGCGGCTTGGCTGAAATGGGTAATGGCTACAGTACACGCATGCAAAAATTGGACGCGGCTCTGGATACGTTGCACTTGCAAACAAACAGGGCCGGAATCTCGGTGGGCACCGCCGCACCGGGCAGTGGCGGAGTCGGTAGAATCATGTACTGTACGCAGTAGTAACCAATAGTATACCGTACTACATTTTCTATAATCTAATAAAGATGAGATATATTTTGGCATGTCGGTGATATTGTCGTATTATAGGTGGAGGAGCAGAATGATAGAATGATTTAGCGACAAAACTGCTAGCGACAAAACTGCTGCCTTGGCACATGGAAGTCTCGTGGCCAAGAGCAAATGACTGGTTTAAGGGAAAATTTGTTCCTTATAGGTTCGAGAGTAGGTTTATTTTTTTTTAAGATGTCACTGGAGGGGTGAGAGCCCCACCTAAATAATTTTCCATAGATGCTGGAAAACCAGTAATGGAGGGTGCATCAGTGCATGGCACCTACAAGTTGTTGGGGTAGAACCCCTTTGAGGAATTACAATGAGGGCTTGTTTGGAATGGAGGATTTTCAAAGGAAAAACAAAAGATTGAATTCCATAGGAAAGTTTCCTCCACTTGGTGTTTGGAACAAAGGAATGTTACATTCCTTTTCAAAGGAAAGGCTAACCTTGCTTCACAAAACATAGGGAAAAAAGCATTCAAGGAAACACAAGGGAAAAATTCCTACAATATTTTCTTAAGCTTTCAACCATGAAAGCTTTGTTTCTTGGGCACATGTGACATTTTTGTTTTCCTGTGATCCAAACACCCCAAAGTTTTTATTCCAGTGTTTTCAAATCCTATAATTTTCGACTTTTTGCTCTACTCTATTCATGCGTTTTTTTTTCTATTCCTTCGTTTTGTATTCCTGCATTCCAAACAGGCCCTGAGAGGGGGAGGAGGTTACATTGTAGAGAACATTTCACACCATTTCTGAACTTTCCATCTATCCTTGGAGTGTGGTCTGAAGCTCCAGTCCCCGCAGGTGACTTTGCAGGCGGCTAGAAGGCTGGGGGGGAGGTGTCTGAAGACCACATCGTATCTGTGGTTCCAAATGTTCCAACAGCAGAGTAGGGAAGTGGAGGCTATCAAGCAATCAACCTCATCCTTCTCTTGTGAAGCACGTTGGGAGAGCCTTGGGACCAAAAATGCCTCAAGGCCCTAAGCGCACACTGAGTGCACTGAAACACCAAGCGCCGAGCTGTGACTGAGAAGGCATGGGAACCGCTGGGCGAGGGGCCACCAGAACGAGGTGGAGCGGCCATCGCCGATCGCCACTTTGGTGATGCTTCTGTAGGCCGGAAGGAGGTCACGGAGGGCCTCCCAGTGTGTGCCCTCGACGTCTCCCTCCAGTGAGGCTAGTTCCACGTGCTGCCATGCCCACGCGGCCCAAGCCGAATCGTTGGGGCGATGCAAATGATGAACAAGCTTGAGCACAAGGCAGGCGTTCTGTGTTGCCAAATTACGGATGCCAAGGCCGCCTTCAGTCTTCGGGCGCTGCATTGTTTCCCAGTTTACCAGGCACTTGGCCCCTGACGTTTTTTCCTAGCCGGACCAGAGGAATGCTCTTCGCTTGCTATCCATCTTAGCCACCACCCCGGGTGGGAGCACTAGTGCTTGCATCAGATAAGTGCCAAGGCCATCTATCACTGAGTTGACGAGCACTAACCTCCCCTGATGATTCAGCAAGGAGGCTTGCTATTGTAGATTAATGGGTGGATTTAAGAGGAATTTTGGATATGAGAGAAGAAGGGGAAGAACAGTGAAGTTGGAAACACTAAGTGGATCAATCTTCTCGATCCTTCTCAGGTACTCCATCTTATCTCTTTCCTATTTTATATTTTGGTCTCCAATTCTAATTATATTTATAACTCACACCAACACTCCCCCTCAAGATGGGGCAAAGACATCATATAGACCCATCTTGCTACCAAATGAAGAGAAAGCCTTTTCAGGTAACCCTTTGGTCAAAATATCAGCTATTTGGCTAGCTGATTTTACATAAGGTAGGCAGATAATTCCTCTATCCAGCTTCTCCTTAATAAAGTGACGATCGATCTCAATATGCTTGGTTCTATCATGATGAACAGGATTGTTAGCTGTATCAATAGCCGCTTTGTTGTCATAGTATAGCATCAAGGGCCCACTCTCAAACAATTTCAATTCAGTTAGAAGAATCTGCAGCCACAACAGCTCACACACACCATGAGCCATAGCACGAAACTCTGCCTCGGCCGTAGATCGTGCTACAACACTTTGCTTTTTACTTCGCCATGCAACTAGATTACCTCCAACAAAGGTACAATACCCAGAAGTTGATCGTCTATCATCCAAAGAACTAGCCCAATCAGCATCGGTATAGCACTCAACTTGCAGGATTCCTTGTTTAGTGTATAAAAGACCCCTCCCTGGGCTACTCTTAAGATACCTCAAAATGCGATAGATAGCATCCATATGAGATGATCTAGGATTATGCATAAATTGACTCACCACACTTACTGCAAAGGCAATATCAGGTCGTGTGTGAGAGATATATATAAGCCTTCCAACCAGTCTCTGATAACATTCTTTATCCACTGGAGTACCAACATCTTTACTTAAACAACAATTTTGCTCAATAGGTGTGGCTGCAGGACGGCATCCGAGCATTCCGGTTTCCTTTAGTAGATCCAAAACATATTTTCTTTGAGATAGAAACATCCCCTTTGGTCCACGGGAGATTTCAATTCCAAGAAAATATTTCAATTGCCCCAAATCCTTTACTTCAAACTCTTGAGCAAGATATTTCTTCAAATCGACAATTTCAGCAATGTCATTCCCAGTAATCACAATATCATCCACATATACTATTAGGATTGCTACCTTGCTTGTAGCATGTTTATAGAATAGTGTATGATCAGCATTACTTTGGATATAGCCTCTTTTGAGCATTGATTGCCTAAAGCGATCAAACCAAGCCCTTGGGGATTGCTTCAATCCATATAGAGATCGACATAAATGAAGCACTTTTTCATTTATTTGACCTGTTTCAAAGCCGGGTGGTATGTGCATATATACTTCTTCGTGAAGATCACCATGAAGAAAAGCATTTTTTACATCCATTTGATATATTTCCCAATCCAAGTTGACAGCACAAGATATAAGAGTTCTTACCGAATTCATCTTGGCAACAGGTGCAAAGGTCTCCTCATAGTCAATCCCATAAGTTTGGGTGTATCCTTTTGCCACAAGACGGGCTTTGTACCTTTCAACCTTCCCTTCAGGTGTGTGTTTAATGGTGAAAACCCACTTGCACCCAATAGGTTGCTTACCTTGCGGTAGATCCACAAGCTCGCAAGTTCTATTTTTCTCCAAAGCTCTAATCTCTTCAAGCATTGCCTCCTTCCACTTAGGATCTTCTTTAGCTAATTTCCACTTAGTGGGTATGGATACAGAATCAAGAGATGCAACAAAACTCTGGAAGGATGGACTACAACATTTATAGGAGATAAAATTGGAAATGTCATGTTTGTAACCAACATAATCTTTAAAATGTGCTGGAATATTGGAAGATCTAGTTGACTTTCTTAGGGCTATAGGTAGATCATTTTCAGGAGGAGGTTGAGTAGATAGTTGATTATCTCCTCGCTCTAGAGTGCTAGATGGAGCATTAGGACTAAGAGAGTGTGAGTTGGTACCTGGGTCCTCATGCATAAGAGACTCTATGTTTTGAAAATGCAAAGTACCCTGTATATCTCCATGGCAAGAATTATTACCCCCACTTTCGTTATCGTTATTAATTTCCTCCCCCCGACTATGAACCGAATTATTCCAATAGGAACCAACTGAAGGAGGAACAAGAACAGAGCCCATATGAATACCTCCACTGTTACTCTCCCCCTCTTATTGTCCTTCAGGTGGAGAAAGAGTAATTCCAGTATCATTGGTTGGCTCATAGTAAGGTTCATATTCACGAAATGTCACATCCATACTTATAAAGAAATGATGTTCAGATAGACACCAGCAACAGTAACCTTTTTTAGTAGAAGAGTAACCAACAAACACACATTTAACAGCACGAGGGTCAAGTTTTCTAATATCATTTCTATAGTCATGAACAAAGCAAACACATCCAAAGACCTTCAGAGACACAACAAATTCATTCAAATTCAAAAGTAACTCAGCAGGAGATTTATTGTCAAGAACTCGAAGAGGCATCCGATTAATTAAATATGCTGCAGTCTTCACAGCTTCCCCCCAAAGAAACTTAGGAACATTCATTGTAAACATAAGAGAACGAGCAACCTCAAGTAAATGCCTATTTTTCCGTTCAGCAACACCGTTTTGCTCTGGAGTGTTAACACATGTTGTTTGATGTTCAATACCATTAGAAACAAGGAACTGTTCAAACTCCTGGTTAACATACTCCGTACCATTGTCTGAACATAAGACCTTAATAGTGTTACCAAACTTATTTTTAATAAGGGCATACAAATCTTTAAAAACAACAAAAACATCACTTTTGTGTTTCAACAGATAAAGCCAAGTATATCTACTAAAGCCATCAATAAAAGTCACAAACCATCTATGTCCAGAAATAGAGTACACCTCACATGGTCCCCAAACATCAGAATGAATCACATCAAACGGTTTGTTACTTCTTAATCCCAAACTAGGATAGGGAACTCTTGTATGTTTAGCAAACTCACATGCATCACATATAAGAGATTCCCTAGGACATGCATCAAAAAGCGAAGGATAACTACGAGACATAGCAGCAAAAGAGGGGTGTCCAAGCCTGAGGTGAAGTAATAATAATTCTTGACATGGAGACATCTTGGATGCAAAAGCGACTTCATCACTTCCTTCATCAAGATAATAGAGTCCATTATGCACGGTCCCAGTCCCAAAAATTCTCCCTGTCCCTAGCTCCTGAAAAGCACAATGAGAAGGATCAAACCAACCTCTACAGTTGAGGGATTTTGTGATAGAACTAACAGATAATAAGTTAATAGGAAAATCAAGAACGCGCAAAACTGGTGATAAGGATAGGGTTTTGGTGCACCGTATAGATCCACGTCCTGTTATAGGAACCATGGATCCATCAGCTACACACACCTTATCCTTACCTGAACAAGGAATATAGGAAGTGAAAAGATTGAATGCTCCTGTCATATGGTTAGTTGCTCCAGAATCAATAATCCAAGGTTTATTTGTATAGGCTTGAACATGTTTTATACCTTGGGAAGTAGCATGGTAACTGGAATTAGTAGAGGAACCTTGAGTGGAAGATGAGCCTTCAGAGAGCTTGAGCTTAGAGTTGTATTTCTCAAGAGCTTGAGCATCTACCACTGGAAGCTCCTTTTCAGATGCTATATGATTAGCCCGATTCCAGTTAGCACCTCGAACTCCCCCTGGTTGAGATTTCCCCCCTTTTTTCCACCTAGGTGGAAAACCATGCAGCTTAAAACACTTCTCTATGGTATGCCCCTTCTGGGGGTATTAACCCCTATACCCTTACGGCTAGGCCTGGGCTGGCCCAGACCAGGGGGTCCGGTCCACTAGAAGACTACGCGTGGCCCGGCCGATCTACTCGGAGTCCCGCGCAAGGAATCAAGACAGACTTGGAGATCAAGCAAGATCCTGGTCGGTTAGAATAGGAATCCTTATCTGGCCACCTATGGCAATTGTAACCGGTTAGGATTAGTTTCTAGATCTATAACCCTACCCCCCAGACTATATAAGGCGGGCAGGGGGCCCCTCTCAAAAACATCTCTTATTAACATACAGCAATACAATCAGATGCAGGACATAGGTATTACGCCTTCACGGTGGCCGAACCAGGATAAAACCTCGTGTCTGTCTTGTGTCACCAACTTGTTTGTAGCTTGCGTATCTGTCTGCCAATAATCTACTACCTTGGGCATACCCCTAGCTAGACTGCCGACCATATTTCGTCGATAGTGGCGCGCCAGGTAGGGGGTGTGCGTACTGCTCCCCAGAAGAACAAGATGGTCATCATCCCGGTTTCATGGCTACGCCGAACGGCCTCACGTTCACCATCGGCCAGATCACCTGGACCACTGGCTCCGACAACTTCATCGCTATGACCACGGAGGAGGCGTGGATCCAATCTGTGTCGACCACTGCTTCACCGGCATTGGCTACGGCTTTGACCACATTGGATCTGGCTCCGACTACACCAGCATCGTCTTTAGCCTCGCCAACAACCCGTTGTTTGCTTCCTCGCTACAAAGGGAGGCAGATCGACAACACCGACCTGCTCGACTCCATCGATCGGGTCGGCACCAAGCTTGCTGAAACCCTAGCTCTAGTAAGTTTGATTCAAAATCAACCTATCGTGCAGGTAACCACTACCCACAACAGATCTACCTGACCAGCTTGGGCCAGTCGTCCTGCACGACTCGGTACGGATCTCATGGTCACGTCTACTCCTAAAGGGCGTTCCGTTCATCGCCGATCAGCCCCCGCAATGGGTCTCCAGCTCTCCAAGTGTGAAGCCTTGATGGAGAATTACCAGGCTCAGCCCTACGGCCTGCGCAACTTCATCAACATGGTTCAGATCGAGGAATATAAGAAGGGTTGGTCCACATAGTTCAAGAGGGCGGGTCAAGCTCCCCGTCCAGCATTGTATCTATTGGCTCCATCCACACTGAGCTCCAGCGTCGTGACAATGAAGAAGTTGAGTACGATCTGGATATCCTAGACCACTCCCCGGGTTTCCCACGATTCCCATCTTTCCCACCAAGGCGAGGAGACTTGATCAATGTCGTCAATAATGACGAGCCACCGGTAGTTGGTGAAACTGAACAAGAAAGGCTAGCATACGAAGCACGCAATATTGATCGGTTTAATCACCGACAAGCCGAAGCCAAAGCAGAATAGGAGGCACGACGCATAAGGGTCCAGCCACGCGATCTTAACAATGCCTTTGATAGGGTAGGGGACAAGCAGGTCTTCAGAACTCCAAGCGCCAACGTAGCTGTTGCTATGGCAATAATGCAACGACTACCCAATACCCTAGAAATCCAGGCAGTTCGTGATGATATACAAGCTTACCTGACGGCTGCTATGGCCCAGACCACAGAGATTGCAAACCAAGCCTGGGCTCCGTCCGTCTCAGTCAAATCAAGCCGTAGCCGCCAGTACTCAAGTCGCTCACAGCCACCCAACCAACGCGGCTCACGCAACAATGACCCATCAGACAACCGTCAAGGCAGAAACGGTGGTCATGATGGTGGTTGGGACGACAACCACCGCAACTACCGGGACGACAACCGCCGAGACAACCGCGACAATCGCTGTGATAACCATGGTCGTAGGGTCAACCAGGGGGGCAATCGAGATTGCCGTGATGGGAATAATGATCTTCGCCATTACCTCGGAGAACGCGATCTGTGCGATCGCATTAACCAAAGAGCCGACGATCGTGCATCCCACGAAAGCTATCGCCGTATGGAATATGATACCACCCATGGCCCTCTGGGTTTGAAGCAGTTTACCCCTCACCTTCGCCAAGTCATATGGCCCAAAAACTTCAAGCTCGAAAAACTCTAGAAGTACGACGGCAAGAAAAACCCTGAGTTATGGGTCATGCTCTACGAAATCGCGTGCAGATCAGCCATGGCTGACGAGCACGCCATGTCTAATTACTTCCTAGTCACCGTCGGCCATGTAGACCACCAATGGCTGGTCAGCTTGCCGGCGAACTACTTTGATTCTTGGCAAGAGCTCAAGCAAGCATTCATCGACAACTTCATTGCTACTTGCGAACAACCCGACAACAAATATGATCTGCAGCGGATTTGAGATCGCAAAGATGAGCCACTGCGCGAGTACGTCTGACGCTTCTCGGAGATGCGCATCAAGGTCCCGTCAATCTCCGACAACAAGGCAATCGAAGCTTTCATCACTAGTCTCCGCTTCCATGATGCCCTAAGGGACAAGCTCCTCCGCAAAAGACCTGAATCGGTCACAGCGCTCCTAGCCACTGCTAAAAATATGCGGATGCCGATGATGCTAAAAAGATAATCGTCGAAGAAGCAGCAAGGGTTTCACGCTCTGACCACCCCCCACACCGCGATGACTACCGCGGCAACCGTGGTCGGAACAACAATTTTGATCACCGCAACCAGCGCAACGATTCCCACGACCACCGCGACCAGCGTAATCAGCGGCATAATCGCCGTGACGATTACAGGGGCAAGCGTGCTCGGGAAGATGATGGCGAAGTCAACGCCGTTAAAAAAGGTAGCAGACGCCGCAACTACGAAGGAGACTATGCCAAAGCATTGAAAGGACCCTGTCATCTCCATCCCAAGTCAAACCATACCATGGAGAATTGTCGTGTTCTCAAATCTATCTACACGCGCCAACAGGCTCTGGATACATCCGACAAGCCTAACGATGTAGGGGAGCAGCGTAACGAGGACAACGATGATGAAGACGCAGATCCCCGTCACAAGTATGTCAAGCCAACCGACCGTGTCCACACCATCATTGGGGGCAGAGTGTCCATCGAGACCAAGCGAGAACGCAAGCTGCTCGCCCGTGCTTGCTTGAACATGGCCAATGCCGACAACCTCATCGCCGATCCGCAGCTCCCTCCTTGGTCTCATCGTGAGATCTCCTTCAGCAGAAACGACCAATGGGCTACAATACCTGAGCCAGGGCGTTTTCCTCTAGTTCTCGATCCTTGTATCAACAAGGTTCAGTTCGACAGAGTGCTGATTGACGACGGTAGTTCCATCGATATACTGTTCAAGAACAGTTTGCCAGCCCTGAAGAGAACCCAGGCTGATCTCAAGCCATACGAGGCATAGTTCTAGGGTGTTCTCCCCGGATAGAGCTCTACACCTCTCGGACAGATCACGCTACCTGTGCAATTTGGTACCCTAGACCACTTCCGTACCGACTACGTCAACTTTGTGGTCGCCGACTTTGAAGGCACCTACCATGCTATCCTTGGTCGACCAGCGCTCACCAAGTTCATGGCCATACCTCACTACAGGTATTTGGTACTCAAGATGCCCACTGAGAAGGGGGTTCTAACTCTCAGGGGCAACGTATACGCAGCTTACACCTGCGAGGATGACAGCTTCAAAATAGCAGAGGCTCATGACCTCTCTATTCGCATGGCCAAGACCATGCTCGACGCCAAGAAGACCCCAGCCAATCACCTAGAGATCCCAGAGCTCGAGGCCCCATGCAAAAACGTCAAGTCCAAAGAGCACAAAAAGATCCAGCTGGTCGACGATGATCCCAGCAAAATAGCCCTTATCGGGGCCAACCTGGATCCTAAATAGGAAGACGCGCTCGTCAGGTTCCTGAGAAACAACATGACTGTGTTCGCATGGAAACCCACTGACATGCCCGGTGTACCTCGGAACTTGATCGAGCACTCCTTAAATGTTGATGGCAAGGCCAAACCCATCAAGCAGAAGCTACGACGTTTTGCTCATGACAAAAAGGAGGCTATTAGGGTAGAAGTTACACGCTTTTAGCAGCCGGATTTATCAAGGAAGTGTATCATCTAGAATGGTTAGCCAACCCGGTTCTTGTACGCAAAAAGAATAATGAATGGAGAATGTGCGTTGATTACACTGATCTCAACAAACACTGCCCTAAAGACCCCTTTGGCTTACCTCGCATAGACGAGGTCATAGATTCAACTGTCGGTTGCGAGCTGCTTTCCTTTCTCGATTGCTACTCTGGTTATCACCAGATCGCTCTCAAAAAGGACGACCAGATCAAGTTCATCATGCCCTTCGGCGCCTACTGCTACATGACCATGTCGTTTAGGCTCAAGAACGCTGGGGCTACCTACCAACGCGCCATATAGGCCTGCCTCAAAGACGAGATAAAAGATGACCTCATCGAGGCTTATGTTGACGATGTAGTCGTTAAAACCAAGGAAGCATACACCCTTGTTGACAACCTAGAGCATACCTTTGCAGCCCTCAACACATTCCAATGGAAATTAAACCTAAAGAAGTGTATCTTTGGTGTTCCATCTGGTATACTGCTTGGTAACATCGTCAGTCACGATGGCATACGCCCTAACCCAGAGAAGGTAAAAGCTGTCTTGGACATGAAACCGCCGAAAAAGGTGAAGGATGTTTAGAAGCTTACCGGATGCATGGCTACCCTTAGTCATTTTATATCAAGATTAGGCGAAAAAGGACTATCATTTTTCAAGCTACTCAAAGCATCTGAGAAGTTTGAGTGGTCGAAGGAAGCAGACGCTGCCTTTACACAGCTGAAACAATTCCTTACATCACCTCCGGTCCTCACTGCTCCCAGAGAAGACGAAACCCTCCTGCTTTACATTGTGGCAACTAATCGAGTGGTCTCCACTGCCATGGTGGTCGAGCGCGACAAGCCCGGCCACATCTACAAGGTACAACGACCAATCTATTTCATCAGTGAGGTGCTCAATGAATCCAAGACCAAGTACCCACAGATTCAGAAACTGATCTACGCCATATTGATTACATCCCGAAAGTTGAAACACTACTTCGACGGATATCATGTGATGGTCATGACCGAGTACCCTCTAGGAGACATTATTCGCAACAAGGATGCGAATGGGCGCATCGTCAAATGGGCAATGGAGCTATGCTCTTTCTCCTTGGAATTTGCAAGCCGTACTACAATCAAGTCTCAGACACTTGTCGATTTTATCGTCGAGTGGACAGACTTAAGCACACCTGCCTCTCAGGAGCCTATGGAGTATTAGAAGATGTACTTCGACGGCTCTCTCAACATCAATGGCACAGGAGTAGGAGTCCTTTTCGTATCACCATCCAAAGAGCAGCTCCGATATGTCCTCAGGATTTATTTCCCGACGTCTAATAATGCCGCCGAGTACGAAGCATGTCTTCATGGTCTACGCATCATGGCCGAGCTCAGTGTCAAACGTCTCTATGTCTATGGAGACTCGGCTCTGGTCATCAACCAACTCAACAAGGACTGGGATACGACCAGTGAAAAGATGGACGCATACTGCAAAGTGATCAGAAAGCTGGAAGGTAAGTTCTTTGGCATCGAGTACACACATGTGGTCCAAGGCAAAAATCAAGCAGCAGATGCACTGTCAAAGTTAGGATCATCCTGATCCAAAGTCCCACATGGCATATTTGTTTAGGATCTGCTCACGCCCTCCATCGAAGAAGAAGATCCCGTGGTCGACAAGCCTCCAGACTAGCTATTGGTGGCTACGGTTCCGGCGTCAAACACCACCAAACCACCTCCGACCACTAAGGAGCCTGACTGGAGAGTACCTTTCATCAAGTACCTGACAGATGGTAGCAGTTACACCAATCGGACAGAAAACAAATGCCTGATGCGTCGCAGTAAGCAGTATCTGCTCGTCGATGGCAAATTGTGGCGCAAGAACGTGAAGGAGGAAATCTTGATGAAGTGTATAACCCAGGAGGATGGTGAACGTCTCCTAGACAAAATCCACTCTGGCTCCTATGGCAACCACGTGGCCTTGACAACGCTGGTTGACAAGGCTTTTCGAGCAGGGTTCTATTGGCCGTCAGCCGTAGCCGATGCAGAGAAGCTAGTCCGCTATTATGAAGGTTGTCAGTTCTTTGCCAAGAGAATCCACGTACCAGCACATGAGATTCAGACTATACCAGCCTCTTGGCCCTTTGCATGCTGGGGACTGGATATGATCGGCCCTTTCAAACCAGTCCCTAGGAAATTTACATGCGTCTTTGTGCTGATCGACAAATTCTCCAAGTGGATACAGTACATGCCCCTGGTCATGGCATCTTCAGAAAAGGCTATCACGTTCCTCGACCAGGTCATCCACCGCTTCGGCATACCCAATAGCATCATCACCGATCTGGGTACTTAGTTCACTAGGAACGTTTTTTGGGACTTCTGCGATGAAAGGAGCATAGTAGTAAAATACGTCTCAGTGGCACATCCTAGAGCTAATGGACAGGTCGAGCGGGCAAACGGTATGATCCTAGATGCACTTAAGAAGAGGATGTACAGAGAGAATGATAAAGCTCCTAGAAGATGGCTCAAAGAGTTACTAGCCATGGTCTGGGGTCTCAGAACCCAGCCCAGTCGTAATACCGGTGTATCACCATACTTTATGGTTTATGGCGCTGAGGCAGTACTTCCAGCAGATATAGCCTTCAGATCAGCACGGGTAGAGAACTTCGACGAAGACAAGGCCAATGAAGTGTGGGAGCTAGAAGTGAATAGTGCAGAAGAGAAGCGGCTCGACTCTTACGTACGTACAGCCAAATACCTTGCTGTTTTGCGTAGGTACTACAACAAGAATGTCAAGGAGCGGTTCTTCGTGGTCGGGGACCTGGTCCTGAAGTGGAAGACGAATCAGGCAGGCGTCCACAAACTCGCAACCCCATGGGAAGGACCCTTCATGATCAAGGAGGTTACACGCCCTACATCTTACAGGTTAGCTCGCCTAGACGGCACAGACGTACCCAATTCCTGGCACATCGACAAGCTTAGGTGTTTCTATGCTTAGCTACTAAGATATGTACCCCTCTTGTACTATTGATTTATTTCAATAAAGCTATTATGATTTCTCCGACCACTCTAATGTGTCATTTTAAAGTCTATTGTTATTCTAACTCTACCAGTTAAAACCGACCACCATTCCTTCTCGGGTTTTCGGAGCAGGCCCTGTCTCTGGTTCCTCCCAACATATGCATGTGATCCGCTCTCTATGCTATGGGTGATCGGTAGGTGCTCTCTGGTTTGACTTGTGTGTTTCTACGTGTGCATAAGCTACGCACCTCACACTCCGATCGCAAGACAAACCAGGGCCATACAAACCTTTCAGGATGATGTGTCGACTGAACTGGTATAACTAAACAGAACGCCAACACGTTCTAACTTAGTTACATCAACACGATATTCGAGCTTAAACACGTTTTTTACAAAACAAACAAGCTTATGTTGATATACAGTTACGTTATTATAAGCTTGCCTGAAAAGGTCCAAGTTTACAATAACACAACTACATCTTCTTCTACAGCTATAGCCTATACTATTGGCTGGTCGGGGCACGCAGCACCTGCTGTTCGCTGGGCCTGACATCGTGCAAGGGTCTCGGGGACTCTGGCACTGATCGAGCTAAAGAAGATGGCCCCGCCGATGCTTGGCTGGTCAAGACCGTAGGCTTCGCCGGTTGGCTTGAAAGTGACGGCGCTCCCAGCTGACTTATTGATGACGTTCCTTGTACGGGTGGTGTCGAACCTCCACACAGGTTAATATCGCTGATTATTTTCACCGACAAGTCCAGCTGGGTCATCCGTAGCTCCTCAGCCTTGTCTAGATCTACCTCCTTCAGGTATCTAGCCTCCAGGCGCTTGAGATCTATCAAGGGGTAGTGAGCACATACCATGCTTAGCACATGTGCGCCTGTGTACTCTCCCGCCTCCTTCATGAACTCCTGGAACCATCCCCATGCCCTTTGGCATCTCTCGATCAATCCCAGCTGCGGCGTCCTTGGCACATCTTCTGCTAGCGCCGGATCGATGAGGTTAAGGATCGGCAAAATGCCCTTTGCCACCTCATGGCACTGGCTTCTCCAAGTGTCATGGTCCTTGGTGATCTCTTGGCATTGCACCTTCCAGCCATCACGGTCTTACATCACGGCCTCCAGATGCTTCTTTGCGTTGATTTTTATAACTGCAAACCGCACACGCTGTTAAGACGATAGACCACTATAAACTATGGTAGGCGACAAAAATGAGCAAAGGCGGTTGGACAACTTACCTTTCAGCTCCTCTGTCATCTTGGTCGTGTGGTCCTAGAGATGCGACTGGTCTTGCGCCAGTTTTTTGTTGTCCTCTTTCAGGCGATCACACTCCACGACCGCACGACTGTTCTCCTCTCGGAGACGGAACACTTTAGCTTCTAAGACTGCACTACAGCTATTACTACCAACAACACAATAGCACTTGTCAGTAGTCAGTATGATAAAATGGCTACTTACTTGTCCTTTCCTGCTCTTTATTATTGAGCTGGATGACCAGGTTCTGGTTCTGGGACTCTTGCACCATCTTTTCATGGTTGGTGGCTTCAAGTCGCTGGCGCAAGCGTTCCACCTCCACCGTCAGCTCCTTGTTGCTTGCAGCGATCCCCACGATCTGGTCGAAGCATTTCTTACGGTACCTTGCGGTCTTCATTATGTCCTGTGTGCAGATAGCTAAGTAAGACAACTACGACTAAACACCGAGACCAGGGGGTGAAGCAAAGCTTACCTGCACCTCTGTCACAAGCCATTTCGCCGCCCGTTTAACTTTCTTGGTTTCTTCGACCTCCGGGATTTCCTCATGGACAACCCATTGGTCGTTCCGCCAACGCGACACATACACATGTTGTCGCTTGTCTTACAGATGGCCCAGGACCTCCTCCACCTTGTCCTCTTCGAGCTCTTCTTCGGGTACTAGTGCTGGCCCGGCTTCGGCAGCATCTGTAATCACCACAGCCTTCCCACGAGTTGCGGCATCGGTAAATGTGGGCTGTGCTCTCATCTTCGACCGCTGCTCCTCGGTCTACTCCGTCACCATCGACGCTGAGGTGTTGCCCTCAGTAGGTTTAGCGCTTGGAGCACTCGTGTCCAGCTTGGCTGGTCCCTCGACCACCTGCTCGGGGACTGTTATCTGATTGCTCGCCTGCTGAGGCCCCGACAGATCTTCTACTATGCTTCCTCAGTGGCTGGCTGCTGGGCAGTCTGCTCTGAACTTATTGGCGGAGCCACGCTACTTCCGGCTAGCTGGTCTGGACTTTCTGTGGACGCCGAACTAGTACATCCGAGATAAGTTCAGAAGGCAATCATATTCAATGCAAATTGCTAACTAACATCAAGGTTACAAATACTTACATGTTGGAAGCGCGGAATGATATTGCGAAGGCGTGTCTCTTCAGCCGTACTTGCTCCACGTGCTGTGCGGATGACTCCTGGTCTCCCTCTACATCCAGCACTGTCGTTGGGCCTTGGTGCTCGACTCCTCCGCCGCTTGTCCTTCGTGCTGTAGTGGTCGGTGGCGTGCTCGGTTGAGTTGTTGCTCCCATCACCGGTCACGTTCCTTGCTCAGATACTCCCGAGGTTGACCAGGCTGCATCCTTCACCGTCGTCGATGATGTGGGTCCCACAGGTGTGGAGGACCCACCTTGCTTCATCGACTCCAGTTGCTTCCTCCTTTTTTGAGGGACAAGCTGAAAAGGTGTCTGTATCTTCTCCCTCCTCTGCGCCATCATCCGGCCAGGCAAAAATCGCCTACCGACGTTTGCTGGCCGGGTTCTCCTCTGGGTCCCCCTCGGGCTCATTGATATTTAGCACCCCCCCGGTGAGCAGGGTGGTTACTGATCTCTTCTTCGACTATCTAGGGGTAGCCGGCCGCTTACCAGCAGCTTTGGCCGCTGCCTCCTCTCCAGCTCCGAGCACCGCCTAGTCGACGTCCTCGTCCTCGATCTCGACGCTGGTCTGTGCGGTGGGATCAACTCCTTGTGGCCACTCTACTCCAGGGGGTGGTGACACAAACACTGTCGCTCTATCCTGACCATTAACCTGGGTAACAAAAGAGAGTGAACACAGTAAGTTTCCACTTATCCTACCACAATATAAGACTACGGGTACAAGGCAAGATGAGTTACCTTTGGGGGAGGTCGGGCAAGCTTGAAAGCACGCTCGATGTCGCTCAATCTGGCATAATTTGGATCGGCTATGTTAAATAGCTCGCCAATTCTGGCTTTGACTTTGATTTTGTCAAGCGCCCCCTGCCTCGTCCTCGTCGGGTCTGTGCTCCCTTAATACTCATAGCCAGGATGTACCCTCCTCTGGTAGGGCTGGATCCGTTGGCTGATGAAGCTCCCGACCACGCTTGGACCATCCAGTTTTTTTCCACGGGATCATTCTAAATATTTCTGGAATCTGTTCCAAGTGCTCGGGCTTCTCTGACCAGCTTGTCCTCTTCTCTAGAATGTAGCCCACATCACACAGCGTGATCGTGTTCGGCTCTTCGTGGATGTAGAACCATTTCTTGTATCAGTCATCGAGCGACGTGTTCCATGGGCAGTGCAGGTACTGGGCTTTCATGCCATCATGGAGGTTGAGGTACACACCCCCGGCTATCTTTGAACCACCGCTTCCTTTCTTCCGCAGACAGAAAAGATGGCGGAAAAAATCAAAATGGGGCTGGAAGCTACCATATGCTTCGCAGAGATGTATAAAAGTGGCGACAAGGAGGATCGATTTGGGATGCAGATTGCAAATCCCAATCTTGTAGTAAAGGCAGAGCCCCTGAAGAAACGGATGTACCAAAACCCCAAATCCCCGTTTAAAGAAATCCTCGAACACCATGATCTCACCTGGTTGTGGATCGGGGTACCCCTCGCCCTTCGGCGCACGCCATCTTGCGAGCTCCTTGTTGTGGAGTACCCCCATGGTGATGAGGTCTTCAATGATCTGCTCGTTGCTTTTCGATTTCCACCACTCCTTTGCCATGACCCTTGCTTTCTTCTGCGCATCACTTTTCGCCATGACTCCGGCCTTGCTGGTGAACGGGGAAATGGCAGCGGATTGATTGGTGGCGATTTCAGATGTATTAGGGTTGGCGAGAGGAAGAAGAAAGCTACGGTTGCGAATGGCAATGGGGTTCAGTAAATAGTAACTAACCTATCATATACTGTATTTAACCCAAGAGTTATGTCGTTTCATCTGCCCGGAATTCTTGGGAGACGTGCGCACGTGTCGCAGACGGTTGTTTTCACAGCCTCGAGATCCACGCCAATATATGCGCCTCTTCGTTGCTAGTGTAGGAGGGCCCATGCTGACGCACCTACTGATAGGTGCCATGCAACTATTTGCTTGACAAGACAAAAAGACAAAATGACGTGCTATACCCATCTACTTTTTGGACCAGACGTGTCAGACCGGACTTGTCAGAGCAAATACATAAGCAAATACGAAAAATAATAGTAAAAGTGGCATAATAGTACAAGTGGCAAAAGGTTTTTTTGCCACACTTTTTGTGCTTGGGGGTTGTCCAGACCACCCCCGTGCTCGAGGACTGTCCAGACCACCACCATGCTCGGGGACTGTCCAGACCACCATCGTGCTCGGGGACTGTCCTGACCACCATCGAGCTCGGGGACTAAACTGACTACGGTTATTCTTGGGGATTCGTCGTTTTTCCCATGCTGCGCTCGGGGATTGCACCGACCACTCTCCGACCATTGCTCGGAGACCGCTCTCCTCGGCTACATGTAATTTGTACTCACATACAGATGAGAGGCATTTATTTTTTCTCACTTAGACCTTGCTACAAGGCTGATCCTCGCCTTCCAGCAAGCTCGGGGACTACATCGGTACGATGCGCCGGCCGGTGCATCTTGTATCACCTGTACGACGATTGGATTCTCAACTTAACTAGGAATTCTTTTTAGACCCTGGCACCACGTGCCTACGTCACCTACTACCAGGCTCGGGGACTAAGTGGGCACACTTCATCTTGCGGTGAATGTGTTTATTTTATCGACCCCTACGCTCTGACTGTTGGCCATAACTACTACTGTACAAGGGTCACTTACATTTCTTTTTAGAAATACAAGTGGGCACACTTGATCAGGAAAGAAATCTTTTTCTTTTTTCTTTAGAGCACCATGCATTCTTCGGACAACCGAAATCTTCGGCTATAATCGTGGTCTACTCCTCTCTGTGCTGACCAGAATACTGGCACATTTGCTTGGTCGACGTTTCAACCAGTTGGAGATGACATGAAGACAGACTGCATTAGCCGAAGAAGATCAAACGGCGTGTCGCAACATAATACATGGTGCTCGGGGACTAGCTGTGGGGGTATTAACCCCTATACCCTTACGGCTAGGCTTGGGCCGGCCCAGACCAGGGGGGCCGGTCCACTAGAAGACGACGCGCCCCCCGGCCGATCTGCTTGGAGTCCCGCGTAAGGAATCAAGACAGACTTGGAGATCAAGCAAGATCCTGGTCGGTTAGAATAGGAATCCTTATCTGGTCACCTATGACAATTGTAACCGGTTAGGATTAGTTTCTAGATCTGTAACCCTGCCCCCCAGACTATATAAGGCGGGCAGGGGACCCCTCTCAAAAATATCTCTCATTGACATACAACAATACAATCAGACGTAGGACGTAGGTATTACGCCTTCACGGCGGCCGAACCTGGATAAAACCTCATGTTTGTCTTGCGTCACCATCTTGTTTGTAGCTTGCGCATCTATCCGCCGATAATCTACTACCTTAGGCATACCCCTAGGTAGACTGCCGACCATATTTCATCGACACCCCTTATCTCCACAATGATCACAAATCGCCTTGCTAGATGGAAAACCATGCAGTTTAAAGCACCTCTCTATGGTGTGCCCCTTATCACCACAATGATCATAAACCACCTTATTTTTTCTTGATCCCCTCGGGGAACAAAAATGCGGCCCTTCTTCATAGATAGGACAACACTAACAACAACTGCTTTATAATCGTCCACTTTGGGATGTGATAGTCTAGTTTCCTCTTCTATGATGCTTGAAATTATCTCATCAAGAGTAGGCCATTCAGACTTAGAGAATATAAGCTGCCGACGAAGATCAAATTCTTGATTCAAACCATCAAGAAATAGCTTGCTCACAAAAGATTGGAACCAGGTATGATGAATAGCCAAATCCTTTTTGTCAACCGCCTCAAATGGATGATAATAGTGTAGGTCTCTGTACAGTTTTTTTACCTCACCAGCATATTCTACTACAGACCTTGAGCCTTGCTTTAAATGAGTCAACTCATGCATGATTCGAGTAGCTTGCATTTTGTTTGATTTTCCTGCAAATTGTCTCTCCAATTCCGACCACACCTCTGCAGGCGTAGTTAAGGTTTTAACTTGTTCTCTGATAATTGGTTCCATACTGCTTAACATCCATACTAGTACTCTATCACTTACTTGCTTGCTTGCTGTATCAACCTCCCATGTTTCTTTATCAGAATTGACAAGTAAACACTCATATCCATGGGAGCTTAGAATTAACTTACAATGACGGGCCCAACTGACATAGTTCTCTGGTCCAAATAATTTTACTGGATTAAACTCGAGTGTGTATTTGAGAATATCAGAAGTCACCACCTTAGGCTACTCTATCAATTTGCTAAATATTTCATAAAGTTTTTCCACGTGATCTACTGATTTCTCTCCACTAGTTTCAGCCATGAGCAGCAGATTCAGTATTTAGCAGCAAAAAAAAAACCAAGAACCAACTCCTCCTTGATACAGGAAACAAGCCAGCAACAAGCAAGCAGATCACGGTCACCAGCAAGCACGTAGCTTTTCTCTCTGCCGCCGGCAAGCAACCAAGCAAGCACCCGTAGCTCAGTCTTCGTGTTGGTAGAGGCTGTGGCCACAACATAGAGCTGCTTCTAGTCTGGGCGATGACGACTCATGTACAAGGATGGCGACGACTACGGCGTCTCCACCACCTCTGCCCCTAATCAATCAACGAAAACGAGATGGACACGACAGGATTAACCCGCTCTTGATACCATATTGTAGATTAATGGGTGGATTTAAGAGAAATTTTGGATATGAGAGAAGAAGGGGAACAATAGTGAAGTTGAAAACACTGACTGGATCGATTATTGATCCTTCTCAGGTACTTCATCTTATCTCTTTCCTATTTTACATTTTGGTCCCCAATTCTAATTATATTTACAACTCACACCAACACTTGCCATCCTGCCAGTCTGCGATCTATCTTGGAAATGAGCGGGGCGAAAGCTGAGAGGTTCAACTTGACGTTAGACAGGGGGAGGCCCAGGTAAGTCTGTGGGAAGCTAGCCTGCTGACACTGGAGGATGCGCACAAGACGCGGTAACCGTTGCGCTCGGGACATGCATAAGAATCAGAGTACTTTTGCTGAAGTTGATTTTCAGACCGGTGGCAGAGGCGTAATCGTCCAAAATCTTCTTCAAACGCCTGATGTCTGGTATCTCAGCTCGCGCGAGAAGTAAAGTGCCGTCGGCATACTGCAGCACTGGGCAGGGGGCATCAGTTGCCGGGTGTCGAACGCCACCATCTTTCCGTATCAGTTGCTATAGCACGTCCGCCATGAGCAGGAATAGGTAGGGGACAGAGCATCACCTTGCCGCAGACTCCTTTTGCATCTGATCCATTGGCCGGGGCAGCCATTGACAAGCACAGCTGAGTGAGAAGTGACCATCAGTTTTTCCATCCATGAGAGCCAGACTGCAGGGAATTTCTTGGCCCAGAGCACTGTCAACATGTCCCAAGATACGGGGTCGAAGGCTTTTGCAAAGTCAAGCTTAATGACAACAGTTGGATATCTTCGACGGTGGCAGTGCTGGACTAGCTCAGTAGCGTAGACGAAATTTTCCAAGATGGAACGGCCTTTGATGAAGCCGGTTTGGTCCACGTCCACTAGGCTCTGGATGTGTTTCTGCAGACGCGAGGTCAGTACTTTGGTAATGATCTTCACAGGCCAATTCTGAAGAGAGACGGGCCTGGAGTCTTTTGGCTGGCAGGCACCTTCTACTTTCGGCAACAGCACGATGTGTGCTCTGTTGATCCTATCAAGGTCTGCCTCCCGCCCAGTGAAAACTTGCCATGAATTCGAGAACATCCAACTTGATTTGTAGCCAGGCTGCGGCATATCACGCAGGTCCGAAACCATTAGGCCCAGGGGCGCTATTTGCATTCATGGACCGCACAGCTGCAAAGGCCTCCTGAGCTGAGAAAGGAGCCATCAATGAATTTGCATCCCATGGTTTCTCGCCCAGGTAGAGCGAGGTGACATCAAAGTTCTAGGATGTGGCATCTGCAGTGCCAATGATGGACCGGTAGTAGTTGGTCATGGCGGTTGTCTTCTCCTCGTGACTGACCAAGTCAAGGCCATCCACTGAGAGGACGGCAATCCTGTTCCAACGCTGTCGGCAGGAGGCTATGGCATGGAAGAACCTAGTGTTGGAGTCGCCCTCCCGAAGGTATTTGAATTTTCCCCTTTGCTTCCAGTATGCAGCACGTTGGTGGATGAACAGACCGAGGCGCTGTTGACACAAGAAGCACAGAGGCCACAGACAGCGCTCACAAGATGAAAGAATTCTGAATTCTTCAAAAAGATCAAACAGGTGAGTGATAAAGTGGCAATTGTGGTATATATGAGGAGGGGAGTGATGCTTACTTAGCCAAACCTTTGACGCGCGCCGAACTGCTTTGACCCGAGCCACCATGACGCCAGTGGCATCACCATTGTTCTGCACAGAGGACCATTCTAGCAACACCGCGGGAAGAAAAGAAGGATCTAGGAGCCAAGAGCGTTCTAGACGGAAGGCTGACGGCTTTGGAATGTTTGTTTGGATAGAGGCAAGAATGGGAGTGTGATCGGAAGTGGGATGAAGGCCAGAGGTGAGTTGGGCGCCGGGAAAGAAGTCGTTGAAGGCGAGGTTAAAGAAAGCACGGTCCAGGCGTGCAAGGGTGGGAATTGCTCGCTTGTTGGACCAAGTGAACTGCCGATCCATGAGTGGAAGTTCCATCAGCTGGAGGTTGTAAATGGCATTGTTGAACTGTTCGGCGAGGTTAGAGTTGAAGTTGGCATTGTTTTTGTCAGCGGGGTCACGGGTGAGGTTGAAATCACCCACGACGAACCAGGGTCCCGAGAGCTGGGCGGCTAAAGTCTGGAGCTCATCCAGAAAGGTACTAGACTACGCGTGAACAGAAGGTCCGTAAACGTTCGTGAGGTTGAAGCTAAGGTCGGAGGTGGTAGATTGAAGAGCTATGGTTAACGCGTAGGAAGAAGTCCAGTGGCTAGAACAGGTGAAGGGGTTTGTGTTCTAGGCCGTGAGGATGCCACCCCTGGAGCCATCCACCGGGGCGAAATGGTAATCGTCTAAAGAGGTGGGGAGAAAGGCGCGAACGGCGCGAGCATCCAGGTCCATGAGCTTGGTTTCCTAAAGACACGCGATCTGGGTGTGGTTCCTAGCAACGTTATCGCACACGACGTCGCACTTATCGGCCTGACCAAGACCATGGACATTCTAGGAGAGGATAACGAAATTACGACATCTTCGATTCATAGTGACGACAGGATACAACGGTAGATAAGGCCGGTGGTCAGCATTACAAGAATTGGCAACACGGCGGTCATGGGCTCAGAGAACAACATAAGCCTAAGATACGGGTGGTCGCTAGTGGCGGAGCCACGAACATGGTGACCACGAACACGACGGTAGACATGAACGCTAAGACAGACACGGATACAGACCGGCAGCGTCGGCGCGGAAGCTGCCAGACGATCCATCACACGAACTTGCCAGTGGTAGCAGCCACCGCGCGCGATAGCACGCTTGTCGGCGCAGACGAGACCCGCAGCCGAGGCGAGGCAAGTGAGATCCAGCGTCGCGTGTGGCTTCTTCTTCTTGAGGATGCTACGTGTGGTGACCTGCTTCTTGAGCTCCGCGGAGCAAGAGGCTAGACTCTCACGAAGGGCATTCCTAGACACCGCCTTAGCAATCATGTCGGCGAAAGCGCCGGCATCCTGCGTAGCCAGCCTAGAGCTTGCCCTAGACGGGGGCGAATCCTCGAGCGTCGACCATGGCGCGGAGCATTGCGCGACAGCAGCGGGGGATAGCCAGTGAAGGAGGTGGCGCAGGTGGAGAGGAGTCCGTGTACCACGGCAGGGCAAGAGCCGGGGTGGACCTGAGTGGCAGCCCCGGCATCACCACTCCGTCAGTGAACGGCGAGGAGGGGAGGATGATTGGGAGGTGTGGCAGCGGCGCGAGGGGGTACGGGAGGATGGCACCATAGTAGAAGGTGTCAAAACCCAGGAAGCGGGCCACACGGTATTTCTTAAGGTAAAGAGAAATGATATGTAAGCGCACGGAAATACCGTTGTAGCACTTCACCTAAAAGTATTCAGTGTATCGTATTTTCCACAGAGAACGGAGGTATTCTTATAGCTAATTCGTCCAAGCACAACATAAGGGTAGAATTAAAAAGGGTAGAGAAGTATTCCTAGGGTAATAAGGTCTAAAGACAAATAAGCTCTACTTCTACTTGCTCACTTCGGTCACCGCTTAACACCTGGTCTGCCAAGCATTGTCGGCCTGTAGCTCTACGTCGTACCCGGACGTGGGGATTACGAGGGACGAACATGGCTGTCACCACCTACCGCCTACCCCTCAACCGTAGAGTACGAGGCAAACGAAGGTAGCCTCTAGCCTAGACACCACATCTACGCTATCGATTACTACTCTAGTGCGTTAACAAAGGTTATCCGTCTTTATCAGAGCCCTTCTACTAGAGCATTCGCCGCAAGGGCGAATGACGATCCCGTAAACAAGTAAGGATAAAAATAAACTAATCAATAGACTTTATACCAAAGGAATCATGAACACTCACTTAGCGAAAAGCTTCGTTGAGGCATTGATGTTCGTCGAGGTACAAACTCGGGGAGACACCGACAAGTTCGGCTCTTCCCCATATTCTCCCTCACATCTCTCCCGACTAACTCTACTAGCTATCTAGGGCCTAAGCCCTTGGAATGAAGCTCAAGGGTGGAGTGCTCTTGCTCTTTGTGTGTTGTCTTGTAGAGGGAGGTACCCCTCTATTTATACAAAGCTCAAGGCGGTGTTGGAAGCTATTCTTGGCGCGAGGACTGGCTCCCACCGCCTCAGCATGGAGCCATGCCACCGCCTGTCGAAGGGGTGGCTGAGGCGTGCCAGCAGGGGGTTGACCGCCCCTTGACCATGCCGTCTCGCCACCGCCTTCGCGCGATGAGCTATGGGCTGGACGTGGATCACTCCTCCATGGTGTGTTGCCCCTGTTGAGTTGAGTTGATGGGCGTTTCCCTTGTTCCTTTGCGTGAATCAGTGTCAGAAAGCGCCTTTCAGTGAATTCTTCCATGTACTTGTGTTTGTGACCTACAAAATAATATTCTCCAAATATATGTGGAACTAGGTCAATAGTAAATGCATATGTGTTTAAGATTGCCAATTTCTTCTCTTTTTGTGTCTTAATTGGCGGTCAGATTTGATCGTTAAGGACCGCCAACAACCACCGAACGACCTCGGAAGGTTGTAGGCCGGGGGCCTTTTCAGGGCCGAAGCGGGGAGCGGGGTGGGCCAGGTCAAAGGCTGGAGGACCACCAAGAGGGGTCGCCGTGGTGATGGGTGTGGCGGTGGCAGTGGCGTTTGTAGTGTCTTTGGTGGTGGCGGTAGGGATGGGAGCTGTGGTGTTAGGGTGGAGATCGGAGTCGTGTGGGTTGCTGCTGGACGAGGCGGCAAGGAGGAGCGGTTGAAAGGCAGGGTGGTTGGTGGGAGGGATGACGATGGGTGATGGAGGTGGCACGGACGTCGATGGGGGCGGGGCGGAGTTGGATTGGTCGGGGGAGGTGGAAGGGGCACCATGGGGTTGTGCGGCAAGGGGTGGCAGTCCTAGGGGTCCACCACGGCGACCTGCAGCTCCGAGCCACGTGGCCGCAACCACCGCAACGACGAAAACTAACGGGATCGCGGCAAGCGTTGACGAAGTGGTCGGAGCTGAGACAACGGAAACACGCATGAGTGGGCAACCGGAAGGCTTGGTTTGCTTATTAGGCAAAGCAACGGCTAAAGTTAATCAGCATGTTCGCTTGGTCGTAAACGATCGTAAATTTTCAGCCAGAACAATATTTTTCTCTCACGCCAAACCAACCAGCAGTAATAATCAACGATCGTATATGATCGTTTCAGCCCCAGCCGAACAGGCTAAATAATGTCACGGTAGGTCATCCGCCCGCCAGGCTAGAATGCACCCATAGGCACGGCCTCAACGCGGCCGCTGGCAAGGTAAATTGCATGCTGCGTGCTCCCAGTAACGCCGCTCGACGTGGCAAAATCCGGGAGGGGTAGTAGAGGGGGAGAGAAGGAGAATCCGACATGGATAGCTTTAACAGATATGGCCGTCTTGTCGAGGGTTTGAACCGGGCGTTGGCATTAACGGGGCGTCCCATCGCCGCGTCTCCGTGAAGAGGCCGGACGGGAGGGGGTTGGGCATTGAATTCGTTCTCGGTCAACCGGTCAGCGGCCACAACAGTGGCTGCCTCATCGACATGGATTTGGAGCTCCATCGTCCCTAGCCGGAGCTTGCCAAGCAGGGAGATGGAGGAGGCAGTGTTCGTGGACGCGACATAGACACGGAACAGGTAGGGCCGAACAGGCCGAGCTCTCAGGATCACTGGGGGAGCCGTAAGGTGGAAGGAGAGAGTGTTTGAAACTTGTTTAGGGTTCAGCGCCCTGTTCGTTTGGGCTTGTTTGACTGATAAGCCATGACTGAAAGCACTGTTGGCTGATTTGGTATGAGAGAAAAATAATGTTCGTTGACTGAAAAAGTACGGCTTATAAGCCTAACAAGTCCAAACAAACAGGACGCAGGTTTATCGGAAAGGAAGAGGAGGGCGGCGTAAGCCAGAGATTACCTGGCCGGCGTGCAGGGACACCAAGGAGCGAGGGAGTAGCGGTGGAGAAGAAGTCGCAGAGGAGAAGCTCCTGCATTGACAAGCCTGGGCGCTCCCGCAGAACAACGTTGACGGCGCGTGGCGGCTCGGGGCGAAGCCGACGGGACATCTCCGGCAGCGACTGTGAGGCATCATCGGTGGAGTGGTGGTGGGTGGCTTGGATGGCTGTAGGACTGACGGGGGACGGGGGATCCGCCGCCGACCCCAGATATATTTTCAGCCGAACTTCATCTTTGCACATTTCCGAGAGTAGGTTTATCAGAGGCATCGTCACGGACTACGAGCGAAATGCCAACTTCCTCGGCGATGAAAGAACTCGCATACATACATACAGGAGGTATGGTGCGCTAGTTTGCTCGCTCCTTGGAGCCAATTGCCCTCAACGGCTCTTTCGGGGAAAAAAACATCTCAATGGCTCAACCACCCAGCTGGCACCTCTCGACAAGACTGGTGGTTCTTTCCTGTGCGATCGCACTGAATGGTGAATATCAGCAAGGGGTTTGATACGCAATTTTCCCTAGTTGTCTGGAGATAGAAATGATAGGGTTTTAAAAAAGGTGGCCTCTACAGTGCAACAACTCATGTCATCAATTCGAGACGAGGAGGAATTCTGAATTGAGATAACAAAGGCTCGCGGGATGGGTAGCTTGTTCGTCGCTCTTGTTCAATCGTCAATTTTTTATGTAATATACACAACCCTCTTGCGCCCGACTATGTGCACATCCGCACGTCTTATAGGCATTGTGCGTCATATGTAATAATAATACCCAACCCTCTTGCTTGCTAACTCTACAGGTAGCTGACTAGTATACTAGTATATTGTCCGTGCTAACACTACGGTGACGTCTAGAAAAAATAAATTAATTGATGAAAGAAACACAAATTCATAAACAAATTTAGCTGCCTAATCCTTTACAAAAATGAACACCGTCTTTCCGTCCACTTTTTAAAGTTCACAATCCTCAGCCAGGCAGGATGGATTTGACTCTTAACAACTATCAGCAAACATCGATACATCAACAACCACGAAAAAATAGCGCGCTATTTCGACGCTATAGCGGCGCTATAGCGGCCCACAGGAACTGGCGCGACGCAATTGCTCATTTTTGTGCTATGCGCGCTATTGCCGCTATTGCGCGCTAAAGCGCCGCTAAGTGCGTTTAGCGCCATAGCGCCGCTAACCAGCCGCTATTGCTGGATGTCCCAAAATTGCCAAATTGAACAGTCCCGCCCGGTCATTACAAAAAAAAGAGGTTGATCCCTGAAAATAATAGTTGATCCCTACTATTGAGGATGAGGAGTTATCTGCTTCATCTTCTGATGGAGAAGATGACAATGATATGACTTCTGATGATAGTTCTGATTTTGAGGTTGAATGATCAAGATCATTGCTCTGCCTGTGCTGTGGATGTGGAATGCAAAGTGTGTACTTCATGAGTTTATGGCTTTATGCATTTAAACTTTAAAGTTTAATCCCTTTATGATTGTTTGGCTTTGCATGTATGAACCTCATGTGGTTATGTTGCCTGTTTGGCTATCTGCTACTTTGCTCTTATGATTATTATGGTGGATGTTATCAGTTATCACTTATGACTTATGAGTTATGAGTTATCAAATTGAGACATTGAGTGATTGAGGATTGAGTGATTGACAGATTTTTATGTTTTCTGGAATTGTAAACAAATAGCGCGCTATAGCGTGCAAATAGCGGCGCTATAGCGTGAGCAGTCAGTTGACGCTACTGCATTTAGCTGCCGCTATAGCGCCAATAGCGCCCAGGACAGCCTCACGCTAAAATTGATAGCTCGCGATTTAAAACGATGATCAACAACGTAGCCTTTCAGTCCCAAACAAGTTGGGATAGGCTAGAGGTGAAACCCACCAAGAGTCCCAAGTCACGGTTCAGGCACTTCAATAGCTGCTTTCCAAACACTCCTATTCAAACATAGATCTCTAGGTATATCACAAGCTTTCAAATCTCTTTTTATTTTCTCCCCCATATCAATTTTGGTCTTCCTCTACCTCTCCTCATTTTATTAGCTTGGCTTAGAACTCCACAATACACTGGTGCCTCTGGAGGTCTCCTTTGGATATGGCCAAACCATCTCAACCGATGTTGGACAAGCTTTTCTTCAATTGGTGCTACCCCTAGACGATCACGTATATCATTGTTCCGAACTCAGTCCATTCTTGTGTGACCACAAATCCATCGTAACATCACAACTATCAGCAGTGAGAACAAATTTTGAGTATGAGACTAAAATGCAAATAATAAATCTGCATCAGTTTATCATAGGTATCAATAAGATATATGCTACTTTGCTATATCTAATTTAGCACAAGCCATTACAAATGCGCAGATAGTTTATTTCCCTAAATTTTGCAAGTTCAATTAGTCAAAGCAAATGCACAAATAGTTTTTCCCTTTTTGATATTTCACAAAAAACAAGATGCCATACATTACATTTAAAAGAAATATAGCATACATCATAGATCATACAATTCTATTTGCACAGAGAAACATGAAAATTTTAACCATGTCATTCTTCAACTTCCCAACTTCATTAGATTTTTCCACACCAAACTTTTCTTGTAGAATCGAGATTTCCACCCCGCCTATCCCAATCTTATCTGCAATGGCATGTCAAACTTTGCACATATGTGAAATATTTACTGAAATAGGCGCTACTAACCGCGTCATGTTTACAGTCATTTCCGGTTAGGAAACAAATAAATATGAAATCATCTATGAGCTTCTCGATATCTGTTTTGACAGCTGGATTTGGTATCCTCAAATCAAGCTCCAAGTACTCCGTTTGAACCCATATGTTCAAAAACTACAAGAATGTGGTGTTATAAAGGAATTAAAATAGAAAGACCATGTTATCTTCTCAGAGGAACAAACCTTATAAGGCTTCTTGGGAGATCTGTCCTTAGGAGTTGTTTCAGTTACTTGTGGGAACTATTCTCTACATTTTCTTGAGGAATCTTCACTTTTGAACAGTTCACATCCTGTTCAAGTTAACAAAAGGAGTAGTCTGAACTCAACATTTACAAAACGTTCCCCACCACATAGCATAGTATATTGCCCGTGTTAACGCCATGGTGTCATTTTAGGTGATGCAAACTAACAACCAAACATGGTATGTAACAAAATCGATTGAAGATTCACAGAAAAAAGAGCGATAAAAACTTACAGGGTCATTATACTATTTATTAATCCAAAATGATCAAACTTATATTGTTGAATACAACAAGATTAACTTAATCCATGCCTCGATATATAGTGTGTTTCTCTCCCTGTCCAATCCAAAAAACATCAAGTAGCACACAATGCTATAGATATATCCAGGCACATCTTTGAATAACTATTTTTTTATAAAGAAGAATTAGTGGGATTACTAATAAAGGATAAGGTAGATCATTATCTCCTTTAACCATATCAGCATATCATACCTGAACAATCGTAAGGTGTTTTGAAGCATGAGGCTCTAGTACCTTGCTGCTGAGACAGAACGGCTCCTGTGTGTTGTCACCGTTGATACCTTCCTTGCCCTATCCGACGATCCGATTTCGATAGTGGTAAATGAAACTTCAGTCTTCTTGGAAAAAAAGTTCAGCGAGTCGCTGTGTATTCAGCATTATTTAGAGAAACACCATGGCACGGTAGGTAAGTAAAGCACGCAGCGCAGGCACCTGTACCTCTTCTCTCGTGGCCACCGATGCCGACGAGTTGCCGCTGCCGCCATCTCTTCTTGCTGCAGTTGCCCTCCTCGTCTCTCCCTGCTCCTCCTCCAGTGCGTTGCGCCGCTGGCCGTGGCCGGCGCCGGCGCCTGCCGCGTAGGGTGCCAATGTTCCGGTGTAGACGACCTCCTCGCCGCCGAGCCCATCACCGGACGCATCCCCGAGCTCATCGGCTGGATCAAAATCAGCAGAGCTCTCGACCAACGACCAACAGCAAGATAAATAAAACCCTAGATAGAACCAACACACAATTCGTCTAAATGCAACTCCCAGCAAAGGATTCAAGCTATTGTCACCAAACGCTCCCTGTAGGAATCCATCCTATCATCCCAGCAATTGACACCCTATCCTCATTCCGCAATCAATTTGACCAAATTCCTACGGTGACAGGCAGCATCGAAATCTATCCAGCAGAAGCAGGAGCGTACCGGCACAGGTGTTCAGAAGACGGCGACGAGCCGGAGTGGCGGGTGATGAGGTCGTCGAAGGGGTCCTGACGGCAGGTGGCCTGGCGAGTTGAAGCCGTCGAAGGTCCAGAAGCCGTAGGGGCGCGGCCGCGCTCACTCGCCGCCGAGGGTGAGCAGCAGCAACGTTGAAGCCTAGGAATGATCCAGATAACACTGGCCGTTTGATTGAGTTTGGGGCATGTGAGGGAGAATTATGAGTCATAGATTTTAATGATGTTGAAATTCTAGGTGTAATTTTATTGGTGCACAATGGTTGGACTCTCTCAGCGGGGGACGTAATCTTGGGTGGACCTAAAATAATTTGGATTGGTCCATTATAGTAGAGAGTAGAGATGGGGGTGGGGGGGGGGGGGGGGGGGGGGGCACTTGTGGGTTTGATCCTAAGTTGAGGAGCTTGATACCACTAGCGATCTTTGTATAGTTCATGGGATCAAAAGCGATAAATACTTGTGTCATCTCAAAAAAGAAACATAAGACGAGATATCTGTGCCATCGGCCCCTCCACCAAAATGTCCCTTAAAAACGTTCAAAAGTGCAAGAGCTGGCTGATTCTCCAGAGCCCCAATATCATCATCGACTATATATGGTGAGTTGGTGACAAACCGGGAGTCTTGCCGTTGAAATCAAAGGAAAATCCAAACGGGCCTCCACATCCGCTTTTAGGCCTCGCGAACAGGGCCTCTTGCCATATGCTAGCGTAGCCCAGCCACACCACCGTGCGGTGTCAGGCTCCAGGTGCTTGTTGAAATCAAAGGAAAACTCAAATACCAGTGTCTCCAGACTCCAGAGAGTCAAATCATCAGTGCTAGATTCAGTAGACCATTTTCACTCAAATATGATTCGTACGCAAATGTTCAAAATTGCTCCATGTTATCCAATACAACATGATTAATGTTACCTTGTGTTATGGGGTGTAGCTAGGACAATCAGACCTAGGACAGAAACAAAAACCCTGCCCTACTGCCTTAAACGAGCTAACAAGGAAAGCAAAATCCCGTATAGCCAACATGTGTTACTGTATTTTTGAGTATTAATTAATATACTGAATTCTGAGCAATCCCGATGGTCTTCAGGTTCCCAATGGTGGCTAACCTGGCCAGTCTCAGGATAACGTTCATCACAAATCTGCAGAAACTGAAACCACATCAGTAACAGGACCCACATTGCTAGTTGCAAGTTGCAGCTGATGATAAAGAGGCTATGAAGCATAAAGAGAAGTGAATAAAATGAATGCAAATAACTTGGTACTTTATGCTTCAACTAATTGCACTAATTTTAAGGCAGTTCTCATATTTTATATGTAGTTACATACTGACAAGAAATGCTCAATCACTTATCCTCTTTTCAGTTTTTATACAATAAGGTAAGCTTATTTACTGAGTGTCAAAGAAAGGAATATGTTCCTGACGAAGATAAATGGCAAAACAACGCCTTACACTTTCAAACGGAGGGAGTATAAACGTATATATGGTAAACCAAAACAGAACATGCTCCTTTACTAATGTTTTGTGTCTGATGAGACTAATCCTGAACTGGCCTACTAGCTGTGAAAGGAACTGTGACTGCTTAATGCTTTCGTTTGGCGAAATAGCATCATTTATCTGCTTCTGTGCACTGTTTCTACCAAAATAAAATGGAATGAAAACCCGCACACCCTAGCAAGTGACCAAACATCAACAGAAATATGACCCAGAAATTCTTCTGTTTTTGCAAATTCCTAGTATGACTGACATCAACCCGATCAGTACTAGTGGACATCAGATGCATAGTTTTCCCTTTGCCTTCAGAGACAGGCAACTAGGCACAGAAATTCAACAGCAGAGTAAAATTACATATGCATGCTTTGTGTAAAAAAGAGAACTGAATGAGGTAATGGCATACGTCAATTAGTACGTACCATATTGAGGACTTTTGCAGTTCTGTTGTGCTTCCATCTGACAGTCCTGCATTAGAAGGGCCTTGTCCCTCTTAAGTCTTATAAGTGTCTCAACCTCCTTCTCAAGGCCTCCATATTTTCCTATCTCAATATTCTCAGTGCCAGGTGCAGTTTTGCCAGGGGTTGGCTGCAGATCACTATGTGCATCCTGAGATGATTTCTTCTTTCTCTTGATGGTCTTCAGAAGATGTTTTTGCCCCTTAACAAAACCTTCATCAGCCCATTCCCATCTATCTGGATCAACTTTATAAAATCCCTGATTATGAAAAAGAACACTAGTAAATTCACGAAACAACAGAAGTTAAGATTCAAAAAAGGGCGTACCCAGTGCAGAGAGCTCCCGCTCTGTGCGGGGTCTGAGGAAGGGTGTTAGTGGCAAGCCTTACCCTCGCCTGTGCAATGCGAGGAGACCGCGACTCAAACCCGGGACCTTCCGGTCACAGGCGGTAAGACTCTACCGCTTGCACCAGGCCCGCCCTTCAACAGAAGTTAAGATTCAACATGAACTTAAAGCATAAAACAAAGTGGACAAAATAATAGTATAAACAATGCTGGTCTAGAGAGAGGAACACAAGTCGTTCATCAATGGCTGCGATCCAGTCATTCAAATCCAAACTGAATAACTATAGCTTAGTTCCAAACATAAATATCATATCCAATATATAGATTTAACACAGCAACTTATCCTTTAGCAACCTACTGAGCCTATAATCTGATCCATATAAGAACAGGAATAGTTCGTACCTCTAGTAGAAGCATTAATCACTGGTGACACCACCACGGTGATATCTGCAACTGCAAACAAGTAAAAAATGACAATTACCAGTTAGTTAATTTGTTCAACCCAATCAAGCAAGCATAAAACTCGATCAAAGGAGCTTATAGCAAGGAGAAAAACCATATTATACCTCTCAAAAGCATGCATTTTACCTGCCTTACATCTGCATCTACTGCATCACAACTCCAATGCGATGCAATGTGTGATCGTTGAACCTCTTGGCACATCCAGGAACAGAGTAGTGTCCCTAGAGACCACCTTTCCTCTTAGCCGTCCCTCATCAACCCTTGTAATCCGAATGCTTGCCCATTCGATCACCACCATGCTCCTCACTTCCCCATTGCCTTTTCCTTTTCCTTTCCCTTTCCACTTCCCTTCCCAAACCAAGTAGAGCAATCCTCCAACATTGGCAAGTGTGGCGCCGCACAAGAACTTCGGTAGCTCCCTCTCCAACCCCTCCACTGTGCTCCACGAATCAGTGTCTGGATCATAGCCCTTGACCTGCCCCAGGTAGTCGTAAGAGTAGAGGATTCCTTCAACCACCGCAGCTCGGCCCTTCCATCCCATGTCAAGCACCGACGACACCGGCGCCCACGCCTCCGCAGGTGGCGCCTTAGGATCGTAGGCCAAGCCGCCACGGTCCGCCACCGCAAGGACCTTCCCGGCGAGCGACGCGCAGCCGTGCATCCACTTCTCGCGGAGGTGGGCCGGGCTGGCGACAGCTCTCCACTTGGCGTGCGGGGTGGAGAGGTCGAGAGCCTCGGCCCAGAAGGGGGACGAGGGGACGCAGCCGCCGGCGACGAACAGCACGCCGGAGTGCGCGACGGCCGCGGCGAACTCCCGAGTAGAGGACAGGCGCGGGCCGACGGACCAGGATCTGGCCCGGGGATCCAGTATCTGCACGGACGCAGCGGGGACCGCGGACACGGATCCGCCGACGAGGAAGAGCCGGTTCCCGTCGGTGGCGGCGGACGCCGAGGACGAGACGGGGATCGGAGGGGAGGGAAGCGGAAGAGGGGGCCACCCGGGGTTCGGGAGCAGGAGGAAGAAGAGAGGGGACGCGGAGGAGGGTGGACGGAGGGAGAGGAGGATGTGGGGCTCGAAGCGGCGGAGGGCGCGGCGCGCGGCGAGGAGGGGCTCCGGGTGGCGGCACATGAGGGTGTGGAACGCGCGGGAGACGAGGGCCAGGGATGGGTGCGCGGCGCGCGGCAGGAGCGCGATGCAGTGGACGGCCAAGTCGTCTGGAAGCGCCGGGATGAGGCTCCCGCGGACCTGCGCCGTCGGTTGAGGCGGAGAGGTGGGCTCGGCGGAGGCGGACATGGCTAGCCGTCGGCGGTGACTCGCCGGAAGAGGAGGATAGGCATGTGGAAGTAGTGCCGTGCGCCCCTGACCGCCCGAATGGGGATATTCTTCTGGCCCACTATGCAAGATGGGCCGAAATGTGATCTTGTAAGCTAATTTTGAGCCCGTTTCTGAAAGGCCTGCACCAAAAATTACTCACCCACGGACCCACCGGTATAACAAACCTATTTTTACGAGAGAATAAGGATGGCAACGGATCGGGTTTGGTGTAGATATCCGTGGGTTTTGGGTTCTGTGGGTTCAGGTTTAGGGATGGTTTTTTATCCAGGGTTTTTGGGTTCGGGTCCCGAAACCAATCGGGTTCGGTTTCGGGTTTGGTTTTCCACCCGTGGATATCCAATGGATATCCGAAATAAATTATATGGAATTAAAACTCATGTTCTATAATATACTAATAATAATTTATTTAAGATTATTAAATCACTTTTCCTATTGTTCCGTCGACTGAAATGTGGCTGACGTTTCAGTCGACTCGTTGTCCGTTGGATTGTCATCAAGATGTGTGCAACCGATTGGGTCTTTGGTTGTTGTTCGGTCCGATCTTTCTTATTGGGTTCGGGCACCGGTGACGCCACCCGCTAACAAGGAACGGACGGGTGGGAGCCACACACACAGACACGAAATGAATCGGGAGCTGGTCGGGAGGGAGCGGCTATTCTTCTGGCCATTTCCTCTCTCCGCTTCGTTGAGGCGCATCGGAGGCTCTCCCTCGCCGATTTGGAGACTTGCTCACGTCGGCCATTGGTAGAGCTCAGGAGGTACGTTCATACGCGGTGTGGTTTGTGACTTCAGTGTGATTTGTTCTAGGTTTTGGTTTTGGCTGCTTGTATGAACCGGAGCCCATGGAGCTGGACCTGGATGCGCCCTTCCCGACGCCGCGGCGGTGGTCCACCCCGCTGGCAGCGATAGAGTTAGCTGGTGGCCTAGATCTGTGGTTGGGCACGGATCTGCGGTGATGGTCGTAGCTGGGCGCCGCCAGATCCACTCCCTCTGCAAGCACTGTCGCTAATGGTGTTTTTTTTCTTCATTTCGTGCTTGCTGCAGAAGAAGATGGGGAGGGTGCAGACATTGTCAGGCTGTGGGTGCAGACTCCCTTTTTAGGTGCCTAAGCGTTGTTGCAACACGTACTAAATTGATTTTGACATGTACTAAATTTGTGCGGTGATTTCAAGCAGTAGCCAAGGATTTGTAATAGCAAGGGATACAGTGATTTTTTGCCTGTTACTTGCATTACTATGGGCCTGATGTTACACATTGATGTATTGCTAGGTTGTAATTTGGTACTGGTGGCTTCCTGAATCTAACTACTTTGGTTATTCAGCATTATTTGGTTAGAAAGCTTGTGGGATTATACTACTACTTGCTTCTGTTCTTCTAAATCGCATTAATTCACCCCATTTGATTACCGGTATTGTTATAACTTGGGCTCTGCTGTAGTATTGCCTCTTGTCTTGAATCTAGTTAATTTAATTCTTCCAACATTGTTTGGTTATAAAGCTTTTAGGACCACACAAATACTTGTTTCTATTCTTTTAAATGACCCCATTTGTTGTAAGTTGTTAGATCTTTACTAGCAGTTAAACCAGTGACTGTAACTTTAGGATAGTTACTATTCCCAATTTTACAAAATTGGTCCATTACTGTTGGATTTAGTTCTAGAACTCCAATGTGATAAGCTAACTACTGTCTAGGAACGTGTGTTCTCTTTTATTCTGTTTTTTAATAACTCATTTTGATATCTCGAGGCACTAGGCAAATGTTCCAAAACTTCATCTATGATCACTTTTCACTTCTCTAGAAGGGAATGATGGGCATAACAGTTCCTTAGTTGTTCTTTATGAAAGTTAGGATATTATTTGCATATAATCGAATAGTATTGTTTCTGATTAATGGGAGGGCACCAGATTGGAGCATTCTACAGTATGGACTACATGTACTTTGTAGATTATTTTAATAATACATACATTTTAAAATTGGTTTTTGGTGATTTCACTTGTAGAGTCATTGCCGAGGAGCTACAAGTATCATCTTGAGTTGTTTGCCAATTGATGGCAGGCAACTCTCTTTCCATTTCAGTATCCAGTACTAGTAGTCACTGGACAAACTTTTCAAGTGGCTTTCCATTGTGTTTTCTGTGTAGATGGTGATTTATTGCATAGTAAATTTGGTTTATGCTCTTTCTTTCTTTTAAACAAGAAGTTTAATAGTTCTAGTTGTCTGAAATCTTGCTCTCAGTCAGCGTCTTCCCTTTATTAGATTGATATAGGCTTGTGTATGCTGCCAAATGCACTTATTTATCCTGATCTAGTGATCTGCTAGAAATACTACCCCTTTGTCATATGGTTGCATGTGTTGTGAGCCTCATAACTTACTGCTTGGGCCACATTATCATAGTTACTGCATATGTTATCATGTTTATACGTGTTGCCTAACCATTTTTGTGTGATATATACAGGGTTTATGGCAGTAGCAAAGAAGATAGCCCTCTCTGTGACATGCCAGGTTTTGAAAGCTGTAGGATGAAACTCTTTATACATGCATGTTTCATTTTTTGATTGCCTCGTATGATGAAACCATAGCGTTATTAATGGTTGCACTGTTGTGTTTCTTTCCAGTATAGGATCTCTTACTTGGAGATTGTCAAATAAAATCCCAGCTACATTAGTTTATAGGCTTCGCAACCCAACCTGAGTAGTAGAATGCTTTCTTTAGCACATGACATGTCTATTGCCTTGTGTCATGGTGCAATAGTGAATTTGTTTACTAAACACTGGAAGTCTGGGATACCATAAGTTTTTTTTTAATTTCCAGTAAAATTTGTTTCCTAGATATCTAATTTGTTTTAGAAAAAAATATTGTATGTGCAACAATAACGAAGACCTCAAAGAAGGATCGTAGTATTATCAATTGTGTAGGCTCTGCCATAGTCATTTCTTGAGAAATTATTCTTAAGTATGTGTTGTACTAGTGGCGCATTGTCAACTATAGGACATCAGATTGGTTTTTACAGAACTGAACATCATGACTGAAAAAATATTCTGTGTTATTGCACTTACAATAAACTGTTGTATCATGAACACTTTTTGAGTTGCAGGCTTGTAACTGTGCATTCATATGCCTTTTGAGTAGCAAGTCATATATGTATATATTTTGGATTCAGAGTTCTGGGGTTTCTCTGTTTATCGCCTTTTGTCTTCCTAAGCAGTTTCAGCGTTTCTTTAACAAAACGACAGGCAATTGAGTGGTGCATTTTATAGATTATATAGGAAATTCAACTTGACATATTTTGTTCTTCTACTAGCAGCGTTCGTAGGATCTTAGATCTAGAAACAACATGCTGCGCAATCAATTATCAATATGTAGTGACTTTTTTAATTTGAAAAGAGATAAGCTTATTGTTATACATGTTCTTGTTTTGTTCTTGACAGTTGAGCTGATTGAATTCTTTAGGACGAATTCACTAGAGTATAGACCTACGTCCTCTGACTTCTGGATTCACGGATGCGATGGCCTACACTGCTACATGCATCTCTTGCATTTAGTTTGTGAATTGAGATCAGTAAGCATGACTGAAAAAGTTTTTCTTGCATCAGGTTTGTTGATTGGTCCTGTGGTCCTGCAATCTTCGACGTTGTCTCTGTCCCGTCCTGTCTGTAAGACAAGAAGAGATGGCAAGATGTACCTGGTGAAGGATATTAGCAGTGCATCAGGCTGATGGCAGTGACGATTGTGCCCGGTTGTCCTGGCGGTACTGGAGCGATGGGGCCGGCTACCGCAGCATAGGTCCCTTGACTTCTCCATCACTAACTTCCTGGCTGCCGTGCTCATTGCCCTCGCCTTCGGCCAGATCGGCCTCGACACGCTGGAGATGCCCAATTTCCTCACCCAGCTTACTCAGGTAGCTCACTTTCCATTTCAATTAATACTCGTTCACATTCAGTTTTCTTTCAGTACGTACATCGTTCAGACCTGAAGAAGTGGAAACGTGCATGTCTTAATATTTGAAACTCTAGTTGTTCTGTGATTGTGTATGTCAGTAAGAACATCGTCATCTTGTGCTAACTAAGCAACTCCACTCCGCGGTTAACATTTTGTGACTTCCAATTCAAATACTAATGATGCAGCTCCTGACACACCATGCCTTGCCACCACTTGAATTGTCTTTGTGCCAACACAGTTAGGATTTTTATCGTTGTGTGACTATAGAAAAAATTGGAACTTGTTAATTGTCTTTGTGCCAACACGGTTCAGATTTGTTAATTGTTTTAGTGTCGTTAGAGATCATGTCTTTTTGTTACTCTGTACTTGTTTCTGCTACTACTATTGTTGACTAAGTGATCATGCCTAGGTTCTACAAGCATGCATACTAGAAGTTGTTCTTGTCAAATGATGGCAAGTCTTCTGTCAATTCTTTAGAACAAACAACCAAGAAGCTTATGATTATTATTGCTTTGGATGGTTGCTAATTTAGTCCTAAGAATCCAAAGTGTCTGTAGATTTCTATGTTGGTAAGGAGATCTGCTATGATCCTCACAAGTCTTTTCTCTTCTCTTGCGGCAGGACAATTCATATATATTGTTAGTTAACTTGAAAGTAATGGATACTGCTTATTTTGCACGCCTGCAGGCTGTACTTATCATTCACATTCATGTGTGGCTAAGGAACTTCAATATAGAAGATTCATCTTGGTAATGGCAAGCAAATCTTATTTTTGATAAATGAGGTATGAATTTTGAATGTCACATTCCTTCCATCTGTTTGTTGTTGTTCTCCATAGTTCTCTGTTCCCGTTAAACTCTCATGTTCATGAAAAACAAACAAATAAAACACTAAGTTCATTAGTTGCAATTAGGAATAGTGTAGATTGCAAGTATTTAAAGCTGCAACTGTAGGTGTCATAATATGCAATATGTGGAATTTTGATTTACCTCATGAGTATAATTGGTATTTACATTGTAGATTTTTTTTTCAATAATCAAATTGGGTTGTGGGCCAACAAAAAGTAATATTTACTAGAATCATATAAGTTCTATATTATCATCACATAATACTGAAGCTCCTCTCACCAAGCATGTAGCAACACCCATGTATGCTAATTGTACTAAGATGAGGCAAACCTGTTGTGCTATCACTTAATATCCAGGCACCATGCCACTTGAAATAATTATTCATAAACTCGCGATTTCCCTCTCGCGGTTTTTGAATTTTGAGGAGGGTTTGACCAGATTGAGATGCATGGAACCGGGTCGCAACTCTGGTCTAGTGGGCATAATTGTTTTGGGGCGTAGGAACCATTCCAGTTTGCTAGTTGTGAACTGTGAAGTTTAGGGGCCTATCGATGTCAGAACTAGGAATGTTGATCATGCTTTATTAATCATTAGAGTCTGGCAAGTGCCGAATAATGGCGCACTTGTTAAATAGCCAAGTTTTGGTCCTCAATTTAACCATGTCAGCAACATGTTTCATCTTCTAGACTTCTTTAGTCTTCCGATCATTCAATCTAATGATTACCTTAGCTATGACAACAAACTATTGTTTCTTGTGATTTGTGATTGTGCTTCCATGGATAAAATTTGTAATCTGTCCTTGTATAGGAAAAAAATTGTTTATTATGTTTTGTGATTGTGTTAGCATAGAAAAATTTTGTAATCTATCCTTCTATAGAAAATAATTGTTTCTTTGTGATTTGTGATTGTGTTTGCATAGAAAGAATTTGTAATCTGTCCTTGTATAGGAAATTTTTTTTCTCTTTTGATTTTTTATTGTGATTGCATAGAAAAAAATTGTTGTATTTTGTGTTAAAACTAGTTGGAATCTGTCATTTGTGATTTGTTCATACACAAACCTCTCATTAGTACAGATCCTGCTATTGCATCTCCCATAGCAGGATGTGCTTGTGGCAACTCACACATGTTGATATAGACAGGATCATGCAAGAATAGTTGTTGTAGTGTGCCAGCAGGTGCTTGTATCTTTGTTATTCAATCTTTGTTAAGAATGCAGAAATGAATAACATATTCTATAGCAGATGCAGTAGTGGGGGGAGAGGGTGACCTTTGATGGGCACTCCAGTGAATCTCCTGTGTGCTCCAAATTAAGCTATTCTATAAATTTAGAACTACCCGATGGATACAACACTCTGACCAAATCACATAGAATTGGGTTTGTGTTACTGTGTTCCAAAGGGCTAGTTTGTGGCTGCCGACCGACACTTTAGAACATAGTAGTTCTAAAGTGATTGTTGAAGTGCTCAGTTTCTTCAGGCAACAATTAGTTTAGATCATCTAATACATGTGATTGTTTGCGCTTGATTTTTAATCTCACATTCATTCCATCTATTTGTTGTTCTTTTCCTAGTAGTTGAAGTGCTCTGTTCCTGCTAATCTCTCCTCTTCATAAAAAATACAAATAAAATACTAAATTAATTAATTGCTATCTGTAATAATGTAAATTGCACAAGTCGGGCACCACAATTTTAGTTGTTAGCATACACAATTTACAACATAGTAGTTTCTCTATTGATTGCCACAAGTTTGTTCACGGAGGGTGAGTAAGGGCCTAAGGTTAGGCTGAATGGCACAGTCAATGGACCCGTATTTCATTACATACCTGTTCATTGTCAAAACGTTGTTGTAGCCTTGCAAACTAATTTGTTAATAGGCTTTTTGTGCTAATAGAATATTAGATGTAGGTGAAGTAGGGGATCCAACAGATTTGAAGGAGCATTGCTAGATGGCATAGGACAACATAGTGTTAGTTGTGGCTCCAAATTAAACTTGCCTACGGATGGCATGAATGATACTATATTTGCATTGTTTTGCTAGGCGCAATCATTCTACCATGCTCGGTAAGAACTTTACAGACTGGTGCAGCATTCGAAAAAAATGTTAGCGCGTATGACACTGCTTCTGGTACCGAGTTTACCAGTATCTGCCTCATACTGGTCGTAGGTATTGATGGGTTTCAGCACCTGTAGATTAGATGAGAGTGTATGTTTGCTCAATCTAGTCTGAACATGTATTTGCCATTGCTACGGTTTTCATGCTTTTAGCCACTGCCTGTTGTCTGAACATGTTAGGATTTGAGTGAACTGATTACTGACCAAATAGAGAAGTGTGTTTCTGTTATTTCTGACGGTTATTGCACACATTTTGTACTAAACTTGCAAATTTCCTTATTTGCAATTTGTATAGGTGCAATGCGCAATTTTTGATACCAAGAATAAAAACCCATTTGTCTCTGTCCTTCTATAGAAAAAATTATAATTTGTTAATTGTGATTTATGCCAATATAGACCACATTTTTGTCCTTGTATTTCTGTTGTTTGTGAATTTTGCCATTGCCTGGACCTAGATCACTGTCTGGTTCTCTTATTCCCCACCCACCCTCTCAACCATTCTCTGTCTCTCTCTCTTCCCGCCCTAGAAGCAGCTAACAACTATAGATAAACCTTCTGTCTGTATGAGTTCTTGTTGCACAGTGCTTGTTTCTTGTGATTTGTGCCAACGCAATTTTTTGTGACAGTACTTGTCCCTTCAATGGTTATATTCAAAGACTAGCTGAACTGTAGGAGTAAATTTAGCTAATATTTGTTCTTGATCTGCGCTTGTGTTGGGCCATGTGCTCACTACTAGCTGAACTGTTGGGCCATGTGCTCACTACCGGGGAATTAAGTTGATGAGCCATACTATGAAGCTATGGGAGAGAGTTATCGAGCATCGCTTGAGAGCAATAACGCGGGTCTCTATGAACCAATTTGGTTTCATGCCCGGAAGGTCAACCATGGAAGCCATTTTCTTAATAAGACAAGTTATGGAGCGGTATAGGGAGAAGAAGAAGGACCTACACATGGTTTTTATTGACTTGGAGAAGGCTTATGATAAAATACCAAGGAATGTTGTGTGGTGGGCTTTGGACAAACATAAAGTCCCAACAAAGTACGTTGGGCTCATTAAGGACATGTACAGCAATGTTGTGACTAGAGTTCGAACAAGTGATGGAGACATGGATGACTTCCCGATTAGGATAGGACTACATCAAGGGTTAGCTTTGAGCCCTTATTTGTTTGCTTTAGTGATGGATGAGGTCACAAGGGACATACAAGGGGACATCCCTTGGTGTATGCTTTTCGCGGACGATGTAGTGCTAGTTGATGAAAGCCGGACAGGAGTGAATCAGAAACTGGAGTTATGGTGGGAGACTTTGGAGTCCAAAGGTTTTAGACTTAGTAGAACTAAAACTGAGTATATGAGATGTGACTTCAGCACTACTACTCGGGAGGAGGAAGATGTTAGTTTGGAAGGTCAAGTAGTGCCTAGGAAGGATATCTTTCGATATTTAGGATCAATGCTACAGAGGGACAGGGATATTGATGAAGATGTTAGCCATAGAATCAAAGCAGGGTGGATGAAGTGGCGGCAAGCGTCTGGTGTCCTATGTGACAAAAGGGTACCACAGAAGCTAAAAGGCAAGTTTTATAGGACGACGATTAGACCTGCTATGTTGTATGGTGCAGAATGTTGGCCTACGAAAAGATGACATATTCAACAGCTAAGTGTCGCGGAAATGCGTATGTTGCGTTGGATTTGCGGTCATACAAGAAGGGATCGAGTTCGGAACGATGATATACGTGAGAGATTAGGGGTAGCGCCAATTGAAGAAAAGCTTGTCCAACACCAGTTGAGATGGTTTGGACATGTGCAACGGAGACCTCCAGATGCACCGGTGCGTAGTGGAATCCTAAGTCAGGATAGTAACGTGAAGAGAGGCAGAGGAAGACCGAAGTTGACTTGGGTAGAGACAATAAAAGAAGACTTGAAAGGATGGAATATACCCAAAGACTTAGCCTTAGATAGGAGTGCTTGGAAGACAGCTATTCACGTGCCTGAACCTTGATTGCTTCTGTTGGGTTTCAACTCTAGCCTACCCCAACTTGTTTGGGACTTAAAGGCTTTGTTGTTGTTGTTGTTGTATTAATTGGTGTCCTTTGCATTTATCTTCAGCAATCTGAATTCAAATAGGCTATCCGGATATATCACTAATGAGATTGGCGCTTGTTCATCACTCAGGATGTAAGTTGAACTTCGAGTATCATGTTTATTTGTGGTTGTGGCATGTAGGTTTTAGCATACAGTGCTTTTATTCAAACTTGCCTTTTGCGTTTAGGGACTTCTCCTTCCAACAACTTGGATGGTGACATATCATTTTCAATATCAAAGTTGCGATTTTGTTGGTGTTTGTGATTTCTAGGATATTGAAGAAAACCAGGTGATGATTGGTGTGATCCCATCAACATTGTCATAGCTCTCAAATTTGAAGATCTAAGTTAGTTTTTATCTGAATAAAGAAAATAAGAAAAATAAAAGGCACCAGCAACAAATATTGTCCTAGCTCGTGTTTTGGCGAAAGATTTTTGGGCTTGCAGGGCAATTAGATGGAAGCGTTTTCTCCTTATATGTACCAGATGACTGGCCTTTGGTTCTTGTAACTTGCCTAGTCTACTGCAAGTTAGTTCATTCTTTACTCAGTAGAAATTATTATGCCTTTGTTGTTATGCAGTTCATAATTTCTTCTCCGTAGACTTGAGTGTGTGTATCCAACAAATCATAATGAAATACTAATGTCTTTATTTATAATTGCATTTTTCAATACTAGAAATTGCATTTGTTGGAATGCGCAATTTTCGCAGTTAGATTTGTGATTTTTTGTGTTTGTGCCAACACTGATTAGTTTGTTTTTTGTTTAGATATAGATCAGGCATTAAATCTACTTACAACATGCTTCACATGCATGCAGCTTATATTGTTCACTATCATCAGAGAAAGAAGAGGTCTGTAATTCACTGTGTTCGCTCTGTTCAGTTCTTGCACGATTTGAATTCTTCTTAGGTTGGCCACTTGATCAGGTTGTGCAATTGTGATCTATAAGGCCTAGAAGTCATTCAGCACTTGGAGCAAGTAGTAGGGGAACTGACCAGCTAAACTGGTGTCTCCATGCAGCTGATCTAACATTAGGCAAATGTGTCTCCCTTAGCAGATCAAGTAGTTTTTGGTTTTTGGTGCATTTTTGTGCGGTCTTAGCTAAGGCAGTAATAGTACAATCTGCACATACACAATGGTAGTGCTACAGTCTATAAGGCCTACAAGGCATTGAACACTAATACAATTATGGAATTTGTACACAACAGAGGGGAGTTCCCATGCCTGATTTTCTTGCAAAGTGGTGTGATTCAATCGGCCATGTTTTTTTCTTCCTGGAGGGTGCAATGAGAGTTGTAATTGTCTGGTGTGCTTCTATGTCTGTTTATTGGACCGATAGGGTCATTTTGGGTCAAACAAGCACCAACTTCAGTTAACGGGTATCAGATCATGCGCCCGTTAAGGCTTGGCAGGCCCGGTAGCCACATGTGTTGGGTTTGTGGGTTCATTCGCGGACCCGTTAGCCTTGGCAGAAGAAGAAAAACAACAGAGACCATTTGAACCCTTGGATGCGGATCCAAGGGTTGTGCTCGTCGACTGAAAAAAAAAGCTCTATATTTCAGTCGACTGGGATATAGCAAGTCCCTTATTAAATTTATTTAAAGTTGACTCATGAAAATATTTATTATTTGTTGCCTCTTGTTTATACATGTGAATATGTGTATATATATCCGTGGGTTTCGGGTATCCATTCGGGTTTTGGGTATCCGTTCGGGTTTCGGGTATCTGCGGGTTTGGTTTTGGTGATGGATTTTCACCCGAATCGGTTTTCGGGGCGGATTCGGGTTTCGGTTTTGGGTGCACGGAGACTCCACCCGATCTGAACCCGACCTGTTGCCATCCTTACGAGAGAACCTTCCATAGCATATACCATGAATAAACAGTTGAATGCATTCATAAAATTGTGAGCACACGTACAAAATTTAGAACATATTAATTTTAAATAGGATAGTTTCACAATACAATTTTTCCTTGAATATATTCCACAAAAGTTTTTTCGCTCATAAGAGAAGCTCGAGTAGTGCCTCATTGGTTTTGCTTACTGCTTAGCGAAATCAACGGCGTAGCGGAGAGTTGATGTCGATAATGTGGGCATAGTTTGTTGGAATCTGTTACTCATTACTAAGAATAAGAAACATTTTTATATACAAATAGACTCGGGGAACAACTTTAGAGCACTTGTATTTGCCCATGGATTACGATAATTTTCTTATAATGAAAAAGAAAAATAATCATGGTCATGTTTGACTCGTTGCCCGCCTGCGCCACTGCCTACCACACTTCAGACACCGCAGTTTTGTCAAAGTGTTTGGTTCGTTGCCAGAGTTAGCGTTGTCGCATCTCGCCAACGCCGCGCAAAACAATTTTTTTTGTTTAGCCAAAGCTCGCCAAAACCTTGGCACACCATTTGTATGATGAAATTTTGGCACGGCATCGGTAGGTGCAATCCAAAGTCCAAACAGAGCCTACCTGTTCCGGCCTTTATACAAGACATATGTACTCGACCATAAAAAGTATTCACCTCGTTCGGCTAGTAGGATGAACAGTAAAGTTTGGATTGTTTTGGATAATTTAATAGTACTATGTGAAAGAGAATAAGCTGAAACAAGCGGAAAGTAGTACAGCTGAACTAATCATTAGAGGTTTGTGTAAATCCATATGATTTTCATTATTCTATTTCTCTTTCTTTTCGACCAATCACTCTTTTATTCCATCTTTTTTTTTACTCTTTGATATCTTTGAGTTGTCTATCTGTGCAGCCTGCCATCTGCATCTGCTGCGTGTTGTCTCCATGTTCGTGTTGGTGGTGCCAGATCTTTAACGTTGCGTCTCTTTAACGCGGTAGCCGGTGGGGCACGCACTGCTCGGTGGATATATGTCCACCGGCTCCTGGCCAGCGGTTGCATGGGGAAGCGTCGCATTGGCCGGCCCCCTCTGGCCATGCATGGTCCCTTGCCTTTTTCTATTCGCCGCTGATGTGCTCTCTACGTGCCATTGACATCCGTTCCGTTAAGGTGTGCAAATCGTTTCGATCACTTTTCCTAGACATAGTTAACCACGCACGCTAGGTGCAGGCTCAATCTATAGGTCAATTCTAGGGAATTTTTGGCTTTTTCATGGGCACACATTTTTCAATACTGCAACAGTGGCATCCAGCGTTAGTGTTTCTTTTGCAGACACTTGTTCAACACGCCTATAAACCCTCCCAATATGAATATGCGGGTAGACACATGCTACTTTGAACACGTAATAGCAATGCGCATAACACATATACTCTCTTCGTCTTAAAAAAAAAGTATCGCTACGTGGTTCGTGTTGATCAAATTTTCTTAAGCTTAACTAAATTTATAGAAAATATTAACAATATTTATTTCTCAAAACAAGTCTATTATAAACATATATATTTGATGCTATATCTAATGATATTGTAACACTAGTTATTTCTACACCATAAATATTAATATTTTTATACATATTCAATTGAAAACAGTAATGGTACGATTAAGACGTCCGTCCAGTGTGTGTCTAGACATCCCCATTCCTGGGACTGTGCAGCAATCGGATCCAATAGGCAACAGCCTGATTCTAGAGCTCTCTCCTCCATCTCTATTCCATGATAGAACCCCCACTAACAAAAATCCCCACTCGCTTTGCTCGTCACGGCTTCACCCCATCGTGCATTCACTCCACTCAATCTCGTCGCTACGCGCCACACGGCGCCCCCATCCCGCTCTGCACCACGTCTGGTGCCACGCCACGCCCACTCCTCCTTCGGAACCTCGTCGACACGAGCATGGTGTAGGATCTAGGGTTAGCCTAGAAGGGGGTGAATAGGCCTGCTAAAACAAAACTTGAACTTTTATCAAATTCCACTCGTGGCACTGTCGGGTCAGAACAGCGACACTGCCGCACATACAGACAACTTTGAGATACAATTCAAAAACTAAGTATGGAAACTTAGATCGAAGAAATTACTGAGCTTTCTGCAGGTATATGGATCACAGATCGACATTTATACGGTAGAAATACCACACACAGGTAGATCGGCCTCAAACCCTCGAAATCACATCAACAACAATATGAAATGCAAGTAATGTAAATCAAGCACAAGGTGACACAAGGATTTATCCCGTGATTCAGCTCGCCACCAAGGCTTGTCTAAGTCCATGTTGTTGAGGTTAGCCACTAAGGCTTAGGGCTTTGCCACCCTTCCTCGTTCTCAAGTCAAGAGGATTAATTCTTGAGATGAGGGATGAGTTTACTAGCTTCAAAAGATGATTACAAATCTCCTGGGTCTGCCACATAAGTTGGCAAGCTCCACGGACGACGCTCTAGACGGCTAGGAGCCAAGCTCCAAGGGTAACAAACACAACCGCTGGCCAAAGCGTGAATCAAGTGCTCTTTAGAGTTGGGGAATCAAAGGATCTGCTGTCTAATCAAGTTTGAAACCTTTTTCTCCCAATGATTGATGGGGAAATCAATGGAGAAGCATGGGAGTTTAAGGTCACTAATGGAGGAGAGAGAGAAGAGCATTCTTCTGTTCTTTCACGAACTGAACGATTGGGAAGAAGTAGAGAACCATTGGAAAGGGATGGGAAATGTATAAATACCCCTCAACCCCAACGATCAGTTAAGTCACGACAGTGCCGCGGCTCAACTGCGGCAGTGCCGCTTTGCGGCAGTGCCGCTTTGCGGCAGTGCCTCTCTCTAGGTGTGGCACTGCCGCACCAGGCAAGATAGCAAGGGTAAGATTGAAGTGCTAGCTGTCTTGGCTGAGTAGCTGAGGATGCATGTGTAGGATTGAGCACTTGGTAGCATATGTTAGCTTAAGCATTATGTCCCTCTTTATAGTACGGCTTTTCCTATACTCGAATTCGAAATATAAAAAGAAATTAAACCTCCTTTGAGTTTGAAGCTGTCAACAATTGTAATTGGGGGCTCCTCCATTTTGTATAACATCCTCGATTATAGATTTCCCGTTTGTCATCTCGATAAATCTCATTAGTTCTCTAATTGCGTAGTCATCATCACCAAAACCCACAAATGAGGCTTGATTGTACTTTCAATCTTCCATTTTTGATGATTGATGACAACCCAATTAGAGCTTAGAAAAGATATGAAATACAACTGAGATTTTTGAGCCTTGGGTGTAGAGCCTCCCCCTGAATGAGTGAATAGAGAATTGAATTCTTAAATTGGCATAAGAAGCCAAGATTCCATTTTAGTGAAAGTGATGGGGCTCCCCCTACATCCATGCTCCTGTGGGGTGCTACATACTATGTCAGATATATAATCGTGATGTAAATGATAGTTCATGGACAACAAAGATTGATGTGATAGCTGGGTGCGACACTGCCGCTCCTTAGCCGTAGCACTGCCGCACTTGCTGTAACAACACAGGTAAAATCAGGCACCATACAACATGTAATACTCATATAAAAAATATTCTAGCACAATTATATGACAAGCTATAACGTAGATCAACACATGTCCATCCCATACATATAGAGTACTTAGGTAGCATTATTACACAAATAGAGTTTTGAGTGGCTCTCAAACTTACAACCTAACGAAGACTACTCTCTCAATGGATAGGACAAGAAGCACATGCTGCAGCATGTTGCAGCGACCACCATGGCATCAAAAAAGAAGTTGACCCCTCTAATTTTCTCCCCCTTTGGCATAAAATCACCAAAAAGAGAAAAAAAGAAGAAAGATCAACTAACTCACTCCTCATCTTCTTGAATGTTCTCCCAATCGACATCATCACCACCAGTAGCTGCTCCACCACCTGCAGCAGCATCATCACCATCATCGTCGTCATCAGAGGACAACACCGCCCTCCCTTGGTGATGTGTGGTCAAAGTGTGGCGAGTGCGTCTGGTGCTCCTCCTCAAGGACTCTAAGGTTGATGCCAAGGTCTTGTGAGGGTCAAGCTCTGGCTACTCATCCTCCTCATCACCCTCTGAATCCATGTCGGAGAGGCTAAGGAGGTCATCAAACCTCAATGGTGACTCAACTGGAGAAAGGGGTGGCAGCCTTGCTCGCTCTCTAGCCTCCCAATTGACCTCACGGTTCTCCAACCAGTCCTCATAGGCTGTTCTCGCTGCATAGGTGGAAGTGGTAAAAATGGCCTTGATCCATTTCCCAAACTTCTCCATCTTCTTACCTTTGCGGGACCTAGAGCGGGAGGACTCAGGTACATCCTCAGCTGAGGGAGAGCGTCTCACTGCCTTTCTAGCACCTGAGGCTTGGATCTTCTCGATCTTGTAGATGGTGTGGAGACCATCTTTATCAAACTTGTAGCTAGTGACCCTGTGGGAGGTATGATCTCGGATACCCATGGCAGACTACATGGGCTACGACGCTAGGGGTGGTCCAGCCCACAAGACGAAGACTTACGGTGCACGGTGCTGCTCGGCGTGTACCGCAAGACGTCAAGGGTGATATCCTGAAGATACTACGAGATCTGTTAGAATATGCTCGATCTCGTGATTCCTATAATCTATTATTACTTACCGGTTATCTCCTAGATCTAACCGACTTGTAACCCTACCCCCGGCTATATAAGACAGGTAGGGGACCCTCTCAAAACACACGCAATATCATACGATAGCTAATACAAATCAACAGACCATAGGAGTAGGGTATTACGTCGTGCAGACGGCCCGAACCTGTCTAACTCTTGTGTCTCTATTGCATTCTTGTTCTTGATTACGTGCACCTCTGTCAATCAATCTACCTTTATGGGATACCACTCGGAGGACTGCCGATGATATTTTGTCGACATTTGGCATGCTAGGTAGGGGTCGAACCTACGTGCCGGCGTAGAAATTGCAGACCATACCAGCTTCTTGGCCTTTTGCATGCTGGGGACTCGACATGATCGGGCCTGTCAAGCCTACGTCAGGCGGTTTTCGGTACGTATACGTTGCCATTGACAAGTTCTCCAAGTGGATCGAATACAAGCCACTTGTTTTGGCTACTGCAAAGAAGGCAGTCGAGCTCTTCGAAGATATCATCCATAGATTCAATCTCCCGAACAACATTATCACCGACCTCGGAACTATATTCACTGGTCACCATTTTTGGAACTTCTGCGAAGATCGATGCATCTCCGTCAAATACGTCTCTGTTGCCCATCCTAGAGCCAATGGCCAGGTTGAACAGGCGAATGGCATGATCCTCGATGCCCTCAAAAAGAGACTATACTAGAAAGAGGAAAAGCATCCGGGCAGATAGCTCAAAGAGCTCCCAGCTGTGGTCTAGGGAATGCGAACTCAAGCTAGTCGCAACACCGGTGTATCTCCATATTTTTTTGTCTATGGCTTAGAGGCCATACTTCCAATGGACATTGCCTTCCGAGCATCTAGGGTAGAGCATTAAAATGAAGAGCAAGCCGTAGCTGTTCGGACAGAGGACATCGATAGAGCTGAAGAAGAATGCCTGATCACTTATGTCCGCACAACCAAATACCTAGAAGGCCTGCCAAGATACTACAATCGCAATATCAAAGGTCGTTCATTTGCGGTCGACGACCTCGTTCTCCGTAGAAAGCAGAAAATCAAAGGGATGCACAAGCTCTCCTCCCCCTGGGAAGGGCCTTACATGGTCAAAGAGGTTACCCAACCAGGGTCTTACCAGCTATGTGACATGGAGGGAATCGATATCCCCCAATTCATGGCACATCGAGCACCTTATACGTTTCTATCCTTGAAACGCTCCAGATATTACTCTTCACTCTGTAATGAATAAAGTTTTTGTCGCCATAAATTATCTCCATTGTTTCTCCACTCTAGTTTAATCTCCGTTTATGATCACCAGCTCCAAGCTACACCTCAATAAACTCCAGCAATTATATGTGATCTCCATAAACGCTTTGCCCCACTTCTTCATACTAAAATATCTTTAAGATATTTCGCCAACCATCGAGCAACAAACATTCCGCTCTGTGTTCTTTGGAGAAAACCCTATCTCCGATCTCTCCCTACACATGCTACGGGCTTCAGCGCTCTATGTTATGGGTGGTCGGCTGTGGTTCCTCGGTCATGTTTGTTCCCCCTACACGTGCACGGGCTCTAGCGCTCAATGTTATGGGATATGTGCTAGCCAAGGCCAAGAGCCTAGTAACGAACTAACTGCTCGAACGCTACTTGTACCATGTATAAACATGTTAGGGTTAACAACATGTCTCTTTTTCAGCACAAATGCTAGCAAGCCGCCTAAACATGCATACGATGTCTACTTACAACATTTATACACAAATGTTTGCTTAGGCCCTCGTGCATCTAACTCCCTTTCTAGTTGTCCCATATAGGTTCCTCCCCACTTAGGTTATTGTGCTCGGCCATCATCATCTACCTCGCTGAATAGATCGACATCACCGACCAGCCTCTTCACCGCGTCCTCCACCTCATCTTTCAGCTGCTCCTCTTTCATCGCACTCGTCCCTCTAGCGAATCCGGCCTCTATCATTCAGAGATTGATCATAGGGTAGTGGGACCAGACCACCGCTGGGGCATGCGTCATGATGGAGATAGCGGTGTCTCAATTGAAGCCTTTGAAGTTCTCCCACGCCGCCTTGCACCTATCAATGATGGTGTCCGGATGGGGCGGACTATCGTCGGGCTGAGGAGCTACCTCCATATCGATACAGTCGAGCACCGACCTGACTCCAGCCACCATGGTGTCAAATTTTCCCCTCTAGATTTTTGCCTCCAGCTCCAGCACATCGAATTGTGCCTTGGTTCTTCGATGGTATTCTGTAGACACCAAAATGATTCGTCAAACGAAGAAATCATATTAGCAACATCCCCAACCATGAACGACTCACCTTCTAGATCCTCAGCCAGTTTCTTCGCTCGCCTAGATGCTTTTTCCTTCTCCTCTTGGAGTTGACCGATGACTTGACGCAACCGGCCGAGCTCCGCATCTTGCTCTATAAACGTAACGGTTGACAGCAACGTCAAAACTATTCAGCAATGCAGAACAAATCCACCGATCCATAGTACCTTTATTCTGTTCGGAGATGCTTTATAGCTGCTTGGAGGTGCACTCTAGCTGCTCGGAGATGGTCTTCAACTGCTCAGATAATATGCCCTTTTGGTACTCCAGGTCCTTGGTGTTTGATTCAGCAAGATCCCTTTCGTGCTAGGCCCTCTAAATGTTCTTCTCCATCAGTTTCATCGCCTCCCTTAGTTTCTCGTTCTCCTCGGTGAGGGGCTCCATCCTTTTGATCATTTGCTACCATTGTTCGGCAGTCCATGCTATGCCCTGCAAAGCAATAAGATTATAAAAGACCATAGTCTCGAACGCCAAAGACGAACACTGCTGACGCAACACTAACCTCAATTTGCTTCATATCCGTGCAAAGGGTGGACCATAGCCTCTTCACCTCCCTAGTGGTGTCCTCCTCTTCTACAACCACAACTTCCTCCCCTCGCTTGTGGAAGATGCAGATGGTTTGAGATCGTGGTCCTTCACGCTCAATCTCCTTGACCTCATCCTCTTCCTCCAAACCCGATGGCGCTCCTTAGGGGCTCGGTGGCCGCACAAAGCGACCGACCATGCCCTGTGGCATCTCAGGGTGCGCTGCTTGCTCCTCCGACGCTGACGGCCCCTGTGCCCCCAATTTCGACACTGCTCTGATAGATTTTGCTTCTGCCTTTGAAGACTCAGTGGCTCTCGCTACTGCTCCTAGCGTCTCCATCAAATCACCCATTATTGTCGCCGACCGCTCTCCACCTCCATCTCCATCAGTAGCGGTGATCGAATCCTCCGCAAACCGACGAGCGCCCAGGGACTCTGGGACGAAGTCTGTCCTTAATGTCTCCATGCTGGGACCAGCCACTAGCTGCTCGCTAGTCTAGCCTGAAGGATTCAGATTCTCTACACACCCTGTTCTGCATCAGATTAGCTCATCGATCACCGCAACAATAAAAATCAGATAGCTACTGATCCCAAGATAAAGATACTTACACATCAGCTTCCCGATGAACGGTTCTAAATCGGCGCTGCCTCCCTGAGCTCGTAGGCACTGCTCTAGGGTCAACCCACATGTCTGTTAGGAGTATGCCCTAGAGATAATCATAGAGATGATTATATTGCCTTGTATCCATGATATATTATGAGTTCATTGAATTTCCATTAAAGACAACCTGTATCGATTAGCAATTATGTGAATTGTTTGTGAAACTCTTTTACTTGAATGGTTATTCTAATGTTGTCCCTGGTCAGAGTTCGTATGAGGACACACATGAATAATGGATCAGCACATTATTAGTTGATGACTATATTTCACAAGTCATAGACATGGAGATGTCAAACTAATAATGTGGGCACATGTATGACATGGGGCTAGACTGACCCAACGTGAGATGTCGTTATTATCTCTATTCACATTATGTACGTTATATCCTTAGACCTGAGATTGTTGTATGTATTCAAGATGTGAAACGACCTACTCAGGGACTATCAAACGCTACTCTGTAACAGGGTAGTTATAAAGGTGGTGTCGGTGTTTCGGACTGGGGGGTCCTCAACCAACCAGTGAATTTGTTCTGCGTGTTCCCAATCTCGGATGGTGATGCAAAGAGACACAAGGTTTATACTGGTTCAGGCAATCGATGCCCTACGTCCAGTCTGAGAGATTGATCTCGAATTCCTTGCACCGAAGTGCTCGTAGTAGGGGGTTACAAGCTAGGTGAGAGAGGGAGCTAGTCCCAGGTCTCGGCAAGGTGTCGTGTGGGCCGCTTGAGACGTTGCTCTTAGGCGGCTGGGATGTGTGCATGTGTTACAATGTGTTACCGGGTCTCCCCCCACCCCCCAAAACGGCCCAAGTCCTCTCCTTTTATAGCCTGAAGGGAGGACAAGGACGGTACATGAGCTAACTATATGGTGTCGTGTGAACAGGGGCGGCGCGTCCGGGCCCTGTAGCCTATTCCTATGGTGGCATGGTCGTCGGAGTGGTCCGTCCTTGGAGCACTGGGGCGGCGTGGTCGTCCCATCCGATCCTGTGCGTCGTGGGAGCCCTGGGACTGCCTCGGAGTGGGTACAGCGATGAACGTGCAAGCCACTATGGACGGACTGTGCGTGAGGCCGAGACTTAGTCGGTGCTGAGGCTGCGCCATAGTGGAGGGGTCTCGGCAGGCACGAACCTCAAGATAGCCGAGACCTTGGTGTACAGTACTGAGGCCTCGAAGGTGGGCAGCTGATCGTGGGCACAGCGTTAGGACACAGTGGCCGGTAATCCCCGCCGTACCCTGTCCCAGCCGGTATGGCGCTGATCGTGGACACAGCGTTACGACACAGTGGCCGGTAATCCCCGCCGTGCCCTATCCCAGCTGGTATGGCGCTGATGCGAGCTCGGGTCCCGTCGGCCATTCTATGGCGTTGAGCCATCGCCCGGCTGAGATTGCGGGAGTGGTTTGAAGCACAAATGAGACATGACGCGCTGTCTGGAGGGTCGGTCGAGGCGGGGGGCGACGGGCTGCGGATGAGCCGGGCTTGAGAGACACGGAGAATGAGGCCCTCGCGCGAGACGGAGATCGGATTCCTTGCCGAGGCATGCCGCGAGAGGCCTCACGCTATTCGGAGAATGCACCCCCTGCCGAGGCCTTTCATGGCGGGCCTCGCGCGAGGCGGAATTCGCGTCAGGGTGCCGAGACCTCTTGCGCGAGGCTCGAAGTCGAGGCAGGGGGGCCTAGTGGGCCCGGTCATTGCGGGTGAGGGGCCCATAGCTTACCTTCATGGGACTTTAGTGACCCTTTTGATTGTTCGCTCGGGGTACCCCATTCTAAGGTACCCAACAGTAGCCCCCGAGCCTCCGGGGGAGTGCGTGCACTCTCCCTGAGGGTTTGCCTAGGCTTGGTTTGTACCCGCTCCTGTAGGAATTGGGTTTTGTATCTTGAGGTTCCGGTGGGTGCGCGCGAGCGCACCCGCCAGGTGTAGCCCTCGAGGCCCTGGAGGAGTGGAGTTACTCCTCCAGGGTCTTTTTTATTTTCGTGTTTGAACGAGTAGTTCTTACTGCATTTGCCAAGCCCCTAAGCGCAAGTTCGGGTTGCGGGGGTCTCGGCGAGGCTATAGGAAAAAGCCCTCTAGCCTTCGCACAGAGCGAGAGGTTCGTCAGGGGCCCCCTGACTTTGGGTATGACCCTCACGCTTCCTTTCGCTCAGAAGGAGGGGTGGAATGTGCTAGGCTACCCTCGATGGGCACGAGCGTGGACACTTCTGGTGAGCTGTTATCGGGTAGTCCGAGTGGAGGCCCGAGCCCCGTTCGCTAGGGGATGGCTAGCGGTCCAGAGACGCACTCCAAAAGTACCAGAGGGTTTCTCTAGTGGGTGCCGAGGCCGTTCGCTAGGCCTCGGTGGCTCGGTGCCTCCCTACGGTGGGATCCCATTCAGATACTTCCCTGCCGGTCTCAGACACGACTTAGGACGCCCCGAGCGACTGTTCGCTCGGGCCTAGGCCATTCGTAGGCTCACCCCGAAGTCATCCCTGACTCTGTTGCCCTGGGGCGGCTGTCGAAACCTCTTGGAGGCGCAGCCTTCGAACCCCTAGACCGTAACGGGCTCGGTGCCATTTATCGTGTTTTGTAATGAAACCTCTAGCATGGGCTTGGACCGTTTGTCTTGGTCTTCGGGTGCAAGAGGAGCCCCCGAGCCTCTGCCTAGAGCAAGAGGGCGGTCGGGGGTCCCCTGACTTTTTCATCCGACTCTCACATGTCCTTTTCGTTTGGACGGAGGGTTTGTTTGCCGAGCCTATTCTGGTCTCGGCAAGGTTGCAGGAAGAGCCCCTAGCCTCTGCGCGGAGCGAGAGGGCCGTCGAGAGTTCCCCTGACTTTTTATACGCCCCTCGCGCATGAGGGTTTGTTTGCCAAGGCCCCTTTTGGGCGTGAGCCTAAGAGTTGGGGTCTCGGCGTATTTGCAGGAAGAGCCCCCTAGCCTCTGCACAGGGTGAGAGGGCCATTAGGAGCTCCCCTATCTTTTTGTGCAACCCTCACGCTTCCTTTTCGCTCGAAAGGAGGGGTGGAATGTGCCTCGCTACCCTCGGTGGGCACGAGCGGTGACACTTCCGGTGAGCTGTTATCGGGTAGTCCGAGTGGAGGCCCGAACCCCGTTCGCTAGGGGACGGCTAGCGGTCCAGAGACACACTCCAAGAGTACCAGAGGATGTCTCTAGTGGGTGCCGAGGCCGTTCGCTGGGCCTCGGTGGCTCGGTGCCTCCCTACGGTGGGATCCCATTCAGAGACTTTCCTCTGGTCTCGGACACAACTTTGGGCGTCCCAAGCGTTTCGCTTGCTTGGGCCTCGGCCTCGTATGGGCTCGCCCGCGGTCGTCCCTGACTCTGTTATCCTGGGGCGGCTGTCGAAACCCTTTGGGGCCCAGCCTTCGAACCCCTGGATCATAATAGGTTCAGAGCCCGGTTCCTTCATACGAAAGGAATAGGCCGCAGGGAATATCTTCCCTATTGGCTCGGCACGGGCGGCGCGCCTTTTGAGGCGGTTTCATGGGGAGTCGAAACGACGCCTACTGCCATAGTGGCCGAGCGTGGCGTGGTGGATGGGACGTAACTATCCTCGCATTTAATGCGGGAGACGTGGGCGCGTGGGCTAACGAAATCGGCTCGTGGTTAACCGCGCCGGATCGGGGGGAAAACCTCCCCGATTTCGTCGCCCGTTCGTTTCTCCTCCTCCCTGCATAAATACCCGAAGAGTCTCGCCCCTCCTCGTCTTACCTTGCCTGCATTAGCACCGCTTCCGTCGAGCCGTCGCTAGAGCAGCGGGTGCCGGGAAGAAGAGGAGAGAAGAGCGAGCCTAGGGAGAAAGCGAGAAAAAAGCGAGAGCGTGGGAGAGAGAGAAAAAGCTCACCGCCGCACCCGATTCCTCCATCGCATCCATGGCCAGCGACATCGTTGTTGTCGAGGTGGACCCCTAGGACCCGTCGGACGTCACTGAGGAGACGCTTCAGTCGCTTGTCGACAGTGGACTCCTTTGCCCAGTGACAGACCCCGCTAGGCCAGAGTAGATTGCTCTGTACGGCGAGGCGGAGCCGAGGCCTCGCGACGGCTACGTCGTGAGCTTTGTCTCCTTCCACGAGCACGGCCTCGGCGTCCCGGCAGACCAGTTCATGCGGGCGCTCCCGTACTACTATGGCATGGAGCTCCACAACTTCAATCCCAACTCCATCGCTCAGGCGGCTATCTTTGTTGCCGTCTGCGAGGGGTATTTGGGGATTGCTCCCTATTGGGAGTTGTGGCTCCACCTATTTCGGGCGGGGCGCACTACCAAGGCGATGGGTACGTCGGGTAAGAGGAAGGCGATGAGGGCCGGCAGCTGCACTCTCCAGGTGCGCCAGGACCGCCAGCACCTCTACATCCCGGCCCAGCTCGCGTCCTCCAATCGACGGTGGTACACGAGCTGGTTCTACCTTCGTAACGATGACGGAGGACTTCCCCCTTACACTGGGCGGATTGTGGGGAGCTGCCTAGAGAGATGGAAGTGGGGCGTCCCAAAGGACGACCAGCCCAAGCTAGAGCCGCTCCTAGAGGGGCTGGCGAGGCTACAGGGCCATGGCCTCACCGTGGCTGTGGTCGTGGCCGCCTTCCACCGCCGGAGGGTGCTGCCGCTGATGGCTCGGCGGTGGCGGCTGTTTGAGATGAGGCTGGGTGAACCCATGGAGGGCATCCGGATGTCCTCATCCGCCCTCTCCGACGAGGAAATTCTTCGTCGGGTGGGGGAGACGGTAGAGGCGAAGTTGAAGGGCGGCAACTTGACCCCCTTCGCGATGCGACCATCATGGGGGTTCCTTTCGCTGGTAAGTCATGTGCCATTGTAGCCTCTGAGCCTCCTTAGTCTCCCCTTACTCCTTGTTCCCTTATGCGCGTTTGTCGTTCCTTCAGGGGATGAGGGACGTGTGCTCCTCTTCGCCGCCCGTTCCCGAGGACGCGGGGCAGCGGGCGATCAACCGCGCTCACGCCGATGCGCAGAAGAGGCAAAAGGATGCCAAGGTGGCAAAGCGCACGAAGCACATCCTCGTGCGCGAGGAGCTGGATAAGCGCCGCCGTCAACAATGGAAGGATGGTCTCCCGTTAGAGGAACGATGAGGGCGATCCTCGTTGTCGACGGAGGCCTCGGACGGGAACGATGAGGGCGAGGGAGGGAGAGGTCCCCTGGACCACCTTCCTGATGTCGTGGAGGTGGCGCCCGGGGTGTCGGCAAGCAGCCTGACACCCTCAGGAGGGGGAGGAGAAGCGGACCCGGGGCCGGTGGTTGCCCGCTCTGGGGCCGAGGCCGACACGCCCGAGGCGCGGGCGTTGGGCAAACGCGCCGTCAGCCCGACTCGTAGGCCGTGGTGGAGCGAGTGGCGGTAGAGACGACGCCACTACCCCCGTAGAGAACCGAAGGGGCGCCGGGGTCCATTGAGGACCGACCGGCGCCGATGGATACGGAGGCGACGCCTCTGCCATTGCGGATGAGGTTTGCCGTGGCGAAACGGTTGCCACCCCGTTCAAGGTTAGTGTATTTTCGGCGGGGTCATAGTGCATTTCGTTCGCCTTTTTGGTCTCGCGCTGACCCTGTAGGTTATTTTTCCTTAGTCGGAAGCGGCCTGCGGACGAGCTCCCCTTGGCGCCCCTTAAGGCGCTCAAGGCGAGCCCCGGCTCCTCCGCCCACTAGGTGGTGGAGGCACAAGCCGCTATCCAACACGACGCGGCGTCGGCGAGGGTCGACCCAAAGGGGTCGGCCGCCCAAGGAGGGGTTGCCGAGGCGGCCCCTGCGCAGACGAGGGAGGGAGCGCTTCCGCCTCGTGGGGGCGAGGCTCATGAGTCGGATGGGGCCAGCGTGCCCTTGGTTGCCGAGGCCCCCGGGGTCTCCGAAGCTGAAGCGATGGAGGCCACGGCGCCCACGACCGCCGAGACCGCAGTGGCCGTAGTTGGTGTTTCTGCGTCTGCCGAGGCCATGATGGCAGAGGCCAAAGCCCCCGAGACCGTTGAGGCCATCGCGATGGCAGCGATGCCGTCTGTCTTGGAGGCGGAGATGAAGGTGGCAGAGGCCTTGGTGGCGCCCTTGGTTCAGGGGTCGCCGTTGCTGCGAGAGAGCGCCCGGGAGACGGAGGTCTATCCGATCTCCTCCGACGATACTTCCCGGGCGCGGGAGGTGGTCGACGCCGAGGATGCCAGTGCCGTGGAACAGCCTGCGCCGATCTTGGACGAGGGGGGCTCAGCCCTCGTGCGGGTACGACCCGAGCCTTGCGGGTGGGATCACCCGCGGGTACTGTGGCGGAGCCGGGACGACCCTAAGGGGGAGCCCCTGTTCGCCCTCGAGGACGTGGCCGAGGGCGGGCGCTGGGGCACCTTCGAGCAATACCACCAGCTGGCGGAGCAGTCGCTACGGACGGCCCTGTCCGTGGTGGCCGACGACCTGCCCGGAGTCGCCCAGGTTCGCATTTTCGTTTCTCGCGCGACGTTGTCCTTTTCTGGTTTTATCACAATCAATGACCCCCATTCTGCTTCCCCAGGAGCTCGAGACCCGGTCCCTTGGGAAGTCGGTCTTTCTCCGGTGGGAGAGGGACGTCTGGGACCAGCTTCAGCGACAGAAGGGTCTTCTTGCCAACGCCAATGAGCTCCTATCGACGCGGAGCGCGGAGGTAGAGGACCTCCACCTTCGTTGTGCCGACGCGAAGGTCGAGGCGGCCACAGCCTAGGCGCAACTCGCCCCTTTGGTGGCACGGGTTAAGGAGTTGGCGGAGGAGCTCACCCGCGCAGTCAGCGACCGAGATGCCTTCAGGGGCCAAGCCGTTGAAGCTACGGCCTCGGCCGTGGCTCACGCGGGGCAGCTGGGGGCGGAACAGAGGGCGCACCAGCTGATGAAAGGTGCCTTGGACGAGGCCCTTGCTGCAGCTGAGGCTTCACGGACCAAGGCTGTAATTTGGAGGGGGACGGTTGAGGGTGAGTTCTAGTCCGTCATTTTGTTTTCTTTTCCTTGTGTTCGCTCCCTAACTCCCTTGTGTGACGCAGAGCTGGGGAGCGAGGCTTCCAGGGCGGCCGAGGCTTCTCGGGTCGAGGCCCAACGCTTGAAGGAGGAGGCCGAGGCTTCCCGTGCCGAGGCCCTACGCTGGAAGGAGAAGACTGAGGCCTGTCAGGTCAAGACCCAATGCTGGGAGCTGAAGGCCAAGGGTGAGTTCCGTGGGTTTCTGCCCCTAGCTCCCTTGTTTTCTCGCTCGCTCGACCTCATTCCATTTTCTGCGGTGCAGAGTCAGAGGCGGAGGTCACTCGGGCTGCCGAGGCTTCCAGCGCGGTGCAGACGGTGCTCGAGACCTAGATCGGGGAGCACGAGGTGCTGAAGCGTGCTGCCCTTTCCGCCTGCGAGGCCTTGGAGGTTGAAGGGGTTCAGTCAGGCAGCTCCCTAGGGAGCCGTTTGATCGCACTGAGCAACCAGATGCGCGAGCGACTCCGAGGAGCGCTGCACACGGGTGTCAAGCGCGCGCTGGCCGTCATCTCTTCTCACTATGTCGGCGTCGACCTCTCGGCCATCAGCAATGGTTATGTCCTGCCTGATGAGGAGGAAGAGGTGGACGCGGTGGTCACGAAGCTGATGGAGGTGGCGGAAGGCCCTGGCTCGGCGCTGGCGATGCTCTTTGAAGAGGAGGTGGTTCCTCCCCTACCACCTGCCGGTGTTGAGGGCTCTGGCCTTGATCTGGGCCCTAGGGGCTTTATGTAAAAATAGAGTAGGAGTTATTTTTGTATCATAACGCTTGTGGCCGTCGAGGCCTTTATTTCTGAAGTATTTGTGTTTCTTAGTTGTTTTTCTTATGTTTCCGAGCCTCTGCCCTCTGTTGCTCCTGATCAGATTTCGTTTGCAAAACACCCCGTTGGGGCCTAAGCCGTCCCTTGGGCGAGAGGTAGTGAGGGAGTGCCGTAGCCCGGAGGCGTAGGCCGTCTCACGGCTCTACCGGCCTCTTGCCTAGGAAACAGACCTTGGTCCGAGGAGTCTTTACAACTGATTCGTCAGAGCCTGCTAGAGTCTTGGCGTAGGAATTTTTGCGAAAAACAACTGAATAATGGTGCGTGGGACCTAGGGGGAATCCCCCATTTAGCCCCTGAGGGAGGCTTGGTTCTGTCGAGGCAGAGCCAAGTCTCCCTTGCCATGTTATCGAGTTGCCGAGACCTACGATGGGCTCGGGGGGATTTCTCGAAAAATTAGACCAACTAAAGAACGCTTTTTAATTGTATTTCGAAGAAACGTCATATACAAGGCTTGGAAATTTAGGGATAAAAGCGACGTAGCTGTTCTATGTTCCAAGCGTTGGTGAAGACTTCGCCCTTCTCGTTGGCCAGCTTGTAGGTCCTGGGCTTCAGTACTTGGGCGATGATGTACGGTCCTTCCCATGGCGGGGTCAGCTTGTGGTGGCCCTTGTTGCTCTGTGCTAGCCTCAATACCAGGTCACCTACCTTCAAGTCCCGGCCTCGGACGTGCCTGAGCCTGATAGCGCCATAGGCTCTGCTGATATTTGGCCGAGTGTAGTAGCGCGACGTCTCGGGCTTCCTCCAGTTGATCGAGGGCGTCCTCTCGGGTGGTGCGGTTACTTTGTTCGTTATAGGCTTGTAGCCTCGGGGAACCATATTCCAAGTCAGTGGGGAGGATGGCCTCGGCCCCATAGACCAGGAAGAAAGGCGTGAACCCCGTGGCTCGGCTTGGAGTGTTCCTCAGGCTCCAGATGACCGACGGGAGTTCGGCGAGCCATTTCTTGCCAAACTTTTTCAACCGGTTATGAATTCTTGGTTTGAGGCCTTGTAGGATCATGCCAGTTGGCACGCTCTACTTGGCCATTGGTCCTTGGGTGTCCTATGGCCGACCAGGCCACACGGATGTGGTGGTCGTCGCAAAACGTCAGGAACTTTTTGCCGGTGAACTGTGTCCCGTCGTCGGTGATGATGGTGTTGGGGACCCCAAATCTGTGGATAATGTCAGTGAAGAATAGCACCGCCTGCTCGGATTTGATTTGATTGATTGGACGAGCCTCGATCCATTTGGAGAACTTGTCGATTGATACCAGTAGATGGGTATAGCCCCCGGGGGCCTTTTGCAGAGGCCCGACCATGTCGAGCCCCCACACGGCGAACGGCCATGTGATGGGAATGGTTTGCAGGGCCAGGGCCAGGGAGATGTGTCTGCCGAGCATAGTACTGGCATCCTTCGTAGGAAGCATACTAGTTTGGTAGCGTCGGCGACCGCCATCGGCCAGTAGAACCCTTGGCGGAAAGCGTTCCCTACGAGCGTCCGAGGCGCCGCATGGTGCCCGCAGGCGCCTGCGTGTAAGTCCCAAAGCAGGGCTTGGCCCTACCTCGGAACTGATACATCATTGGAGGACACCTGAGGGACTTCGCCTATACAATTCGTCATTGTAGAGGACGTAAGCCTTAGCTCGGCGCGCGAGCCGTCGGGCTTCGGTCCTGTCGGCTAGGAAGTTCCCCCCGATCGAACCAATCGAGGAATGGAATTCGCCAATCCATGTCCTGGTCGGTCTGCGGAGGCTCGGCGCTGACTTCCATGACTTCGGGCTCGGTCGAGGGGGTCTCGGTAGTAGAGGGGGCGTCGAGCCTGGCCAGTGGTTTCCACTAGACGGGCCCTCCTCTGCTACCAGGGTGTAGTCAATGGAAGGCTTGTGGAGGTCTCTGGCAAAGACGTTCGGGGGGACCGGGGCCTGTGCCGAGGCCATCTTCGCCTAGCTCATCGGCGGCCTCGTTGTGTTTCTGTGCGACTGTGGTTTAGTTCGAGGCCTGTCGAACTTGTCTTCTAGGCGACAGTACCAATTTGCAGTAAGCCTCCATTTTGGGGTCGAGGCAATTTGACTCCTTCATCACTTGATCTATGACGAGCCACGAGTCGCCTCGGACGTCGAGGCGCCGTGCCCCAAGTTCGATGGCGACTTGTAAACCAGTTGATGAGGGCCTCGTACTCTGCCGCGTTGTTGGAGGCGGCGAAATGGAGCCGCACCATGTAGCGCATGTGTACTCCGAGGGGCGAGATGAAGAGCAAACCCGCGCCTGCCCCGGTCTTCATCAGGGATCCGTCGAAGTACATGGTCCAGCACTCTGTCTGAATTTGAGCAGGTGGCAGTTGGGTGTCTGTCCATTCAGCCACGAAATCGGCCAAGACTTGAGACTTGATCGCTTTTCGAGGCGCAAAAGTCAAGGTTTCCCCCATAAGCTCGACGGCCCACTTGGCTATCCTGCCCGAGGCCTCTCGGATTATGAACTATCTCCCCCAGGGGAAAAGAGGATATCACTAGTCACTGGGTGAGACTCGAAGTAGTGACGCAGTTTGCGCCGGGCCAGGACCACGGCGTAGACCAGCTTCTGGATGTGGGGGTAGCGTGCTTTGGTCTCGGAGAGCACCTCGCTGATGAAATAAACAGGTCGTTGGGTGGGCAGAGTATGCCCCTCTTCCTGCCGCTCTACCACTACGGCAGCGCTGACCACTTGGGTCGTTGCGGCGACGTAGAGTAAGAGGGCCTCATCCCTGGTCAGGGGGTACCAGGACGGGAGGATTTGTGAGCAGCCTCTTGAGTCTACCGAGGGCTTCTTCGGCCTCGGGGGTCCAAGAAAAATGCTCGGATTTCCTCAAGAGCCGGTACAGAGGCAAACCTTTTTCGCCGAGGCGCGAGATGAACCGGCTCAGGGCCGCAAGGCATCCCATGACCCTCTAGTACTCCCTTGAGGTCTCTGATTGGTCCCATGCTGGTTATGGCCGAGACCTTCTCTAGGTTGGCTTCAATGCCGCGTTCTGAGACTATGAATCCCAAGAGCATGCCTCGGGGGACCCCGAACACACACTTCTCGAGATTGAGCTTGATGCCCTTCTCTTGAAGGCATTTGAAGGTTGTCCTCAAGTCATTGACGAGATCCTCGGCCTTTCTGGTTTTGACCACGATGTCGTCTACGTAGGCCTCGACGGTCTGCCCGATGTTGTTGCCAAAGACCTTGGGTCATGAACCGCTGGTACGTGGCACCTGCGTTTCTGATGCCGAAAGGCATAGTCACGTAGCAGTACATGTCGAATGGTGTGATGAAAGAAGTCGCGAGCTGGTCGGACTCTTTCATCTTAATTTGATGGTAACTAGAATACGCATCAAGGAAAGATAGGGTCTCGCACCCTACAGTGGAATCAACGATTTGATCGATTCGGGGTAATGGAAAGGGGACTTTCGGACAGGCTTTGTTCAAACCGGTGTAGTCTACGCACATCCTCCATTTCCCATTTTTCTTCTTGACTAACATGGGGTTAGCCAATCCACTCTGGGTAGGGACACCTCCCTGATGAACCCGGCCGCCAAAAGTTTCTGTATCTCCTCACCGATGGCCCTACGCTTTTCCTCGTCGAAGCGGTGCAGGCATTGCCTCGCTGGTCTAGACCCGGCCCAGATGTCTAGGGCGTGCTCGGTGACCTCCCTCGGTATGTCCGGCATGTCTGAGGGACTCCATGCGAATATGTCGGCATTCGCACGGAGAAAGTCGACGAGCACGGCTTCCTATTTGATATCGAGGGTGGCGCTGATCCTCAGCGCTCGGTCGTCGGGGCAGGCGGGGTCGACCGGGACGAGTTTGATGGTTTCCGCGGGCTCGAACACCCCCGCGCGATGCTTGGAGTCAGGCACCTCGCCACTGAGTTGGTCGAGGTGGGCGATGAGGGTCTCGGCCTCCGCAAGAGCCTTGGCGTACTCGATGCATTCAATGTCGCAGTCGTATGCATGTTTGTACGTGGACTCAATCGTGATGACACCGCTAGGGCCTGGCATCTTGAGCTTGAGGTAGGTATAGTTGGGCACTGCCATGAACTTGGCGTAGCACGGCCGCCCCAGGATGGCGTGGTAGGCTCCCCCGAACCCGACTACCTCGAAGGTGAGGACTTCCTTGCGGTAGTTGGATGGGGTGCCGAAGCAGACTAGGAAGGTCAATGCGCCCGATGGGTCGCGTGCGCTTCCTTGGTACGATGCCGTGGAAGGGGGCAATGCTGCCTTGGAGCCTCAATCGGTCGATCTCCAAGAGCTCCAGGGTATTGACGTAGAGGATGTTGAGGCCGCTGCCTCCGTCCATCAACACCTTGGAGAGTCGGGTGTTGCCGATGATCGGGTCGACGACCAGTGGGTATTGCCCAGGATTCGGAACATGGTCAGGGTGGTCATCTCGATCGAAGGTGATCGCCTCCCGAGACCAGTCAAGGTACTGGGGGGTGGCCACCTTGATCGAGAAGACTTCTCGATGTTCTCTCTTGCGCTGCCGCGCCATAAGGCATGCCGAGGGTCCACCGAAGATCATGAAGGCATTGCGTACCTCGGGGAACCCATCGTCCTTGTCTTCGTCACGGTCACCGACGCCCTTCTGCTTGGCGTCGTCGTTGGGGTGCCCAAGCCTAGCGTAGTAACGCCGCAGCATGGTGCAATCCTCGAGAGTGTGCTTGACTGAGCCCTGGTGGTAAGGGCAGGATTTCTTGAGCATGTCATCGAAGAGCCTAGGGCCTTTGAAGCCTCGGGGGTTCTTGTGTTCTGCGGCCGAGACCAGATCAGCCTCTAGGACCTCCTGCTTCCCGCGGGCGCCCCTTTTTCTTTCTCTTGGGGAGGTGGGAGGCTGAGGCCTCAGGGGCCTCGTCCCTCTGCTTCCCCTTGGTGTCGCTATCGGGGAAGATGGCTCCAACAGCCTCCTCTCCTGAGGCGAAGCTGGTGGCAATGTCAAGGAGTGCAGCAGCCGAGCGCGGCACGTTTCGCCCTAACTCTCGAACCAGGTCCCGGCAGGTAGTGCCAGAGAGGAAAGCCTGGACGATCTCCGAGTCACCGACGCTGGGTAACTCGGTGCATTGTTTGGAGAAGCGCCGGATGAAGTCTCAGGAGAGACTCGTCTGGCTTCTGGCGGCAGCTCTTAAGATCCCAGGAGTTCCTAGGGCGCACGTATGTGCCCTGGAAGTTCCCGACGAAGATCCTAACCAAGTCACGCCAGTCGTGGATTTGTGAGGGAGGAAGGTGCTCGAGCCAGGCTCGTGCTGAGTCCGACAAGAGCAAGGGGAGGTTGCGGATGATGAGCAGGTCATCGTCCACGCCACCAAGCTGGTAGGCCAGGCGGTAATCGGCTAGCCAGAGTTCAGGGTTGGTCTCGCCGCTGTACTTCACGAGATTGGCTGGTTGTCGAAACCGGGCAGGGAAAAGTGCAGCGCGGATGGCCCTGCTGAAGACCCGAGGGCCTGGCGGTTCAGGGGAAGGACTGCGGTCCTCCCTGCTGTCGTAGCGACCGCCTCAGTGTGGGTGGTATCCCTAAGCGGGCCCCTCGTTGTCGTGGTGTCGTCGCCTGTTGACCACCTCATGGTCTCCCTGTACCTCACGTCGATTGCCGAGGCGGTCCAGAAGCACAGGGACCCTGTGGGCTATCGGCGCTCGGTCGGGCTCAGGACGAGCTAGGGCCTCCCTGTCTTGCCGAGGCGGTGCCGTGGGCAGGTTCGAGGCGCCCCCATGCCATCGGGAGGCGGAACTCTCGGCCTGCTGAACCACGGCGGTCTCTAGGAGATCTCGGAGCTCGCCGCGGACCCGCCGCCCCTCTGTGGTAGAAGGCTCGAGCATTGCGCGGACCAGCATTGCCGCGGCCATGATGTTCTAGCTAGCGCGATTGAAGACTGGTGGTTGCTCACTCCCTTCGTCGTCATGGATGCGGTGATGCACATCGTGGGCCCTCCGTTGGGCTCCCCCGCCTTCGCCGTGACCTCACTGTTCTTGTTCGAGAGAGTCTCGAAGCTGCTGCAGAAGGAGTTGGTCTTATCGACCTTGGCCTGGAGCTCACGGAGCTGTTCTAGGTCTGGGCGCTGAGGTCAGAGCAAGAGCGACATTCTCATTTCGTGCGGCCGGCAGGACATTGCGTGGGGGCGTGGTGGCCCCCGCACCTGGGCGAAGCGGGGAACAGCTACCTGCCCCCTCGTCCTCTTCGCCCGCCCTCGGCATCCTGAGCCCGACGTGAAAACACTCGCGAGTGGGGTCGTAAGTGCCTTCATCGTCGGAGTCGGAGTAGCCGAAGCAGTAGTCGCTTGTGGCCAAGAACTGGTGCAAAGCCCCAGGGTCGTGGAGTCCAGAGAAATCCACTCCTGGCCATGCCTCGTCCGCATCCGAGGAGTCGGTGTGGGTGCTTAGGTCGAGGCCGAAGCGCTGGCGGCGCTCTGAGGGATCCTCGTGAGCGGCAGTGCAAGCGTAGGCGTAAGCGGTGGCGGCATTTCTCAACCCGAAGGGGTATGGGGATGGTGCCATCGCTAGACTCTGCTCCGCCGGGATCGGCTCCTCAGGGAGTGGTGGGGCAGAGCTTGATGACTGGTCATCGCCGTGTGCCACCGGTGATTTTCCTTTGTCCAAGCTCAGGCTAGACAGGTCCCCAGCCAGGGACCCTGTGCCAACAGTTGGTCGTAGGATGCCAGTGGTGAGCGGCGTGCCGTCCTGGATTCGCGTAGCTTCGGGGTGGTCATGCTCGCGTCGTGCCTGGCGAGTGCGGCGAGAGTGGCCGCCTGGGCGCCGCCTGCGCCTAGGGCTGCCGGTGTGTGACTTCATCGTCGGTTGGTGGGGCTCGAGGAGTGAGGAGTACCATGTCGTACCCATGCCCTAGAGACATGAATTCTAGGCTCCCGAACCAAACCACCATGCTGAGACGCAATGGTCGTATGGGGTCTGCCATCCGGAACTTGCTGGGATGACGAAATTGACACGCAGAGGCCCCTACCTGGCGCGCCAACTGTCGGTGTTTCGGACCGGGGGGTCCTCAACCAACCAGTGAATTTGTTCTGCGTGTTCCCAATCCCGGATGGTGATGCAAAGAGACACAAGGTTTATACTGGTTTAGGCAATCGATGCCCTACGTCCAGTCTGAGAGATCGATCTCGTATTCCTTGCACCAAAGTGCTCATAGTAGGGGGTTACAAGCTAGGTGAGAGAGGGAGCTAGTCCCAGGTCTCAGCAAGGTGTCGTGTGGGCCGCTTGAGACGTTGCTCTCAGGCGGCTGGGATGTGTGCGTGTGTTACAATGTGTTACCGGGTCTCCCCCCCCAAAATGGCCCAAGTCCTCTCCTTTTATAGCCTGAAGGGAGGACAAGGATGGTACATGAGCTAACTATATGGTGTCATGTGAACAGGGGCGGCGTGTCCGGGCCCTGTAGCCTGTTTCCTGTGGCGGCGTGGTCGTCGGAGTGGTCCGTCCTTGGAGCACTGAGGCGGCGTGGTCATCCCATCTGATCTTGTGTGTCATGGGAGCCCTAGGACTGCCTCAGAGTGGGTGCGGCGGTGAACGTGCAAGCCACTGTGGACGGACTGTACGTGAGGCCGAGATTTGGTCGGTGCTGACGCTGCGCCATAGTGGAGGGGTCTTGGCAGGCACGAACCTCAAGATAGCCGAGACCTTGGTGTACAGTGCCGAGGCCTCGAGTGGGCGGCTGATCGTGGGCACAGCGTTAGGACACAGTGGCGGTTAATCCCTGCCGTACCCTGTCCCAGCCGGTATGGCGCTGATCGTGGACACAGCGTTATGACACAGTGGCCGGTAATCCCCGCTGTGCCCTGTCTCGGTCGGTATGGCGCTGATGCGACCTCGGGTCCCGTCGGCCATTCTGTGCCGTTGAGCCATCGCTCGGCTGAGATTGCGGGATTGGTTGAAGCACTAATGAGACACGACGCGCTGTCTGGAGGGTCGGTCGAGGCGGGGGGCGACGGGCTACGGACGAGCCGGGCTCGAGCGACATGGAGAATGAGGCCTCGCGTGAGACGAAGATCGGATTCCTTGCCGAGGCATGCCACGAGAGGCCTCGCGCGATACGGAGAATGCACCCCCTGCCGAGGCCTTCCATGGCGGGCCTTGCGCGAGGCGGAATTCACATTAGGGTGTCGAGACCTCCTGCGCGAGGCTCGAAGTCGAGGCGGGGGGCCTGGTGGGCCCGGTCATTGCGGGTGAGGGGCCCACGGCTTACCTTCATGGGACTTTAGCGACCCTTTTGATTGTTCGCTCGGGGTACCCCGTTCTAAGGTACCCGACAGGTGGTTTTCGGGTTTGTCGGGAAACATGCTATGATTCATAGACAATCAAGATGGAATTTGCCCCTCTCTGTATATGAGAGAGATATCACTGATCACTCTAATGATTAGATCAAGAAATGCATGGCCGTGCTTGGGTTAAGTGTTAACCTATGAGTTGGACCAAATATCGTGAGGCAAGGGAATAACAAGTATGTGGTTTTGTGGTGGTTCGTCTGATATGATCTTTGCATACGCATAGGAGTTTACATGCCTTGCTAGAGGCCGCTATCAACTAATGGCCGAGTAGGAATACTCAGGCCATGTCTATGTGTGCGTGAACCCATAGGGTCGCACGCTTAAGGGGCTGGAAGCCTAGTTCAGATTGGATCCAAATTAGACAAGGCTTAGGGTTACTAATGGGCCTCCAACTCGGGAGCTCATTAGGGACGCCTATAAATATGTGGGGTGGGGCAATGGGGCAAATCAATCCATGCCTTTTGGCAGCCGCCGCCACCCATCCTATGCCCGCATCTGCTGCTCCTCATGGACCTAGCAGTCTGGAGGCACAACGCTTCCTCCATGTACGTGTGGATACCTCGGAGGTGCTGCATCTGGAGCTCAAGGACGAACCGCACGAAGGGGATGGATGGATGGACGACCTCGCAACTGCACGGCACTGCTACAACATGTTCGACTACATCGAGTCGCTTTCGCTGCACCTGCGCGTCTAGTGGTAATCCCGTGATCTATAACTAGCAGTAGATCCTAGTTTATGAGGTTGAAATTTTTGTTTTCTGGCTAGCGTAGCATCCTCATAACCCTTTAGTGTCCTGGGCTAGAGGTCTTACGCCCCCCGCCGTCGACGTCTTCTCTGCCTGCTGCTTGGGGACTCCTTAACCTCCCTTCGATTGCACCTCCACACATGTGTTGCGCGATGACGCTTTAGTGCTCGAAGAGGGAGCTACTAGAGCCTCGTCATCATCTGACCACTCGGATATCGCCATACTCTGCGTCTGAGCAGTCTGACCGCCACCAAATGAGATGCCTACCAGCTTGCGGGGAGCTACATCCACCGTTCTTCTTTTCTTTTAGGCTAGCTCATCTTTTGCCGCCCTTTTCCTATGAACTAAAGATGTCCAACGGGCTGGCCTAGCCTGGCATGGCATGGGCCCATGCCAGGCACGGCCGATGGGGTTCGGGCCAGCATGACACGTCGTGCCTACCGAGCTATGCCGAGGCGGGCATTGTGCCTAACCTATGGCCCAGGCATGGCCTGCTGGGCTGTTTATCGGGCTAGGCCAGCCCAAGAAGCATGGCTAGTCCAGCGTGCCAGGCTAGCCTAGGCCCATGGTGAAGCATGAGCAGCCAGAGAGAGGGGGAAGGGGAGCAAGCGCGAGCAGCCAGAGATGTAGTGGCCACCAGTGACCTTGCCCTTGGGGCCCTTGACATCGGTGAGGAGACAGAGGGGGCGTCAGCATCCGTGGCATAGAGGTGGGAGGGGAAGGGTGTTTGGAGCGTAGTGCTCTAGATCTTCGCTCGAATGCGCCCGCCGGGTCTTTGTAGCCCACGGAACCCCCACCATCGTAGCCGCTGGAGTGGAGGCGTGGAGAGGGCGTCCGCTTGGGGGCATGGCATCGGCACCCATGCACAAGGGCTGAGGGGAGGGTGGGGCATCCTGCGCAGCACTAGCAACACGTTCGGGGCCTAGATCCAGGACTGTATGTGAGGGATGCGGAGGTGGAGGGGAGAAGCTACTGCCTACAGTGTTGCATGAGTGATGCTGGATGGGGAGTGGCAGCCGCGATGATGGCCACCTATGGGGGCTCGCTAGCGCCTGTGCGCCGCTGTCCCGCCTACGCCATTCACCGGCCGGTGCGCCGCGCCATCACGAGAGAGAGGGGAAGGTAAAGCAGAGATAGAGGATGGGACCAGCACACCGCCACGTCAGGAGAGAGGGAAAGGAAGGGACAATTAGGGCGGAGGCAGTAGAAGCAGGAACGATGGGGGCGGGGGTTATGGGAGGCTCGGCTAGCGCGCCTCGTGAGATAGCGAGAGAGGGAGCGGATGGGAGCTAGGGTTTGGGTGTGAGGGAGAGCCGCCGCGTCACGGCGTGCGCTCTTATATGAGGGGGGGAGGTAGGGATGGTGGGCCACGCTGGGCCATGTTGGGCCGTGGGGAGGGGAGGAGGAGTGAGGAGGGGGAGGAGGGAGGGTGGGGCACTACCAGGCCGACCAACGTAGGCTAGGCCAGGCCGGGCTAGCCCATGGGCCTAAGCAGTGGCCCAAGCATGGCCTGCTCCCTTAGGCTAGGTCCGCCCAGGCCCGCACATCAACGGGCCATGTCGTGCTTGTGTTGGGCTAAAAAAGCGGGCTTCATGATGTGCCGTCGTGCCTCGGGGTGCATGGACATTTATACCGCACACTTTCTCTGATACTGGGGGGACTCTCCTTTTGACCAGCACCTTCGCCTCTGGATTCGGACAAGGTGTTGATGGAACCTTCCACCAGATGAGTGGTTGGCCTGGCATCTACTACCTCTGGTCAATCGCTCCTTGGCATGCCGAAGAAGTACGCCGCTCGTTCCTACCAATGGATCTTTCCACAGGCGAATTAGTCCACTGCTCAGTGCTAGCATGGGATAAAAAGCACTAGGAACAACAGTCAAGATTTTTACCTGATGAGGTGAGTTCATGCAGTTGAAGGGTTTCGGCTGCCTCAGCATGGTGTACAACATGTTTGGAGTGAATAGTTCAGTGGCCCGGTGTAGCATAGCCTCCTTCGTCAGTCTCTCTGTCCTCTCTCGGGTGCCATCAGTATCTCCTTTGAAGTCAAAGCCCGGATGAGCCCTCTCCTTGTAGGGTTGGACGTGGCGCAGTATGAAGTTCACCACCACCACCACTCCACTCGCCTTTATGCCCCTCATTATCTCGAGGATCTCCTTCACCTGTTCCATATCAACACTGGTCGGTTTCTCCGACCAGCTCCTTTGATTCTCCGGAATCTGGTCGACATTGCATCGGACGACACGATCACTTTGCTTCATATAGAACCACTTGGTATTCCACCCCTTCAGTGAGGTATTCAGCAGCACATGAATGTATTCGCTCGTCATCCTATCGTAGAGCTATAGATACACATAGCCGACAACTTTGGAACCGCCCCCTCCTTTCTTTTTGAGCCAGAAAAAGTGTCGAAAGAGATTGAAATGGGAAGAATGCCAAGATAAACCTCGTAGAAGTGGATAAACATAGAAATGTGCAAAATAGTGTTCGGATGAAGATTACATATGCTCACTCCCCAATACTCCAACAGATCTTACCGAAAGCCCTAATCCACGCCAGAAGTAATCTTCAAATATAATGAGTTCGTCGGTGTGTGGCATCGGATAGGGCTCACAGTCGGCCAGACGCCATCCGGCGGTGACACGATCAGGAAGAACACCCGCCTCCACCATTTTGTTGAGCTCCATCTCCCCCATGAGTGACGGTACCCATTCCTTATCATGGCTCGCACCTGCGGACGCCTTCTTCGCGTTACCACCTCCCCTCTTCGGCGCCATCCCTTAGATCTGGATCAGAACTGGTACATTTAAGCAAGCTTTTTAGCCCTAGCGGCGGAATGCATGTGAATGCAAAAGGGGGAGTGCGAGGGTGAGGAGGAAGACGAAGTAACGGAGTGGCAAAGGTGGGAGCACAGAGTGCGGCGATGAAGTTATAAAGACACCCTCCCGACTTTTAGCATTCAAGTGTTTCTAGGAAACCGCACCATGCTGATTTGCGCCTTTCCGAAATCCCCAAAGCGGGGTGCTGGGCCATTATTTGGGCTTCACGCAACTATGGCCTATATCGCTTATTTTTTGACGCAACTCGGTACTACACACCGAATATTCGCCGACCCCTCCACAATACCATCAAGGCTCAGTAATTTCTAATGTACAGTCATTACTCTAGTTTTTCTCCATGATTTGAGTAATCAGCACTTCTTGATTTATCCAAGATTTTCACTTGTGGCTCGGGGACTACGTCATCATTATGATTCGATTTCTCACCATACTAGGGACTTTTTTTCTAGTTACTGTTATTTCTGACCCTGGCACCATGTGACCATGTCACCTACTGTCAGGCTTGGGGACTAAGTGGGCACACTTCACCTTGCGGTGAATGTGTGCTTTTCATTTCAGGGCTCAGCCCATGGACTGGTTGCCTGTTCAACTGGTCTTCTATCTTTCTTCTACTTTCTGGACCCTGGCACCACGTGACCATGTCACCTACTATCAGGCTCGGGTACTAAGTGGGCACACCTCACCTTGCAGTGAGTGTGCTTTCTTTAATCTGTTCATTGGAAGACTCCATGCCTCCCAAAGTTGAAGAAGATTATCTTCCTTTCTCATGGTCGGACTCTAAGTGGGCACACTTGGTTCACAGTGAGGAAATTTTCGATTTTGAACTTGAGCTCCTTACATCCTTCTGGCAAGCCTTACTTGGGTAAGCCTGGGCTCGACCAGAGAGTTAGGCTGGTCGGTTACGGTCCACAACTGCTCGGTGACTCATTAGGGTGGTCGAACTATGAGTCTGACTGCTCGGCTTTGTTTACACCTGCTCGGATAAGCTTAAGACAACATTACACAGTGGATACAAGGTGCTCGGGGACTAGCTATGGGGGTATGACCCTAGATACCCATGGTAGACTACATGGGCTACGCCGCAGGGGTGGTCTAGCCCACAAGATGAAGACTTACGATGTATGGTGCTGCTTGGCGTGTACCACAAGATGTCAAGGGCGATATCCTGAGGATACTACGAGATCTGTTAGAATATGCTCGATCATGTGATTCCTATAATATGTTATTACTTACCGGTTATCTCCTAGATCTAACCGACTTGTAACCCTACCCCTAGCTATATAAGGTGGGTAGGGGACCCCCTCAAAACACACGCAATATCATATGATAGCTAATACAAACCAACAGACCATAGGAGTAGGGTATTACATCATGCAGATGGCCTGAACATGTCTAACTCTTATGTCTTTGTTGCCTTCTTGTTCTTGATTACGCGCACCTCTGCTATTTAATCTACCTTCGTGGGATACCCCTCAGAGGACTGTCGATGATATTCTATCGACAGACCCTTTCAATCATGAACATGAGATAGGGAGCATAGGACAAGCCCTTTCTCCCATCATCCATGGCAATCCTCAACTCATGCCACCGGAATCGAGGGACATTGAACCTGTCACCTCTAGGAGCAAACATAGCAAGCACATTCCTCACATAGCCATTAAGATCTAAAGCTGCTCCATCCTTAGGATTTATGGTGTGCCTGATTAGGTTGTTCAAGATGTAGTAGTTGCTTTGTAAGCCACTAACTTTGCCATCTGCGCTTCTCCTATCAATCCACATGTAGGCAATGTCTCTGATCTCTGCCCTAGGATCATCATGAATATAAGTGAAGCCTCGCTTCTCCTCACCAAAGCCAAGGATCCGTCTGAAAGTCACAAAGTCAACACGGTAGTGCTGTCCCTCAGTCATCTAGTGTATCTCATCGGTATAGATGTCATAGAAGAAGGTAGTATGAAACTAGGCTAGCACTTTCTCATTCCAATTATACCTAAAACTCATGAGATAAGAGAGGTCAAAGTTCTCACAAGCCTTGATTCCTCTGCTGAATTTAGGCTCATTCTTCTCCTTCATTTCCTCCCAATCAACATACTGCATCTTGACAATCTTGGATTTTTTGGAGTTGAAGATCATAGAGGTATAAAAGTTAGAATGAAACTCATTCCAAAATTTGTAGTCCACCCCCAAATCCTTTGGCTGCTCATAGAGATTGTTCTCATGTGTTTCTTCTATCATCTTTTGCTTTTCTGCATAATTGAGCACGGGTGTCAACTGGACGCCTTACAATCACCTTCTCAGGATACTCGGTGATATAGGCTCTATCAAACCCCTCAAGGTGAGGAGTGTCTAGGCATGCACCAGGAGGAATGGTGTGGCCAACCCTCTCCAAGTTCTCCTCCTCCTGGATCAACTGATCCCTCCTCTTCCTATCTCTGACATCCCCTCTTATTGCTACACTGCTGCTGCCAGCTGCTGTCCTAGCATGACCACGATGAGGCATAGGCTTGTCACAAGGTTTTGTTAGCTTCCTCTCCCCCCTCTGGTCATCTTCACCTCCGGAGGCCATCTATGCAAAAACATAGGGCAAGATCAGAAATTGTATAAATAGGGAGTAGAGGTTAACCTATAAAACAAGTTAAGTAATCGAGAAGAGTCAAAGTGCAAGCGAGGGAAGTAGCTAGTATGGCACTGTCCCTAGTCATGCGGCACTGCCACACTAGCTGTTTCACCAAGACTGCACTATGCATCTTCATGTCTACTTAAGTTATTCTATAACGTAACTCCTAGCCCATTATATAATCCTAGCAAGTACCAAACTGTCTATGTCAATGATTCAATTAGGTATGATTAGAAGAAGGCCTAGTAAATATGAATTCTTGATCTTGGGAGCTGATTGAAATAGAAAGACTGAGTCAACCATAGAACCAAAGCAATGAAAACTACCTAAAACAACACCCAGGTACGGCACTGCCACAACAGTTTCTTTGGCTCCAAAGTTGAATCATAGTTTCTACATCAATCAACCCCAAAACACCATCCATCCTACTATCCACCTTTCAATCAAACATCTAAAATAACTGGAATCGCCACATTGCATAGATCGAGAAGGATTTAGGGTTTCACCATGGTTCTCATGGATTGAGGAGGAAAGAGGTGAAAGGGCTTCGCCCAAGAGCTTCAGCGGCCACCAACGATGAGGGAGAAACCTGGCAGCTGGTGCGGCTAGACGACGGCATGGCAACGTGAGGAAGAGAGAGCGTGTGCGTGCGATTGTGTCTGGGCAAGAATGAGGGAGAGAGAGAGAGAGTTACCGCGGGCTAGATGTGGAAAGGAGTAAATGAGATGGGCCCCTCGGTAACTGTCGTTGTGGGCTGAATTCTGATTGGAATTCAAAGCGTGGCACTGCTGCCTACCACACGCGACACTGCCGCCTAGTAGGCGTGGCACAACTACACATCCTAGAACAACGAGAATTAGCTACTAACTAAATAGCTATATATATAGGATATGGACACATATCTTAGGCACATTATGATCAGCAATAGGTAAACAATACAAACAATGATCATAATGTACTTGTAGCTTTTGATAAATCATTTTGAAGCACAATATTTAAACCTTTGCAATTCTTGTTACCTATGCATGCTAGTTCATTGAAAAAAGGTGTGCTATAGTTCAAACCATGTTACGAGAATCAAGTATATTCAGCTCACTACGCAAAGCACAAAACCTTGACTCATCGAGAGGCTTAGTGAAGATATCGGCTAGTTGCTTTTTGGTGCTCACATGGTGAATTTCAATATCTCCTTTGGTTTCGTGGTCTCTGAAGAAGTGATGTCAGATGTCTATGTGCTTAGTTCTTGAGTGGCTTACATGATTGTTTGCAGGCTTTATGTCACTCTCATTGTCACACAATAATGGGATTTTGGTAAAGCGACATCCGAAATCACAAAGGGTTTGCCTCATCCAAAGTAGTTGAGCACAACACGCACCGGCTACAACATACTCGACCTCGGCGGTGGAAGGGGCTACACAATTTTGCTTCTTCGAACTCCAAGACACTAGGGACCATCCAAGGAATTGACATGTCCCCGAAGTGCTTTTTTGATCTACTTCACAACTGGCATAATCGCAATCCAAATACCTAAGTAGATTGAATTTAGAGCCCTTAGGATACCACAAGCCAAGGTTAGGAGTGTGTACTAAATATCTTAAGATTCTCTTAACGGCCATCAAATGGCACTCTTTCGGGTTAGCTTGAAATCTAGCAAACATGCACACACTAAGCATAATATCGGGCATAGATGCACACAAATAAAGTAGAGAGTTGATCATGGAGCAATATACCTTGGTATCCACTGATGGGGATGAGGTTCCTGGTCTTCCATTAGGTTCAAGATAAACAACGATTTGGTCGGAGAGCGACACACCGATCTGACTTTAGATCACAAAGATCCGAACCCTGCAACCTTAGCACCACGCCTCCTCTGGTTATCAACCGTATCACAATCCGGTTGACCTCACCAAGAAGGCTAATCCCTACTATGAATTGAAGAACACAAGCAATAATAAGATAACACACAACTTAAGTATAGTGACAATTGCAGATATATGATTAAGATATCGAATGTGGGTTTCACAAAGCGATAACGGCGACTATTCAATGATAGATTGATCTAAAGCAAAACCACCCAAACCCTAACATAGGCAGAGGCTACTGATTATATAGCCCAAGGGGCATCCAAGGACCCCTCTTCATGTCCTAAAGGTGTCCCAACACATTACTAGGCCCAATGGCCCAAAAGATGGCGACGTAGCGCCTTGATAGATTCTGGATGTCAAATTGTTTCAATGATTCCCATAGACTCAGATATAATTTTGATGTAGGACCACTTCCATTAGTTACCTTATCTAATTATCTTTCCATCCATATATGGATCGTCGAAAATGGGGTCCATATGCAACTTGGACGTCCGTTTTACTACACGCTGCTCCTGGAGCCCAAGATGGACTCGAACATGACTTGGATTGGACCTCCAACTTGGCTGGGACGCCCTTGCTTGCCTCCTAAGGTGGTGGCCAAGGGAGAGGACATCCAAGGGCTTCCTTTATATGTTCTCCATCTCCTTGGGGTGTGCTCCAACTTGGGCTAGGGTCCCAAGGGTAAATAACAAGCCCATGATGATGATGTAGCTCCCGATAGAAATAGCGACATCATGCATTGATGATTTGGTGGCCTTGCCGACATGATATTGAGATTGGACCAGATCTATTTGAAATCTTATCAAACAAGCTTTCAATCAAGTGCTCATTGACTACAATCACACTCCGGATGGATGAGTTATGACCTTCCCAATAAAGCATTGTCGGGTCTCCGGTGAACTAAAAGTTCAATTTTGATGGACTTGCACTTTGAGACACATTTGTACCTACAAGCAAATAATAACATGTACATGTGGAAATAAGTGAATTGTACCAAAAATCACTATGCAAATGTGGGAACGAGCTCACCTTATAATCAATGGTCATATCCAATGGTGTCATGTCCTCATCATCCACGGCTTTCCCTTCATCATTTAGATCAAGATGTCCATTGGTTGGCATGGGAGTTTTGATAGGCTTGGCATTCACCATGTCAAATTTCTTGAGCATGTCATGGGTATACTTCGTTTGGCTAATAAAAGTTATATCCTTCACTTGCTTGATTTGAAATTCAAGGAAGAACTTTAATTCACCCATCATGGACATCTCAAATCTCTTGGTCATGATCCTACTAAATTCCTCACAAAAAGTATGATTAGTACTACCAAATATTATGTCATCGATATATATTTGGCACACAAAGATATCTTTACCAACTTTGTGAGTGAAAAGGGTAGGATCAGCTTTGCCTATTTCAAAGCCTTATTTAAGCAAGAATTTCTTAAGGCATTCATATCATGCTCTTGGTGCTTGCTTAAGCCCATAGAGCGTCTTTTGAAGTTTGTAGACATAGTTAGGGAACTTAGGATCTTCAAAGCCCAGTGGTTGCTCAACATAGATAAGTTTTTGAATAGGGCCATTGAGGAATACACTCTTCACATCCATTTGAAATAGCTTGAAGTTGTGATGAGCGGCATAAGCTAGAAGCATTCGGATTGCTTCAAGCCTTGCCACCGGTGCATATGTTTCTTCAAAGTCCAATCCCTCTACTTGAGTGAAACCTTAAGCAACCAATCTTGCCTTGTTCCTTGTTACCACGCCATTCTGATCCTGTTTGTTGTGGAATACCCATTTGATGCCAATAACATTGGTATTGGGTCTTTCCACCAAGGTGCAAACTTGATTCCTCTCAAAATTATTGAGTTCATCTTGCATAGCCATGATCCAATCTGGGTCTCCAAGTGCTTGTTCTACCTTGAGAGGCTCCAAAGAGGAAACAAATGAGTAAAATTGACAGAAGTTTGCTAAATGGGATCAAGTTGTTACCCCTTTTTGAAGACTCCCAAGGATATTGTCAACAGGATGACCCCATTGTATTGTTTGTCTTAGCCTTGGGTGATCAATGGCCTCTTGTTCATCTTCTAGACCTTCATCATCTTCTTGCTTAAATATGGGTTGTAGGTCTTGTCCATAAGATAGAGTCGAATCAGCTGCTACTGACTGCATAGGTGTGGCACTACCGCTCTCAGGCGCAGCACTGTCGTGTGATGGAGTTGCAGCAGGGGTCTGCTGCTATTCATCATCAGGTACATCAGCAGAAATTGGTGCAGCAACAACTTGAGTAACCTCCACTTCAGTGGCTTCATCTTCTTGTGATCTAATATCCCCAATAGCCAATTTCTTGATTGCTTCACATGGTGGATCCTCCTTTTCTACAATACTTGAATCAACTTGCTCTACTTGAGAGCTATTAGATTCATCAATTATCACATCTACCACAATCTCAACTCTCATAGAGGTATTGTTAAAGACACGGTAGGCATGCTCATTTGATCCATGACCAAGAAGAAAATATTCATCAATTTTAGGTGCAAACTTAGAGGTTTTGGGTTTCTTGTTAAGTATAAAACACTTGCACCCAAACACTCTAAAGTAAGACAACTTTGACTTGTTACCGGTTAGAAGCTCATATGAAGTTTTCTTCAACTTCTTGTGTAGGTAGAGACGGTTGATGGCATGGCAAGCGGTGTTGATGGCATCGCACCAAAAAAGGTCCAACATCTTGTACTCATTTAGCATTGTCCTTGCCATATCAATGAGTGTTCGGTTCTTTCTCCCTACTACACCATTTTGTTGAGGGGTATATGGAGTAGAAAACTCATGCTTGATGCCCTCTTCATCAAGAAACTCCTCAACTAGAGTATTCTTGAATTCGGTACCATTATCACTTCTCATCTTCTTGATTGGGAGATCGAACTCCTTTTGTGCTCTTGTAACAAATGTCTTCACCTTCTCTTGAACTTAGCACTTATCATACAAAAAGAATACCCAAGTGAAACAGGAATAATCATCAATAATAACAAAACCATATTTGTTACCCTCGAGACTTAGGTAGGCGACCGGTCCAAAGAGATCCATGTGTATTAGCTCCAATGGTTGCTCGGTGGTCATGATGCTCTTCGGTGGATGAGGTACGCCAACTTGCTTTCTGGCTTGACAAGCGCTACAAATCCTATCTGTAACACCCTGGTGTTATGCCAACATTTTGGCACTGCAAATCATGCATATCATGCATCATCAAGCATCTTAATCATACATGCCTAATCATGTAAATAATAACTGAAACACTGCTTCAAAACATACGAAACATGCTTGTGAAACGTAAATGTTGCATACCCTTGTTTAGGGTTGTTTTTGCCCTAATCATGCTTGCTAGGTTAGTAGAACTTGTTTGGTTATGATTGTAATCATCTAGAATTATTTAGCGCAATTTTTGGAGCAAAGTTTGTATTGCAATTATTGCTAAATTCTGCTTTAAAAATAATTCTCCAAAATTAGGGTTTTGAGTTAAAATTGACTTTAATTTTATAATTCAAAATCTATCAAGAATTGGACTTTGGTCATAAAAGCAAATTTGTAGAGAATTAAATTCTAAGCAACTTTCATTTTTGGTACATTTTCAAAAGATGTCATTTTCTTGCTCAAAATGATATTTGAAAGCTGGTATTTGAAAAATTCTTGAAAATATAATTTGAAAAAGGCTTTTCTCCTTTCGTGGGCCGCTGCCTCGTTTCTCGGCCCACAGCCAAAGCCGGCCCAGCGAACCCCCACGCCCGCGCCAGCCCACCTCGCCTCGGCCCAGCCCAGCGCCGCACGCGTCTGGCCTGCCTTCGCGCCGCGCCGCGCCCGTTCCCGCTCGTCGTTCCGACCGCGGCAGAGCACGCCCGCCGTGTGGCGGCCATGCGCCGGCGACGCCCGCCGCAGCCGGCCTGACTCCGCTCCATGCGCGCGTGCCTTCATCTGCCGAAGTCGCTGCGCTCCTCTCCACTCAATCCCGCCCGCTCTCTCGCTCTCCCGTGCTCGCCCCTTCTCCCGTGCGCAGCAATCTCGCCACCGAGCGCCACCGCAGCCCGCCGGGCGAATTCACCGCCCCTCCTCCACCGCGGCCAGCAATCAAGTGCCAACAGCTCTGCCTCGCTCTCTGGCACCTAGTGCTCGTGGTTGTGCCGTCTTTTGAGCCAAGGTAGCGCATTTTCCAAGCTTCGCCGCCGTCAGCCATGGCGCCGCCGTGCTCGGCCGCCGTGGAAGGCACCTTCCTTCCCCTCCTCCACCCTTCCTATTGGCCTGCTCGCATTCGCCAACTCCTTGCAAACCTCATGCGCTCGCCCGCTTGCCCTGACCCGGTCGGCAATGGCCGCCGGCCCGCTGGCCAAGCCGCGCCGCCGCAACGTCTCGGCGCCGGCGTGAACCCCCTTCGCCTCGGCCGAGCTGGGCCGAAGCCCCTGCCAGGCCGCCTTTCCCCTTCGCTCGGACCGCACAAGCCAAGTGTGGCCGTGGGCCAGCTGGTTTTCACGGGCCGACCCAGTAGCAATAGGAAATTTCATTTTCAGTTTTTCTTTATTATTTGAAAAGAGAAATGATTTGGAAAATGTTTGGATACTCAAATTTGCTCCAAATCTATTGAAATAAATTTTGCTAGGTTCCTTATCACCAGATCTACTTGGGAAAATTATTACATGTCATTTTTGAGATACTTTTCTGTAGAACTTTAGTTAATCATTGATATTGCTGATAACTTGAAAAATATGTAGAAAAACCTATAAGCTTTAGAAAAATATGATTTCCAAGTTTGTTAATCTTCTTATGTAATGTACTTTCTAGGAAAAATATGTGTCATGCATGTGCTGTAGAAAAATTTTGAGGTGTAGTTCAAGTACCTTTAATGGCCGATTTTTGTTATTTTTGCTAGAGAGCAAACTTTGTATAAAACGTGCATGTGATAATTTTTGTACAGTGATTGTATGCTATGAAGATCATGGGAAAAATACTAACTCTGTTGTTTGACACTTTTCACAGTATAAAGTATTTTCATGTTCATAATCATGCCATAGCTTGTTATTTTTGTGTAGGCTAATCCACTCATTCAAATACCATGAAAATCTGATAGTAGACTACTTAGGGTAGTCCTGTGCTATGGTAATTTTCTAAGATTTTTCTAAGCAATAAAAATAGATGTTACTATTCAAACCTATTATTAATAAGGGTTTAATCAAGTGTTGCTTTATGTGTGATTAAGAAATTAGTGAAGCTTTGGTGTATCTTTGAAGCATTTAATAAGATGTGTTGATTTAGCATATTAGTAGTAGAAGAGAATGCAGTAGATGACATGTGCATGTAGTATATGTTCTTGGATGATGTTGACTACCTTGCATTCAAACATATCCATTGTATTCATCTCATTCGATGCACCGATTGCATAAGCGCTTACGCACATTGCATCATACAGGATCACAAACCGAGAACCCAGTTGTCATACCCGAGGAGCCCGAGGAGCAGCCGTAGGAAGTGCCCAAAGCCGACGAGGAGGACGTTGAGGAACTTCCGGAGTGCCCCGATCACCGCCCAAGCTCCTTCGAGAGAGGCAAGCCCCGGAGCATTTTTCTCCTGGTTTGTAATTATTAATTAAATGCTTTACTTTAATTGATGCATTACGTTCAGGAGTTGTGTGCAACCGTTGCTGCATTATACCTTGTCTACCTTTGTTATACTATATCCTTGTTACCCTGGTATCCACAGTCGAGTCAATGCTTAGCTGGCTTAGACCGGTAGAAGTCGGGCGATTTCCTATCACCTGCGAGCTATTGGTGGTTACCTGGATCTACTTGGATGACTATGAAGTCATGGTATAACTAAGTGTTAAATGAAGTTGAGATCGGACGGAGACTTACAGAGTTTTGGACTGTAGTGCTTTCTGTCTGTGTCGATTAAGGACCGACCGTTGTTGGGCCTCGAGTCATGTTGAACGCATGCCTTACATTTAGTTGGCCGGATAAAGTACCTTCTGACCGCAAAGCTAGGAGATTATTCGGGCCGAGTAGATTGCCCGCAACGCACTGTGAGGGAGCAGGTGTGGTAGGACACGGGGGCGAGATGATAAGACCAAAGTGCAGTCGGTCGGCCCCCGGGTACATGTGGTTCCTGGCAAACTCAAGATTCCTAGATAGTTGACTTGGTGATCAATATCTCACTTTAGCGGGTGAGTGAGGTTTGTGTAAGGAATAAATCACCAGCTGGTTAGGAATCGATTCGAATCGCCATCGCTCCTGGATAGTGAGCACTTGACTTGAGTGACTTCATCGTAGTAATGTTGATGGAACACTTGGACAGTTATAATGAATATGACATTATGGAAGTTGTTTAATGATCATTGGTTATCATTATCTGCTTAATCACATGTTTGCTCTAGTATAGGTGCAAATCTAGTCGACAGGTTAATAACAATTAACTTGACAATAATGCTTTCGAAAAGGTTCTTGAAATGCTAAAAATGCTTCTTTTTACAAATGAGTCAGCTACCCTACTATAAAGCCTTCATAATCCTTGGTGTCACTTATTTTCGGTTATGTCGGGTAAGTCTAGCTGAGTACCTTCTCGTACTCAGGGTTTTATTCCCACTTGTTGCAGATGGGCAGATGTATTACGGCTACTGTATCAACTGCCTTTATCCTGCGATGGGTGATGCTTAAGACCATGGGCATGGTCATTCCTTATGTCTCGTCTGATGCTTTTGTTAGAGATGATCATTAGCTGGCACTATATTTGAACTCCGTGTGAGTGTGTGTGGTTTTGAACAAATGGCTTCCGCTACTTTTATTTGAACTCATTTTGTAATAACTATGTTTAAACTCTAATGTATCTGTGATGCGAACTTTTATGTAATATGTGATGGTGACCGCTAAACTTATTACGATCTTGGCTGGAATGGAAGTTGGTTTGAAATCCTTCATGATTTCACGGACTATCGGGTTATACGGGCTTAAGTTTGCTAAATCGTCTGCTCTGGCGGATGATTTTCTTACTTAATTTTGTATAATTGGTCGGTTCTATTACACTATCTCTCTCAAAGTGAACATTTGTTAGTCCAAGAATGTGTTCATCTTTTAGAAGTTTGGCCAAGTTTCTCATCCCAACATGGGCTAGTCGGCGATGCCAAAGCCAACCCATGCTAGATTTTGCCACTAAACAAGTCTCAAGTTTAGCTTTATTTTTGTTGAAATCAATTAGGTAAAGCTTATTCTTTAGTCAACCCATAAAGATAATAGAGGAATCCTCCTTTCTAAAGACTTCCACACCCTTATTCGTAAAGAGACAATTGTAGCCCATCTTACACAATTACGAAATGGACAACAAATTATAACTCAACGAATCAACATGTAAAACATTTGTAATTGAATGCTCAAGGGTTATAGCAAGTTTACCAAGACCAAACACATCTCCCTTTGAATTGTCTCCAAAGACAATATTCTCGTTTGAGTGCGTCATTGGAAAATATGATGAGAACATACTCCGGTCATATGATTTGTACATTCGCTATCAAGCACCCAACTTGATCCACCGGAGGAGAATGCCTTCAAAATAAGTTTAGTTGCTAGATTTAGGTCCCCAACTTAACTTGGGGCCTTGCATGTTAGTCATAAGAAACTTAGGAACCCAAATAGAAGTGTTCCTATATATGTTGGTTTCTTTTCCAACATATTTGGTGACCACTTTTCCACTACTGTTATTCTTCAAAACAAAGCATGATGTCAAGCTTTGTCGAGGTTCATGGATCTTCGGTTGATAGGCATACTTGTTCTTGGTGCCCCATATTGATTCCTTTGGCTTCTGAGAAGCCTATTTCTGCTGGAACACCTTCTTCATGGACTTAGTCTGATTAGGAACAGAATTGGTAGTCTTTCTATTTTTATGGGGCGCGGCATAGCCACCCTTCACCATGGTACTACTGCTGCGCAGCACTACCGCTCGGGGACGCTGCACTGCCACGGTCTGTGCAGGCTGCTCTACACCAATTTTACCCTTCCTCTCAAACTGCACACACTCATAGCCATTCACTATCTTTCTTACATTTGTCTTGGCTTCTTTTGTGTAGCCGAGCCCATGCTTGATTGACAGATGCCTTCCTTGCTTGTATTGTGACCCTTTTTGTTGATCCTTCTTCTTGTCATTGGTTTGGATCTTACCATCCATGCACTCTTTTCTAATCATCTCATTGAACCTAGCAATCTCCTTTTTCATAGCCTCCATGTTTGCAAGGTTAGTGGAATAGGCATTCAAATTAAGATTATAATATTTTCCACAACCTTGGCTAGTGGAGAGAGTAGAGGTTTCCTTGGTCTTAGAGGGATGTGAGTTGCTATTCCAAAGAATGCCATATTGTAGCTCAAGTTCTTTGTGCTTTTCATCTAAGTCACAATACTTTTTCTTGAGAGCATTATTAGCTTTCTTTGTGATAGCATGGTCCTCTTGCTCTTTGGCCAAAGCCTTGCGCAAGGATTCCACCTCACTTCTCTCTAATGCAAGAGCTTTCTTGCTAGCAATGTAGAGATCCTCTTGTTGGATAAGAGTCTCCTCTCTAGATTCTAGCTCGGGTTGGACACTCTCTAAATCCTTCATTAGCTTAGTGATGAATAATTTAGTCTTTCCATCCAAGTTTTTAGTTATTTGGTCAATTTCTTCATCACTAGATCCATCATCACTAGAGCTATCACTAATATCACTACTAGAGATATCACTAGGAGGTGGAGGAGGAGGCTTGGATTTTGGTTTTACCTTCTCACCCTTTGCCATGAGACAAATGTGAGGGGAGTAGTAGTCATCATCAGACATATTGTTGAAGAGTCTTGGTGTAGAGGATGACTTGTGGATAGCTACGGTTGCAATCTTCTCATCCTCTTCACTTGTGCTTTCTCTAGTTGAGTACCATTCATGCCTAGTATGAACCTATCCCATGTACTTCTTGCTCTTTCTACGGTCGGTCTTATCCTCTTTCTTGTCCTTCTTGTACTTTTTGTCTTTGATCTCATATGGACACTTGGCAATGAAGTGATCGGTGCTATCATAATTGTAGCATGTCCTCTTCTTCTTGTTTGGAAACTTTCTCTTCACTACCTTGTAACCTTGCTTCTTTAGCCCCTTTTGAAACCTCTTCATAAAGAGAGCAACATCATCAACCTTCTCATATTGATCATCATCATTTTCACTTTCACTTGAGGATGATGTAGTTTCTATTTGCTCTTGGACTTGCTTGCTTGCTTTGGGCTTGCTTGTTGATCTTGGACTTGCAAGTAGAGCCATGCTTGCTTGATTTGTTGGCCTTGAGAGCTACATCCTTGATCTTTATGCCATCTAGCTTTGCTTGTAACTCACCAAGCCTCTTCCTCTCATTTGCTTCTTCTCTTTGCATGTCAAATTTCAAGATCCTCACAAGTACATCATTTTGTGTGAAGTACTCAAACTTCTTCTTGTCTCTAATTAGAGTCACTACGGTCTCATTTCTAGGTGAGTAAGCTTCCAACGTGATCTTCACAACCTTGTGATCATCTAGCTCGTCACAACCATAGCCTCTAATCTTGCCCACCATAGTCATCAATCTATCAATCATCTCTTGTGGCCCTTCTCTATCCATGATTACAAACCAGTTGAATTTTGCCATCAACAAATCAATTCTTGCCTTCCTTACTTTGTCAACCCCTTCATGTGCAAGGTGCAAAGTGTCTCATATTTGCTTGGCAACATCAACAACAATGACTCTATTGTACTCATCACCATCCAAAGCACTAAGCAACACACTTGTGGCTTGACCATTGAGATGCGTAATTCTTATTTCATCTAGTGTTGTATTCTTGGGATCAACCGGTGGCTCAAATCCATTGCAAACAACCTCCCAAATACCGGGGTGAAGACCTATAAGATAGGCTCTCATGAAGTACTTCTACTTGGCAAAGTTAGTCCCATCAAAATGATGTAACTTGCCCGTGGACACATTGATGAAAGACTTCCGGTCAAGGTTAGTCATAGGCATAGAGGAATAGTTAAAGGATATGATGGTATATTTGTTGTTGGAGTTGACTTTGTCCTTTTCTTTCTTTTTCTTCTTGCCCCCCTTTGACACTTGGTAGGACTCATCATCATCTCCATCTTTGGAACTACTTGAGATGTCACTTGATGATGCATTGGTTGCCTTCTCTTCTTTTTTCTTCTTCTTTCTAGCTTCTCTTTTTTTTCTTCTTGCTTCTCTCTTGAGCTTTCTTTCTTATTTTCTTTGCTTCTTATCTTCATGCCTTTGCTACTCCTTTTTCTTCTTTTCTCTTACTTCTCTTTTTGCCTTTCTAGCTTCCTTTCTTTTTCTTCTTTCTTCATCATTTTAAGCTTTCTCGGCATCGGTAGCCTCAAGCTATGGGAGTATGGTATTGCTTGCTGTAGAAGCACTTAGCTCGCTGTTGTCGGTGTCATGCAGCTCCACATCCTCTAGATCGACGTCAATGGGCTCCACACCACTAGTACCACCTCTGGGCTCCATACCTCACGTGGTAAAGCACTCACGAGGTAACCTGCTCTAATACCACTTGTAGGATCTCTGATTAGCCTAGAGGGGGGCGACTAGGCCTGTTAAAATAAAACTTGAACTTTTGTCAAATTCCACCCATGGCACTGCCGCTCTGCGGCACTACCGGGCTAGAATAGCGGCACTGCTGCACCTACAGACAACTTTGAGATACAATTCTAAAACTGAGTATGGAAACTTAGATCGAAGAAATTACTGAGCTTTCTACAGGTATATGGATCATAGATCAACAGTTATAACTGGTAGAAATACCACACACAAGTAGATCGGCCTCAAACCCTCGAAATCACATCAACAACAATATGAAATGCAAGTAATATAAATCAAGCACAAGGTGACACAAGGATTTATCACGTGGTTCAGCTCGCCACCAAGGCTTGCCTAAGTCCATGTTGTTGAGGTTAGCCACTAAGGCTTAGGGCTTTGCAACCCTTGGTAGCATATGTTAGCTGATGATGCATGTGTAGGATTGAGCACTTGGTAGCATATGTTAGCTTAAGCATTGTGTCCCTCTTTATAGTACGGCTTTTCCTATACTCGAATTCGAAATATAAAAGGAAATTAAACCTTCTTTGAGTTTGAAGCCATCAACAATTGTAATTGGGGGCTCCTCCGTTTTGTGTAACATCCTTGATTATAGATTTCCTGTTTGTCATCTCGATAAATCTCATTAATTTTCTAATTGCGTAGTCATCGTCACCAAAATCCACAAATAAGGCTTGATTGTACTTTCACATGGTCGACGAGTTGGACGTCTTCGGCGGTACGTGGGATGACAACGACGACCTCCTTTGAGCGCTCATCAACGTGGATCTCCTTGGCGGGGACCTTGACCTCGGTGTGTGGAACCTCCTGGCTATCGCGGCGCTCTCCTTCGCCGGTGTGCCCGCGCTGCTCGATACCTCGTCCAAGCAGCAATGTGACATTTGCGCAGCGCATGTTGCAAGCTTACATTTCAAGTGTTTCAGATGTTTCATCTGGATGTTGCAAGTGTTTCATTGTGACATTGCAAAAGTAGATCGTGATGTTGCACGTGTTGCAATGGCTATAGACGTATGTTTCAAATGTATGTTCTAAATGCTTCATCTGTTTTTTAGACATTCGTTGTAAGTGTTTTATCTAGATGTTGCATATGTTTCACACGTAGTGTTTTATCCGGATGTTGCATATGTTTGCAATGCTTTTCAAGAGTTTTCAAGTGTTTTACAAGTGTTTTAGACACATGTTGCAAGTGTTTTAGCAGCTTCATTTGTATGTTGCAATTGTCATATAGATGTTTCAAAAGTAGATCGGGATGTTGCACATGTTGCAATGTGCCCACCCTGCCACAACCGCCTGTTGCCGCTACTTGGGCACCTTGCATGCGCGTGGGGAGTGGATGGATGGAGCGTTACTCAACAGTGGGCGCGGGAAGCAGAGGGCGATGGAGGCTGGGGCGCAGGCGGTCCCCACGCGGCATGCGGGTGCGGCAAGCGGAGGGGGCACAGACGCAAAGCGGAGGGGGTGCAGGCGTCCGGACAGAGGCGTGAAGTGGGGGTGCAGTTTTCTGGAAGCAGCAGACGCCGGCATCACTTTAGCCATGGGTGTTCGCCCCAATATCCGCGCGCTAGCAGTGCCACCTCATGCAATGTATATGGTCCATTCAATCTACTCTCATCCCTACTCACACGGTCCACAATCACCTCTCACAAAAGCGGGCGCGGCGAAGCGCACTTATTGAACCAGTTGGCTAACGAATAGGAAAGAAACCATGAAATTGCTTCTCCCTGGCCTACTTTTCCAAAGTTACTAAGGCCCTATTTGGTTACCCCTCCTAAAAGTTTTAGGAGCTAAAATCTGGATAGAATTTGTCTAAAAACCAAACACCTCCTCCTAAAAGCTCCTAAAAACTTTAGGAGCTCCACCCCCTCCTAAAAGCTCCTAAAGTCCATCCTGGGGGCGCGACTGCCGGGACGGGGACGTGGCCGCGCGGGGGCTTGGGCGTTGGCCGTAGGGCTTCCCTTTTCTTTTTTCCGTGGCCGTAGGAAGAAGATGGCAAATAGAGAAATAATGGACAAAGGGTAAGGGGGCCGGCCCTCGCCGCCACCCGTGCTCCGCTGCTCATGCTCCCCGACGGGCAGGGGGAAGGCCGCGACCAAGACGAGGCGGCGGCGCGTGGTGGAGCTGCTCACGCTCTCGTCCGTCGAGATGGCCACCTCCGTGGAGACGGCGAGGAGGAGGAGAGCGAGGGCCACGACGGGAGCAGAGAAGGAGCAGGGGTAAAGAGGATGGCTGCATGGTCTTTTTGTTATTGTATTTATTGCTTTTAGTCAGTTTTAGAAGGTGGAACCAAACACACTTTTAGGAGGTTTTGACAGTCTGCTAAAAGTTCCTAAAACTTTTAGATCTAAAAATTTTAGGAGCTTGAAACAGGGCCTAACAAGGACGTACGCATGAAAAATCAGAAAGCAGCAAAATCTAAACCTCACACACGAACACACCACAGCCACGGAGCCTCGTCCTCAAGATAAGCCTTATCCTGCAATGGCGCGACCACAGCGACCCACGTCGGACTCCCACGCTGACATGGCGCGTCGAAAAAGCTCCTCCCTATCCACCCAACCTACTTTAGCCTTTCTCCGCGCTAACCATCCCCACTTCTGCTCAGGTCCTGCCTCCCCGCTCCAAGAACACGCCAGCGCGCTCGTGAGCTCGATCGATCACTGTGTCGCTCGCTTGCCATGGCCGCCACCGCGTCTCTGTCCGCCGTCGCGGCGCCGCTGTCCGTGGCCGGGCTCAGGAAGCCGCTCGGCGCGTCGTCGTTCCGGCCCCTGCAGCCGAGGGCGGCCAGGATGACGACGGTCGTGCGGGCGTCGGCGTCATCGTCCGTGAAGGAGAAGGCGGCGGCCGGGCTGACCGCGGCGGCCCTGGCGGCCGCGCTGGTGGTGCCGGACGTCGCGGAGGCCGCGCAGTCGCTCACGCCGTCGCTCAAGAACTTCCTGCTCAGCATCGTGTCCGGCGGGGTCGTGCTCGTCGCCATTGTCGGCGCCGTCGTCGCCGTCTCCAACTTCGACCCCGTCAAGAGGGCCTGATCTGATCAATCCATCCATCGTTAGGAGGCACGTCTCCCCTTTGTCTTGTCCTGTCTGTATCGACTGGTGCTGCTGTATCTTCCTTTGTGTTAATTAATTTTGGAGAATGTCCAAACATATATATCTACGATACGGAGTTCGAGTTAATCATTGCTTTTTGTACATGTTTTTTTCCACCTGGAAAACGCTTTAATTTGATGCATGCGTATTTTAAAGTTTAAAGTTTGTTGAGACTTGTCTCTGCTTGTCTATATGCTACTAAGAACCCATCTTCAATCTGATTTATACAAATGTTATTAGATGAGGGAAAAACTATATTATCTTCGTTCCAAATTTAATGTCTGATTTTTATACATAGTTTTTTTACTGTTTATTTAAGCACAGCGTACATTCAGGTACATAAAGTTATGTTTCTATGAAACCAAAACGATATATAATTTTGGACAGTTGGAGTATATGGTTAAAACAATATATAAATTGCATGATAGATACCTTTGAAGCCAGAATTTTTATTATAGCACACAGGAGTGGTCCAATGTATCCAATCAAAGCACGGGGGGAATCACTAACCATTGGTCAAGTTAGTCATTTTATATGTTGTCTCATTCAAATATATGTTGTTGTTTTGAATCAATTTTCTTATATAAGATAAAATTTAGTACTCCCAAAGTCTTATAGGAGTAAAATGTAGTTACACTTAACTCGCAAGAAAAATATATATAGCTAAACTAAGCCTCCTCAGGCCGTCAACTGTCTAATATGACTTTCATTGGGAGTCGAGGTTGCCCACACGAATTTTTTTTGGCAAGGTAAGGGCATGTTCATTTTCACGGGAGAAGGGACTAAAGACTAAATTTTAGTACCAATTAGTTTTTTTAAACCAAACACCAGGGACTAAAATATGGACTAGGAACTAAAATGTAGTAGTCGCTTGGGGGACCGCTAATTGGGACTAATGGACCATTTACAGCCCATACCCCTCCCTCTCTCTCCTCCCTCGTGGTCTCTCTCTTCCCATTTAGTTCCTTTTAGTCCCTGAAAACAAACACCATTTTAGTTCATGTTTTAGTCTCTAGTCCTAGGACCAGAGAAAAACGTCCTAAGAAAACTATGGTTGATGAGTTAGACATAGCCGAGATCCATCTATCTCGCAACTCTAGCAATGCCCCCCCCTAAAAGTAGGATGGTTGCGAGCATAAGTCCAAGGGAGTGTCGAATTCAGGAAAGTTGGACTTTTAATCTTCTCTCCCAATAGAGCTGCCCAGAATCATCAAAAAAATCATATCATATTTATGGGCTACCATCATCCGCTAATTGGCACATAGGAACGAAATATCAAATGAATCCTAAATATAAACTGACTGTCAAATGTATCAAACGAATCCACTTAAATATCACATGTATATCGGTAACTACACTGATAAAAAAACTAATAATAAAATCTATACTTCAACTTAGATCTTGGAGTAGAAGTGGATGCGGCTAGGGGAAGGGGCACATGGTGGTGGGGGGCAACCATAGTCGTGGGACGTCAACTAGGTGAAGGTCGCACCAAGACGGGTTAGGAGAGGCCGACAGTGGAGGGAAGTGGGAGGAAGGTCGAGAGGAAGGAGAGGGGACTCTGTGGTGGTGAAGGCAGCGCCAGGGTAGGGTAGGATCCAGGGAGGAGGTAGTTGCGTCTAGACCCTAGAGACAGGACGACAAGCAAGGAGGAGCCAGTACTCCACAATAGAGGGAGGCCGACATCAGGGACACAAGCTTAGGGACGAGAGGAGCGTTACATGGTGGATTGGACGGCTGGAGAATGAGGGTTCGAGACTCGATCCGAAGGGGCGCAAGGGAACAGAAACTAGGGCTCCCCTGGTCTCTGGAGCCCAAGAAAGAGGGTTTGAGAGGAGAATTTAGAGCATTGTAGTCCCTCCGTCCAAAAAAATGCAATTATAGAAAACGTATTGGTCCAACTAGCTCAACTTTAACCAAATTTATAATAAATAGTATTAGCATTTATATCTATAAATAAATTTATTATTAAAATATATTCTATAACTAATCTAATAGTACTTATTTTGTCTCATGGGTGTTAGTACCTTTCCATATAATTTTGATCAAAATTAAAACTGTTTGACCTTCTCAAAACGTGAGAATTGCATTCTTTTATGGACGAAGAGAGTACTTTTGAGAACTGAGCACGAGCTGAGTTTTTTTTACCCAAATCCTCAAAAATAGAGTAAGCGTATCGAACAGGAGACTTGCTAGAGTAGGAGCTTGAATATAGGAGTCAGCTCCTATCTGCAGCCCACAAGCTGACGACGTGAACAAACGGGTAGTGCGAGAATCACTATGTAACAGTCAAAACAGATCGCTGCTTCCTCGAAAGTAACACGTCACTTCGCGTGGCTGTGTGAGGAGTTGTAAAAAAAAATTACTCTGCACCCAGTTCTCGGTTTCCTTGGACGAAACAGTGCTCATCATCCCCGTATTTGACTTCGAATTTCGATTCCTGCATTTCTTAGTGGTGGCCCTGGCGGCAATTGCAGAGCACCACAACACATATCTGAAAAAGTGTAGGCGTTGACTTCAGAGGTCTTGAACTGCTGCTGCACCTGTTTGCATCGGCTGGTATATATTGATCGAATAATCTTCAGCTATGACCAAGCTAGTTTCTGATCTGTTGGCACACACTCCTATCTAAGATGATCGTGATCTGAGCCACATCGAGGTGTTGATTAACAAAAGTGGATTTACAGTCACTGACTTCTCCACAAGTCAACTTTCAGGATCACTGGGTACGCAGAAAGTAAACCAATCTTCTCTCTAGGAAGTATTGTATTAGAGTTGACTTTGACTCGAACACCAGCTTCATCAGCTTCATGCATGTATTTATTTAATGTTTTATTTATTACCGGTCTTTGGCTCCTTTGCCTACAAGAAATGGCTCAAACTCGTAAACTTATATAATCTTGTACCAAAGTAATACGCATTGTAGTAAAAGGAAAAGATTAAAAGAATAGCACCCAATCTGACAAACATCGTCCGAGAGGCCAAAACCATTTGCGCTCTTTTTACAATCAAGATTCAGATCGCATAAGAAAAGATTATAAAAAAGTATCTTGAAGATCATGACAAAAACAAACCACATCCAATGCAACTATAGGATGATCAGCATCAGCAGTCAGAACAATACATGAGCAATTAGGTGTTTCTACCAACAAAGCATGAAGCACGATTTTAACGACCGAGTTGGGTAGACAGAGTAAGAGTAGCATACAACAAGGGTTGTACAGTTAGTTAGGCACGCACAAACCATTTCTTCTCTTCTTGCACGCATGCGGCCATGTTACCACGCACGTTCTCCATATTCACATCTTATTTCCTAAGTAACAAATTTTTTTTCTAAATTTGATTAACTTTATAGAAAAAACTATGAACATTTTTGTATCTCTATAAATAATACGGAGTATAAGTCTAGCTATTATGAAAATATATGGCAATTAATATATTAATATTTATTATGCATCGTATAGATATTAAATGCTTTTTTTTATGTATTTGGACAGAGGGAGGGAGTAGGCGCGTGCTAGACTGCTGGAGTGACGTTCAGCATATGCATCTGTCAATGACACGTACAAGGCATGCAACAACCACCAACATGACCGACCACTTAAAAGGCCGGCTATCATTTTCGGTCGTGAGAGTAGCATACAACGGTCACAAAGGCGAACACGCCACATTATTTCCGGCTGGCAAGCCACAAGCTGGAGTAGCTGAGGCATACATGGAGACATGCACCGTGAGGGCGGCCGCTCGCCTTAGCTAGGCCTGCTGGGACCTGGGGACGGCCTTGCACACCAGCGGCGAGGCCATCTCCAGCGACATGTTGAGGCGCTCCGACAGGTCGACGCCTCCACCTGCGGCCGCAGGGGCCCACTCGAATCTGTGCAGCAGCTGGGCGACCCAGAGGTGGGTGGTGGCGAGTGCCAGCATCTTGCCGGGGCAGACGCGGCGGCCGGCGCCGAAGGGCGCCAGGCGGAGGTCGCTGCCGAGGACGCTCACGTCCTTCTCCTCCTGGAACCGCTCGGGGCGGAACTCCTCCGGCTCGGCCCAGACGGCGGGGTCGTGCGCGATCGCCCACATGTTCACCATGGCCGTGGTGCCGGCGGGGACCAGGTGGGCGCCGACGTGCGCGTCGTGGATGGCCAGCGGGCCTGGAGGGTGCATCCGCAGCGTCTCCTTCACGATGCTCTGCACGTAGGGCAGGTTCGCCACGTCGGCGTCGGCGATGCTGCGAGTGCCCACGACGGCGTCGAGCTCGTATTGCGCCTTGGCTTGGATGTCTGGGTGCAGCGCCATTCTCGTCATGATCCACTCCATCAGGATCGCCACGGTGTCCGTGCCTCTGAAGATCATCTCCTGATCATAACAAAAACAAACCATTTTTGCATGAACGCAAAGTTTAAGAGCATGTATTTGAAATATCCAATCTTCTCAGAAAGAAGATGCAAACTAAACACTTTCGATCTTACCCAAAGAACAGCGATCATGTCTGAATCGGACAGCTTCTCCTCTCCCTCGAGGTCAAGAAGGACGTCGACGAAGTCGGCCAAGAACTCATCGTCGTCGACTCCTCCATTCGCGCGCCTCGCCCTGTGCTCCTGAATGATGTTGCCGACGAACACCTCAACCTTCTGTACTAACCTGTTGCACCGGCGGCGCACGCCCTGGAGGTCGAGGAACTTGATCAATGGCAGGTGGTCAGCCCAGTTAAAGGTGGCCAGGAGGTCGTAGCCCTCGGTGACCATCTCGTCCAGAAGGACACCCTCTGGGCTGGCCAGGTCGTAGCGCTTGCCGAACACGGTGGCCATGATGTGGTTGAGGGACGCGGCGTGCAGCAAACGCCTCAGGGAGACCTCGCCGTGGCGCGCCATGTCGGCAGAGACGTCGGAGAGCATGGCCTCGCCGATGGAGACGCGGTGGTGGGCAGCGCCCGCGACGCGGCGCGGGACGAAGAGGTGCGCGGCGGCAGAGCCCGCGCCAGTGCGCGTCGCCCGACGGGGCGAAGCCCATGGCGCGGTGGAACAGCAGGTGCCGCGCCGCGTCCTTGATGGGGCGGTCGCCGAACGTGGGGCTGGTGAGGATCTCACGCGCCGTGTCGGGATGGCTCGACACCACGAAGCGGGTCAGCCCGACCGAGAACGCCATCAGCGCCTTGCCGCTGTCCGCGGCGCTGGACAGCGCCGCCAGCGTGCGGTGCGCCACGGGGCTGGAGAGCGCGGTGACCACGCCTGTCGGGCCGGACGGCGGGGGCGGAAGCGGGAGAGCGCCCACGCGGGGCCGCCGGGAGAGAGCCATAGGAGGACTGTGGCTAGGAGGAAAACGGCCAGGAGGGTCGGGAGTGGGGAGGTGGTCGGGAGGAGGAGCAGGAGGAGCGAGTCCTCATGGCCGGAGGCCATGGTGACCATGGTTGATGCGTAGTGATGGGTGATCGTCTGATCGATGAGGGGGGTTTTGGTTGGAGTGGAGGTGCTGTGGAAAATGCTGAGAAGGATGGGTTGCCTTTAAATAGGGGAGAGTGCAGTGAAAATGAAATACATGCATGTCTGCTGATTTGGCAACCGTCACGCCAAAATTTTTACTGATTTCCGTTTAAATTGCATACTGTATTTGGTAGTTACTAATAACTGTATTATAGGAGTATCATCGAGAGCCTTACAGCCTGCCTTGTTTAAACAATACTACTAATAACGCATTTAAATTAGCGTGATATAAATGCCTTGATTTTTCCCAAAGGTGAAAAGAGAGATCCTATTTAGTCTAGTATGTATTTTAAGAAACCACAAATGATACGGAACAAATTAAGACCAGGGCGAAAGGCACCGTGGCTGCAGTCTCTTTTTCCGCATCCATGGGTCCGTGCCGGTCTTATAATCCGTACTTTTTAGCTTGTTTTTTTAACCGGAATAATATTTTTCTCTCACAACAAATCAGTCGGAACAGTGTTTCGGCTTTTTTTTTCAGCGAAGCGAACGGAGCCGTTGCTCACCCATGCCTGTGCGGCCACGCGGGGGCGCGCGCTGCTGAAAGTCGCCCACGCCGCACGCCCGTAGGAACCGCTCGCGCCCCCTCTAGCTTCCCACACTTATCCTATGAGCAACACCAAATCTACTTTTGAAATATTAGGATACAACACTTGCAACATACAAAAAAGATAGATGATTTAAAACATGCGTTCGAAACACTTAGAAACTATTGCAAACATACACAACATCAGATAAAATACTTGCAACATATGTGTAAAAACATATGTAACATTAAAAAAACACACTTACAACATACGTTTGAAAAACAGATAAAACATTTGATCCAAATAAACAGACTCTTGCAAATATACGTCTGAAAAACAGATGAAACATTTGATCCAAATAAACAGACTCTTGCAAATATACGTGTACAACCATTGCAATATATACAACATCCCGATCTACTTTTACAACATATATATAAAACGCTTGCAACATACCTCTAAAACATCTGAAACATTTAAAATATGAGCTTGCAACATGCATCATATCCTGGCGCGGCCTCCTCCGCCGTCTGCATCGGGCGCCGCTGCCATAACAGCAGGCGAGGCCGAAGGGCTTCCGCGTTAAGGCCTGACACTTCTCCCTACGCTGGCGGCGCCTGTCATCGTCCTTAGACCATGCAGGTGGCAGAGCAAGAGCAGTGGGCACGGGCGGCGGAGTAGCAAGATGGGCGCGCGGAGCAGGAGCAGGAACAACGGCAAAAGTAGCGGGGTAGCACGCGCGGAGCAGTGGCAGGAGCAGCGGGCGGGCGACGGAGGAGGAGCAGGAGCAACACGGAAGGAGCGGCAAGGGGGCACGGGCGGAGGAGAAGCAGGAGCAGTGCGAGGCGGGCGGCAAGAGTGACGGAAGGGAATGGACGTGAGGTTTGTTTGGCCCGCGTGGCGTCCTGGACAGGACGGACGGCTGCGAGCGCAATAATAATACCTGCAGATTCTACTAAAAGGATACCAGCAGATATGGAACGATGCATGTAGGCATGTCGTCGTACTTCAATAGAATGGTACATCATGGAAATACATACTTTCTCGATTACCTCTGAGTATATATATACGAGTGACTGTGACAAAATAGATCTTTTTCTCTCTCGTGCCATATTCAAATCCGCTTTCAAAAGCATGCACACATGTATAGAACTATAGATCTGCATGCAAACAACAGTCAGAATATAACCCAGAAGACGGGCATCTTGACTTCTTGACCCCGTCGGACGTCGGTGCACATGTTGGGCATGCATGGCGAGCGGGCAGTCGATGAGCTCCTTCCCCTCCCTGTCTACAGTCCACGCACCGGTACACTTGGGACAGCTGCGCCTCGCCGTCCGCGTCGCGGTTGCACTCCAGGCCGGTTCGCCGCGAACCCGGTCTCTCCTGTGCGTTGGCGTCACTGACGCTAACGTCTCGGTGTACGACGGCATAACCCCGACGTCCGCGAGGATCGCGACCAGGTCGTGCCTCGCCTTGAGCGCGAGCGCGAAGTACTCGCCCTGCTCCATGTTGGACCAACTGCCATGCTTGATGCTTCTTCCACTCGTACCTACAGAACTTGCCCGCCGCCCCACGAGGCCACGATGGAGAGGAAGGTGTACGCCGTCGCCGACCACTGCACGGGCGAGGCCCTGGCGGCCACGGCATGGCGTGGATGCCAAAGTCCGCTGCCGACATGCCCGTGTCCAGGAAGAGCGTGCACCCGAAGGGGACGAGCACGGGAGAGGGGAGCGTGCAGCCAATGGGGCGCGCGGGAAGGGAGGAGCGAGCCCGGATGGCGAGCGACGGCACTCGCCTTTCCCCCGAGCGAAACTCGCCGGATACAGGATGGGGAACACTGGAGAAGGTGATAGAGAGGCCGTTGGATACATTTTCTTATCCCTAAATAGCAATATTGGATCTCACAGAGAGATTTAGAACATCTCTTGGAGATGCTCTAAGAACTTTCGATATTACATCTGTGTTTTCTTACGTAATTAAAACCAACACAAATCAAGCTGGGAATCTTAAAACTATCAATCAAAACAAGGAAATATGCATCAACATACTATATTCCATGCCGAAAAATAATGAAAATGCTTACATTTATTTGTTAATATCGGTACAAATAATAAATAGTAACAAAATAATGTAGATTTAACCGGAAGCAATATCTAAGCCGGGTGTCGTACGAGTAGAAGTGCAAGAGGGATCCCCTAGTTGAGGGGAGGAAAAAGAGGAGATGGAAATGGTGCCCCTAACCGTGGTGGAGGAAGTGGAGGACTAGAAGGTGCAGCGCCCTTTCGAGGGGGTGGGAGAATAGGAGTGCGAGGGGGCTGGACAAGAGGAGATGGAAGAGGTGCCCCTAACCGTGGTGCAGGAATCGGAGGAGTGGAAGGTGGGATGCCCTTCCAAGGGGGAGGAATAACAGGAGACAGAATGGGTGCCTTAGACTGCGGTGTAGGAGGTGGAGTGCGCTTCCGACGGGGAGGAAGTACAGGAGCACGAGGTCGAGGAAGAAGAGGGGACGGGAGGGGTGCCCCTAATCTTGGTGTAGGAAGTGGAGGAGTGGAAGGTGGAGCACCCTTTCGACGGGGAGGAAGTACAGGAGCACGAGCTGGAGGAGGGCACGGGAGGGGTTTCCCTAATTGCGGTGTAGGAAGTATAGGAGTAGAAGGTGGAGCGCCCTTCTGACGGGGAGGAAGTACAGGAGGACGAGCTGGAGGAGGGCACGGAAGGGGTTTCCCTAATTGTGGTGTAGGAAGTGGAGGAGTGGAAGGTGGAGCGCCCTTCCGACGGGGAGGAAGTACAGGAGCACGAGCTGGAGGAGGGCACGGGATGGGTTTCCCTAATTGTGGTGTAGGAAGTGGAGGAGTGGAAGGTGGAGCGCCCTTCCGACGGGGAGGAAGTACAGGAGCACGAGCTGGAGGAGGGCACGGGAGGGGTTTCCCTAATTGTGGCGTAGGAAGTGGAGGAGATGAAGGTGGAGTGCCCTTTCGACGGGGAGGAAGTACAGGAGCACGAGTTGGAGGAGGGCATGGGAGGGGTTTCCCTAACTGTGGTGTAGGAAGTGGAGGAGTGGAAGGCGGAGCGCCCTTCCGACGGGGAGGAAGTACAGGAGCACGAGCTGGAGGAAGAGGAGAGGACGGGAGGGGTGCCCCTAATCGTGGTGCTGGAAGTGGAGTAGAAGGTGGAACACCCTTCCGAGGGGGAGTTAGAATAGGACCGCGGGAGGGAGCCCCCAACTGAGGATTAGGAGGAACGGGGGTAGGAAGAGGTGCCCCCAATTGCGGGGGACGAACAGGAGGTGTGGGAGGTGGAGCACCTACTTGAGGAGAAGGAAGAATAGGACTACGAGGGGGTGCTCCTAGCCGTGGAGGAACACGAGCTGGAGAAGGTGCCCCCAACCATGGACGAGGAAGAGGAGTTAGAGGCGGAGTGCCTATCCGAGGGGAAGGAAGAAGAGGAGTGCGAGCAGGGGCCCCAAGAACCGGAGGACGAGGAGTCGGAGTGGGTGCACGTAGCCATGGAAGAGGTAGAGGAGTGGGAGGTGGAGCTATGACAACACTGGTTGTGATAATGCCACGAGCGAGGATGAGCAATACAATGATCAAGAGATGTCCTAGCGATGAAAGGGTAGTGCACGCCATGCTTTTGGAAAGAGAAGCTAGGCATGTGGTGTGCGATGTCGGGAACACACTACGATAAATATATAGTGTTGGTCACCTCATATCCACCAAGTGACTTCGTCGTCTAAATGGGAGTTAGACCCGTGCATGCAAGGCCAAATAGGAGACCCACATCCTTGTCCATGAAAATCTCACAACTGAGTAGTGATGCGAAACATCCGGTCCTCTCCATAGGTACTACTATAAATATATAGTTTTGGTCACCTCATATCCACCAAGTGACTTCATCGTCTAAATGACAGTCGGATCTGTGCATGCAAGACCAAACAGGAGACCCAGATCCATGTCCATGGAAATCTCACAACTGGACAGTGATGCGAAACATCCGGTCGTGACCATAGGTTGAGGCCAATGTGCCGATATATACTTCAACTGTCTTAAAATAAACCAGCCCCATATAGTAGAGAATTCTATATATCGGATTAGATATTGAATCTAACCTAGGAATAAAAAAATTACAATACATTATCATGGGCCATCCGATTCGACCTGACCCAAGTGGGGGCCCTGTTCGCCTAGCAGTGTCCTGCGTCTATAAAAGTGAAAACCATACCACCATGGTGACTCATCGCGGTAGATCTTCATTAAACTTGTACTAATGTCTAGAAAAATCACAATAACATACAATTTAGCCATTTAGGATGGAGGGAGAGTACTACATGCGTACATGGTACCACGCTGGCTTTGTGACTGCAGCACTCGCCAACCGGCAAATGGCTTTAATTTGCAGCCGCTGGATCATCTATCAGCGCATGCATGGAAGCAGCCTGACAAGTAAGCATTTTTCATCTGGACCTGGGCTGCTGCTTCACAATCATGACTGAGCAGTGCGCGTGGTGCGCGCAGTAGTCGCTGACGCTCCCCAGCAGCACCTCCGGACGGCGCCGTAGGCATGGTTGCCCCACCACCAGCAGCGGGTCCGCGCGTCGCTTCTCCGCCGCGCTGCACGTACAGCACGTACCTGGGCTCGCCTTCCACCGCCTCAATCAGGGCGTGATGCACCGAGTTGCGAGGCAGACGCGGCGCGCCCTGTCGACGACAGCCTCGTCCATTAAAACACTTGCCCCGTTCGCTGGGAGGGATTTGAAGGAATCTAAAGGAATTTATAAGAGAAACCATTCGTGAACGTAAAATTCCTTCGTGAACAGTAATTTCTCCATGGCAGCCGAACGAGGCCATTATTTTTGATGTCAGCATAAATATTTATGATGGCAACAATAATTTTTGTAAAAAGAAAGATATAAAAACTCAACTTGGGGAACGTTGGTAGGGACCTTTGTGCGATTAGCTAGCTATAGACAAGACGGCGTAGCAGATTGCACCGTAACGTGTCCATGGATATCTAAGGTCCTGTTTGATCCATAGAACCAACAACTAGTTGACTAATTTTTAGTTTCTAAGTATCCAAACAGACAGACTAATTGTTAGTCCACTAATCATGAACTAGTTGTTAGTTCATTAGTTCACTTATAGGAGCTAATATGACTAGTTGTTAGTCCACAGCCCCATCTCACAGTCAAGTAGTACTATTTTGCAAAGCTGTGCAAGTGTTTTTTTTTCTTTCGTGATTCCTCGAGGCCCATGCCACCAGGCTAGAGGCAGAAGCTTTGGTTTGTGGCGAGGTGCCTTATTACATCTTTCATTGATACTAGAAATCCTTTTATATATGTAGTTAAACTTAATATTAACTAACTTGTCTAAAAGGAATATGTGTATTATTTTTTAGGACCGAGAAAATAAGCAGATCACCACTGTGGGCATGTTTGATATGGAGGGTAGGGGTGAGTCAAACTCGCGCTTCCACGCCGAAGCGAACCGGGCCGCCAAAAAACAGACTTCCTCGTCTTTTCCTGGGAGCCAAGAGAGAGTATCTTTTGCACCGTGCCGCCCTGGCTCGCGAGTGGGCTCGGGATGTCAAACATGCGAGGTTGTAGCTCAGGACCGCAGGAACACCCCAGGGCTCCATATCAAACAGGCCCTGAATGTCTAAATGGATCATCAGTACATGTACTTCGTCCGTTCCAAAAAAGAGTAATGTTTTTTTAACTTTCGGACATCATGTTTGATCGTTCGTCTTATTCAAAAATTTTATGTAAATTATAAAATAAATAAATCATTATTAAAGTATCTAAGTTATAATAAAATAGATGATATTTATATAAAGATTTTGAATAAGACGGATGGTCGTAAACATTGCCCATTCTTTAGCCTGAATAAGCGATGATATCGACTACTCTTCATCCCTAAATGTTTGTGGTTTTTGCTTCCCAAGAAACAACTTTCACTAAATATATATTAAAAATATTTATATTTATGACACATAATTAGTATCATTGAATATATATTTGAATCTAGTTTTTTAACAAATTTATTTGGACACACAAATGTTGTACGTATTTTTTATAAATCGAGTTAAACTTATCAGCACGTAAACCGTAGCGATGTATATTTAGGGATAGAGATATACATTTAGGGACAGAGATAGCACACGATGCGATGCGATCCAACTTGAAACGCATGCAATGGACACGTACTAGTCTCGTCAGCATCCTACTGTCTATTCCATCCCTCACCTTTTGTTTCCTCAGAACGAAACGATTATTCCAAATGCGCACAAGGCAGAGTCCGGCCAGATAGTATACAACAATAATATAATAAATAATACTGCCGGCCCGGTCTTGGTCCTCGATTCATTCACGCTCACACGTGGTGCATGCATGGTCTACGATCGCGTGTATAATCGAAGAAGGCGGCACTCAACTTTGCCATGCAAAGCCGCTCGCGCACGCACCATGAACACAGGGGAAACCAAACCGGGAAAGCAAAGCTTCCCGACACGAAACGAACGGCTGGCGCGCGCGATGTGAGTGGGGCGAATCCCAAATGAAATCCCACTGTCCGGCTGACCCGTCTCTCACGTGCCACCCCCACCCCTCCTCCTAGATCGATCGATCGAGAAAAGTTATAAAAGCTCGCTCGGCCTGTGTGTTTGTTGCCTCCACCACGCACCTCCACTCCATGACTCCACCCAATCACTCCGCTTTTTAGCTTGGCCTTTACTCCTCCATTCGCCATATCTCATCCTGGGCGAGCCCCGCGTGACTGACCCCACTTCTTCTTGCGGCGGCTGGCCGTAGCTCGCCAGCTTCCATCCCAGCCGCTGCCAGGCATGAAGTTCGGCAAGAAGTACGAGGCGTACATGAGGGGTATGGAGGCGGAGCTCCCCGCGCCGTCGGGATCAAGCGCCTCAAGAAGATGCTCAAGACATGCCGCCGCTCGCCTCGGCCTTCCGCCGCCGCAGCAGCCGATGATGCCACCAGCAGCGACCGCCGGTGCACTGGCCCATTGCACTGGTAAAACCACAGCTATTATCTCTCTCTAGCTTTTGCTGTTCGTGAATCGTGATCTCCGTTCTTCCTTTCGTCCAATCTCAATTTCGATCGATTGCTTTTGTTACGCAGCAAAGCCCCGCTTTAAACAAAATTTTTAAAAAAATCTTGGCTTGGCTTCAGCAAAAGGACAAGAAATCTTCAATTGCGCACGCAGGATCACAATTCACTGCAAGCCTACGTTACAAGACTAGAACTGGTCCTTGTCCAGTCCTTGTCCAGGTGGCAATACTTTTCGCATTGTGGCTGCATCATGCACACTGCTTGCAGGTCGTAACTGTTAAATAACTCCATATACTACCTTGGTAAACGGTGTCCGTCTGCAACCATTGGCCGCCTAGGTCTTAGTAACTGTTAAACAAATTCCAAGTGCTTACACTCTTTTCTTTCCAGTGCACGCATTGTTTTCTTTTTAGCTTTGGCTTTAGCGATGAGTTGAACCACGCATTGTTCTGACTTGTTTCACCTGATTTTGGGACGTCTTCGGTAAGGCTTCAATGCCCCCAAAACATAGAACTGTATTCACTAGAGTTGACATGATGACCATCCTTTCTGTATATTGCCTGTCATGGACTCACGGATGGTTCGCTGACGAATTCGTAACTCCATTTTCATATGCAGTGTGTGATGGGAGCTTCTTTCCGTCTCTTCTGAACGAGATGTCAGCTGTGGTCGGCTGCTTCAACGAGAAAGCCAAGAAGCTGCTCGAACTGCACCTGGCGTCAGGCTTAAAGAAATACACCATGTGGTTCACCAGCAAGGGTGACAAGAGCCACGGGAGGTTGATACAGCAGGGCAAAGACTTGGTTACTTATGCGATTATAAACGCCGTGGCCATGAGGAAGATTCTCAAGAAGTATGACAAGGCATGGCATTCTCAACTCGACCATCTTGTCTTTTCATTTATCGAATAATACTCCTACTACCTGAGAAAACCGTGTACCACTTTGATTCTTCTTAATGTATAAGTACTGTAAGGGGCCGTTTGGATCCTTTCATTTGGAAGAATTAATTCTACTTAATAAACTAGGCTACTTGGTTTGTAATTTAACATTCCACCACATTACAAAGTTCACATATAAGCCTATCTTAAATTCATAGGGTGAGATATGCAAATTAATTCTATAGATTACAATGTTATGTTTCTACTTTGCAACTTATACCACGCTCTTCAATTCGCTTTCCTACGGTAGAAATACAACACATAAGTATCTCTCCGGTGTAGCCAACTGTCGGGTACCTTAGAACGGGGTACCCCAAGCAAACATCAAATGAGTCGCTAAAATCCCATCTAAAAAATAAAGCTAGAAGGTAAGCCGTGGGCCCCTCACCTGCCACGACCGAGCCCACTGGGTCCTCCTCCTCCTCGCCTCGAGCCTCGAGCAGGAGGTCTCGGCATCCTGACACAAACTCCGCCTCGCGCGAGGCTCCCCAGGGAAGGCCTCGGCAGGGAGCGCCGTCTCCGTCTCGCCCGAGGCTCTCCACGGAAGGCCTCGGCAGGGGGTACATTCTCCGTATCGCGCGAGGCGTCTCGCGCAAGGCCTCGGCAAGGAGCCCGATCTCCGTCTCGCGCGAGGCCTCAGTCTCCGTGTTGCTCGAGGCCGGGTCGCCCGCAGCCCGTCACCCCCCGCCTCGACCGACCCTCCAGACAATGCGTTATGTCTCATTAATGCTTCAACCACTCCCGCAATCTCAGCCAGACGACGGCTCAACGCCACAGAATGGCCGACGCGACCCGAGGTCGCATCAGCGCCATACCGGCCGGGACAGGGCACGGCGGGTATTACCGGCCACTGTGTCCTAACACTGTGTCCGTGATCAGCGCCATACCGGCTGGGATAGGGTACGGCAGGATTACCGGCCACTGTGTCCTAACGCTGTGCCCACGATCAGCCACCCACTCGAGGCCTCGGCACTGTACACCAAGGTCTCGGCGATCTTGGGGTTCGCGCCTACCGAGACCCCTCCACCACGGTGCAGCCTCGGCATCGACCAAGTCTCGACCTCGCGCACAGTCCGTCCACAGTGGCTTGCACGTTCACCGCCGCACCCACTCCGAGGCAGTCCCGGGGTTCCCACGACGCACAGAATCTGATGGGACGACCACGCCGCTCCAGTGCTCCAAGGACGGACCACTCCGACGACCACGCCGCCACAGGAACAGGCTACAGGGCCCGGACACGCCGCCTCTGTTCACACGACGCCGTATAGTTAGTTCATGTACCGTCCTAGTCCTCCCTTCAGGCTATAAAAGGAGAGGACTTGGGCCGTTTTAGGGGGGCGAAGGGGAACACCTTATAACACACACACACGCACATCCCTGCCGCTTGAGAGCAACGTCTCAAGCGGCCCGCACGACACCCAGCCGAGACCTGGGACCAGCTCCCTCTCTCTTTTAGCTTGTAACCCCCTACTACGAGCACTTCGGTGCAAGGAATACAAGATCGACCTCTCAGACTGGACGTAGGGCCTCGATTGCCTGAACCAGTATAAACCTTGTGTCTCTTTGCATCACCATCCGGAATCGGGAGCACGCAGAACAAATTCACTGGTTGGTTGAGGACCCCCCGGTCCGAAACACCGACAGTTGGCGCGCCAGGTAGGGGAATACTGCGTGTAAGCTTAATCATCCCAACAAGTCCCGAATGGCAGACCCCATACGACCACTACGTCTCAGCGCAATGATCTGGTTTAGGGGCCTAGAGTTCATGTCTCTAGGATACAAGTACGACGTGATACTCCTCTCACCCAGAGCCCCATCAACCGATGGCGACATCACGCACCAGTAGCCCAGGCGCGGGCGGCTCCCAAGCCACCGCTCTCGTCACGCTCGCCAGGTGCAACACGGGCAGGACCACCCCGACACCACGCGAGCTCATGGTGGCGCACCGCGTTCTGCCGGCACCCCATGTCCAGCTGTTGGCACAAGGTCCCTGGTTGGGGACCTGACTTGCCTGAGCCTGGACATGGGTGAAACGCCGGCGGCATGCGGCGACGCCCCGTCGGCATCCCATGCCCGGCTGTTGGTACAGAGTCCCTGGTTGGGGACCTGTCTAGCTTAAGCCTGGGCAGGGGAAAGACGCCGGTGGCGCGGAGCGACGTCCTGCCATCAAGCTCTGCCCTGCCACCTCCTGAGGAGCCGATTTCTTTCATCACCCCATTCGACATGTACTGCTATGTGGCTATGCCATTCAGTCTCAGAAATGCAGGGGCCATGTACCAGCGGTGCACCACCCAGGTCCTGGGCGAGCACATCGGGCGAACCGTCGAGGCCGGCGTGGACGACATCAAGGACAAGTCCAGGAAGGCCAGTGACCTCATTGACGACTTGGAAGTTGGTGGCCCGCCCAAGTACTAAAGCACGGGACCTACAAGCTAGCCTACGAGAAGGGCGAAATCCTCACCAACACTTCGAACATAGAACAGATACGTCGCTTCTACCCTTAAATTCCCAAGCGTCATACAATTTTCCTCGAAATACAATAAAGAAGCGTTCTTTAATTGTTCTAAATTTTTGAGGAACCCCCCGAGCCCATCGGTACGGGTTCGGCGTTACGATAACGCAAGGGGGGAGACTCGACTCTGCCTCTGCAGAACCGAGCCTCCCTCGGGGGCTAGGGGGGAACCTCCCCCCCTAATCCCAAACTCTGTCACGAACTCTGCCAAATCGCTTGCAAAAACCTAAGGACCAAAAGTTTGCCTCGAGGCCAAAAGGCCGGCTGAGCCACGAGACAGCCTACGCCTCTGGGCTACGGCAACTCCCTCACCACCTTTCACCCGAGGGGCAGCTTAGGCTCCAAGGAAGTTTTTGCAAAGGACTTGTCTAAACACGAGACAGGGGGACACCGTTTTTTAGTCGTCTTTTCGAAAAATTTCCTACGCCGAACTCTCTCGCGTACTCTGACAAATCAATTGTAAAAAACCTAAGGACCGAAAGTATGCCTCGAGGCCAAAAGGCCGGCCGAGCCGCAAGACTGCCTACGCCTCTGGGCTACGGCAACTCCCTCACCACCTTTTGCCAGAGGGGCAGCTTGGGCTCCAAGGAAGTTTTTTGCAAGTGATATGTTCAGAAACGGAGCAGAGAGCAAGGGCTGGGAAATATAATAGAAAACGATTAAGATGCATATATACACAAGTACTGAAAAGGCCTCAACGGCCACAAACGTTATGGTACAATGATGTACGTCCTAATCTATTACATGACCCCTTTGACCCAGGTCAGAATACAAGGTCGCCAGCGTCGACGGACGGCGTAGGAGGAGCCACCTCCTCTTCGAATAGCCGGGCCAGCGATGTGCCAGGGGCCTCAGCCGCCTCCACCAAGCTTCATCACCTCCTCCTCGGCCTTCTCATCGTCCTCTGCCACGACGTAAATCATGTCCGAGACCGGCAGGGAGGTCCGAGGGTCGCACAAGAAGCCAGGGGAACTCCTGATCGCCCTCTCGCTTCGTGTAGAGGCCCGGGAGCTCTCCCTACGACCTTGACGAAACCCCGTGACTCGAACTCGCACTTGTGGGCTCGGCAAATACGACAAAAACTCCTCACTCGAACACGAAAACGAAAAAAGCCCCTGGAGGAGTAACTCCACTCCTCCAGGGCCTCGGGGGCTACACGCCTTTCTTCCTAGTCTATGGGGCCGAGGCCATCCTCCCCACCGACTTGGAATATGGTTCCCCGAGGCTGCAAGCCTATAACGAACAAAGTAACCGCATCACCCGAGAGGACGCCCTTGATCAACTGGAGGAAGCCCAAGACGTCGCGCTACTACACTCGGCCAAATACCAGCAGAGCCTGCGGCGCTATCAAGCCCGACGCGTCTGAGGCCGAGACTTGAAGGTAGGCGACCTGGTGTTGAGGCTAGCACAGAGCAACAAGGGTCGCCACAAGCTGACCCCGCCATGGGAAGGGCCGTACATCATTGCCCGAGTGCTGAAGCCCGGGACCTACAAACTGGCCAACGAGAAGGGCGAAGTCTTCACCAACACTTGGAACATAGAACAGCTACGTCGCTTTTATCCCTAAATTTCCAAGCATTGTACATATCGTTTCTTGAAGTACAATTAAAAAGCGTTCTTTAGTTCGTCTAACTTTTCGAGAAACCCCCCGAGCCCATCGTAGGCCTCGGCAATACAGTAACACGGCAAGGGAAACTCGGTTCTACCTCGGCAAAACCAAGCCTCCCTCGGGGGCTAGATAGGGGACCCCCCCTAGGCGTCCCCTAGGTCCCATGCACCATTCTTCAGTTGTTTTTCGCAAAAAATTCCTACGCCAAGTCCCTAGCAGGCTCTGACGAATCAGTTGTAAAAACCCCTCGGACCAAGGTCTGTTTCCTAAGCAAGAGGCCGGTAGAGTCGCGAGACGGCCTACGCCTCCGGGCTACGACACTCCCTCACTACCTCTCGCTCAAGGGACGGCTTAGGCCCCAAGGGGGTGTTTTGCAAACAAAATCCGATCAGGAGCGACAGAGGGCAGAGGCTCGGAAACATAAGAAAAACAACTAAGAAGCACAAGTACTTCAAAAGTAAAGGCCTCAACGGCCACAAGTGTTACGATACAAAAAATAACCCCTATTCTATTTTTACATAGCCCCCGGGGCCCAGATCAAGGCTCAGGGCCTTCAGCGCCGGCAGATGGTAGGGGAGGAACCACCTCCTCTTCGAAGAGCGTCGCCAGCGCCGTGCCAGGGCCTTCCGCCGCCTCCATCAGCTTCGCCACTGCCGCGTCGGCCTCCTCGTCATCATCAGGCAGAACATAGCCATCACTGATGGCTGGGAGGTCGACGCCAAGGTAGTGAGAGGAGATGACGGCCAGCGCCCGCTTGACACCCGTGTGCAGTGCCCCTCGGAGCCGCTCGCGCATCTGGCTGCTCAGCGCAATCAAGCGGCTCCCAAGGGAGCTGCCTGACTGAACCCCCTCGACCTCCAAGGCCTCGCAGGCGGAAAGGGCAGCACGCTTCAGCGCCTCGTGCTCCCCGATCTTGGTCTCGAGCACCGTCTGCACCGCGCTGGAAGCCTCGGTGGCCCGAATGATCTCCGCCTCTGACTCTGCACCGCGGAAAATGGAATGAAGTCGAGCGAGAGAAAGGACAACCTAAGTTAGGGACGGAAGCCCACGGAACTCACCCTTGGCCTTCTGCTCCCAGCGACGGGTCTCGGCTTGACAGGCCTCGGCCTTCTCCTTCAACCGTTGGGCCTCGAACCTAGAGGCCTCGGCCGCCCTGGAAGCTTCACTTCCTAGCTCTGCGTCATACAAGGAAGTCAGGGAGCAAACATAAGGAAAAGGAAACAAAACAAGGGGACTGGAACTCACCCTCGACCGTCCCCTTCAAAACCATAGCCTCGATTTGCGAGGCCTCAACCGCAGCAAGGGCCTCGTTCAGAGCGCCTTTGGTCAGCCGGTGCGCACTCTCCTATGCCCCTAGCTGCCCGGCGAGGGCCTTGCCCGAGGTCGTCGCTTCTTCGGCCCGGGACCTGAAGGCATCCCGATCGCTGACCGCGCGGGTAAGCTCCTCCTCCAGCTCCTTGACCCACGCCGCCAAGGGGGCGAGCTACGTCTGGGTTGTAGCCGCCTCAACCTTTGCGTCGGCACAGCGAAGGCGGAGGTCCTCCACCTCCGCGCTTTGCGCCGACAGAAGCTCGTTAGCGTCGGCAAGAAGGCCCCTCTGCCGCTGAAGCTGGTCCCAGACGCCCCTCTCCCGTCGGAGAAAGACCGACTTCCCAAGCGACCGGGTCTCGAGCTCCTGGGGAAGCAGAACGAGGGTCATTGGTCGCAACAAAATCAGGAAAGGAAACATCGCGCGAGAAAGGAAAACACGAACCTGGGCGACTCCGGGCAGTTCGTCGGCCACCACGGACAGCGCCGTCCGTAGCGACCGCTCCGCCAGCTGGCGGTACTGCTCGAAGGAGTTCCAGCGCCCGCCCTCGGCCGCGTCCTCAAGGGCGAACAGAGGCTCCCCCTCAGGGTCGTCCCGGCTCCGCCACAGTACCCGCGGGTGATCCCACCCGCGAGGCCCGGGTCGGACCCGCACGAGGGCCGAGCTTCCCTCGTCCAAGAGCGGCGCCGGCTGCTCCACGACATCGGTCTCCTCGGCGTCGACCACCTCCCGCGCCCGGGAAGTATCGTCGAAGGAGATCGGATAGACCTCGGGGGCTCCGGCCTCTGCAATTACGGCCTCGGCGGTCTCGGGGGCTCTGGCCTCCGCCATCGTGGCCTCGGCAGACGCAGAGACACCGACCGTGGCCACCGCGGTCTCGGCGGTCGTGGGCGCCGTAGCCTCCGTCGCCTCAGCCTCGGAGACCCCGGGAGCCTCGGCAACAAAGGGCACGCCGGCCCCATCCGACTCGTGAGCCTCGCCCCCACGAGGCAGAAGCGCTCCCTCCCTCGTCTGTGTAGGGGCCGCCTCGGCAGCCCCTCGGGCGGCCGGCCCCTTTGGGTCGACCCTCGCCGACGCCGCGCCGCATTGGATAGCGGCTTGTGCCTCCGCCACCCAGTGGGCGGAGGAGTCAGGGCTCGCCTTAAGCGCCTTAAGGGGCGCCAAGGGGAGGTCGTCCGCAGGCCGCTTCCGACTAAGGAAAATTAACCTACAGGGTCAGCGCAAAACCAAAAAAGCGACTGGAAGGCACCATGACCCTGCCAAGAATACACTTGCCTTGAACGGGGCGGCCCCCGCTTTGCCACGGCAAACCTCATCCCCAGCGGCGGAGGCGGCGGCAGAGGCGTCGCCTCCGTATCCATCGACGCCGGTCGGTCTTCAGCGGACCCCGGCGCCCCTTTGGTCCTCTGCAGGGGCGGTGGCGTCGCCTCCACCGCCACCTGCTCCACGACGGCCGCCGAGCCTACCGGGCTGACGGCACGTTTGCCTAACGCCCGCGCCTCGGGCGTGTCGGCCTCGGCCCCGGAGCGGGCAACCGCCGGCCCCGGGTCTGCTTCTCCTCCCCTTCCTGGGGGTGCTGGGCTGCTTGCCGACACCCCGGGCGCCACCTCCACGACGTCAGGAAGGTGGTCCAGGGGACCTCACCCTCCCTCGCCCTTGTCGTTCCCGTCTGAGGCCTCCGTCGACAATGACGTCGACGGGGATTCCTCCAGCGGGAGGCCATCCTTCCGTTGTTGACGGCGGCGCTTATCCAGCTCCTCGCGCGCGAGGATGTGCTTCGTGCGCTTCGCCGCCTTGGCGTCCTTTCGCCTCTTCTGCGCATCGGCGTGAGCGCGGTTGATCGCCCGCCGCCCCGCGTCCTCGGGAACGGGCGGTGGAGAGGAGCGCACGTCTCTCATCCCCTGAAGGAACGACAAACGCGCATGAGGGAACAAGGGGTAAGGGGAGACTGAGGAGATTCAGAGGCTACAGCGGCACACGACTTACCAGCGAAAGGAACCGTTGCGACGGCCGCATCACGATAGGGGTCAAGTTGCCGCCCCTCAGCTTCGCCTCTACCGTCTCCCCCACCCGACGAAGAATTTCCTCGTCAGAAAGGGCGGAGGAGGACATCCGGGTGCCCTCAATGGGCTCACCCGGCTTCATCTCGAACAACCGCCGCCGCCGAGCCATCAGCGGCAGCACCCTCCGGCGGTGGAAGGCGGCCACGACCACAGCCACGGTGAGGCCATGGGCCCGCAGCCTCGCCAGCCCCTCCAGGAGCGGCTCCAGCTTGGGCTGGTCGACCTTCGGGACACCCCACTTCCATTTCTCCGGGCAACTCCCCACAATCCGCCCGGTGTAGGGGGGAAGCCCTCCGTCGTCGTTGCGGAGGTAAAACCAACTCGTGTACCACCGGCGGTTGGAGGACGCGAGTTGGGCCGGGATGTAGAGGTGCAGGCGGTCCTGGCGCACTTGGAGAGTGCAGCCTCCGGCCCGTGCCGCCTTCCTCTTACCCGACATGCCCATCGGCTTGGTAGTGTGCCCCGCCCGGAACAGATGGAGCCACAACTCCCAATGGGGAGCGATCCCTAAATACCCCTCGCAGACGGCAACAAAGATAGCCGCCTGAACGATGGAGTTGGGGTTAAAATTATGGAGCTCCACACCGTAGTAGTGCGGGAGCGCCCGCATGAACCGGTCCGCCGGGACGCCGAGGCCGCGCTCGTGGAAGGAGACGAAGCTTACGACGTAGCCGTCGCGAGGCCTCGGCTTTGGCTCGCCGTACGGAGCAATCCACTCCGGCCTAGTGGGGTCTATCACCGGGCGGAGGAGACCACCATCGACAAGCGACTGGAGCATCTCCTCGGTGACGTCCGACGGATCCCAGGGGTCCGCCTCGACAACGATGATGTCACTGGCCATGGGTGCGATGGAGAAATCAGGTGTGGCGGTGAGTTTCTTCTCTTCCTCCCACGCTCTCGCCTTTTTCTCGCTTTCTCCCTAGGCTCGCTCTTCTCTCCTCTTCTTCCCGGCACCCGCTGCTCTAGCGACGGCTCGACGAAGGCGGCGCTAATGCAGGCAAGGTAAGACGAGGAGGGGCGAGACTCCCCGGGTATTTATGCAGGGAGGAGGCGAAACGAACGGGCGATGAAATCGGGGAAGTTTCCCCCCCGATCCGGCACGGTTAACCACGAGCCGATTTCGCCAGCCCACGCGCCCACGTCTCCCGCATTAAATGCGAGGACAGTTACGTCCCATCCACCACGCCACGCTCGGCCACTACGGCAGCAGGTGTCGTTTTGACTCCCCATGAAACTGCCTCAAAAGGCACGCCGCCCGTACCGAGCCAATAGGGAAGATATTCCCTGCGGCCTATTCCTTTCGTATGAAGGAACCGGGCTCTGAACCTATTACGATCCAGGGGTTCGAAGGCTGGGCCCCAAAGGGTTTCGACAGCCGCCCCAGGATAATAGAGTCAGGGACGACCGCGGGCGAGCCCATACGGGGCCGAGGCCCAAGCAAGCGAAACGCTTGGGACGCCCAAAGTTGTGTCCGAGACCGGAGGAAAGTCTTCGAATGGGATCCCACCGTAGGGAGGCACCGAGCCACCGAGGCCTAGCAAACGGCCTCGGCACCCACTAGAGACATCCTCTGGTACTCTTGGAGTGTGTCTCTGGACCGCTAGCCGTCCCCTAGCGAACGGGGTACGGGCCTCCACTCGGACTACCCGATAACAGCTCACCGGAAGTGCCACCGCTCGTGCCCATCGAGGGTAGCGAGGCACATTCCACCCCTCCTTCCGAGCAAAAACGAAGCGCGAGGGTCGCACAAAAAGTCAGAGGAACCCCCGACGGCCTTCTCGTTTTATGCAGAGGCTAGGGGGCTCTTCCTGTAACCTTGCCGAGACCCAGCGACCCCAGCTCGCACTCAAAGGGGCTCGGCAAAACAAACCCTCCTTCCAAGCGAAAAGGAAGCGTGAGGGTCATACAAAAAGACAGGGGAGTTCCTGACGGCCCTCTCACCCTGTGCTGAGGCTAGGGGGCTCTTTCTGCAAATACGCCGAGACCCCACAACTCGGGCCCGCGCCCAAAAGGGGCCTCGGCAAACAAACCCTTACGCGCGAGGGGCGTATAAAAAGTCAGGGGAACTCCCGACGGCCCTCTCGCTCTGCGTAGAGGCTAGGGGCTCTTCCTGCAACCTTGCCGAGATAAGAATGGGCTCGGCAAACAAACCCTCCGTCCGAACGAAAAGGATATGTGAGGGGCGGATGAAAAAGTCAGGGGACCCCCGACCGTCCTCTTGCTCCAGGCGAAGGCTCGAGGGCTCCTCTTGCACCCAAAGACCAAGACAAACGGTTCAAAGCCACGCTAGAGATTTCATTACAAAACACGATAAAGGGCACTGAGCCCATTACGGTCCAGAGGTTCGAAGGCTGGACCTCCAAGAGGTTTCGACAGCCGCCCCAGGGCAACAGAGTCAGGGACGACTTCGGGGCGAGCCTACGAATGGCCTAGGCCCGAGCGAATAGTCGCTCGAGGCGTCCTAAGTCGTGTCCGAGACCGGCAGGAAAGTATCCAAATGGGATCCCACCGTAGGGAGGCACCGAGCCACCGAGGCCCAGCGAACGGCCTCGGCACCCACTAGAGAAATCCTCTGGTACTTTTGGAGTGCGTCTCTGGACCGCTAGCCGTCCCCTAGCAAACGGGGCTCGGGCCTCCACTCGGACTACCCGATAACAGCTCACCGGAAGTGTCCACGCTCGCGCCCATCGAGGGTAGCCTGGCACATTCCACCCCTCCTTCCGAGCGAAAGGAAGTGTGAGGGTCATACCCAAAGTCAGGGGGGCCCTGATGAACCTCTCGCTTCGTGCGGAGGCTAAAGGGCTTTTTCCTGCAGCCTCGCCGAGACCCCCGCAACCCGAACTTGCGCTTATGGGCTCGGCAAATGCAGTAAGAACTACTCGCTCAAACACGAAAATGGAGAAAGCCCCTGGAGGAGTAACTTCACTCCTCTAGGGGCTCGGGGGCTACACCCGGCGGGTGCGCTCGCGCGCACCCACCGGAACCTCAAAAAACAAACTAATTCCTACAGAGCAGGCATAAACCTAGCCTCGACAAACCCTCAGGGAGAGTGCACGCACTCCCCCTGAGGCTCGGGGGCTACTGTCGGGTACCTTAGAACGGGGTACTCCAAGCAAACATCAAATGGGTCGCTAAAATCCCATCTAAAAATAAAGCTAGAAGGTAAGCCGTGGGCCCCTCACCTGCCACGACCGAGCCCACTGGGTCCTCCTCCTCCTCGCCTCGAGCCTCGAGCAGGAGGTCTCGGCATCCTGACACAAACTCCGCCTCGCGCGAAGCTCCCCAGGGAAGGCCTCGGCAGGCAGCGCCGTCTCCGTCTCGCCCGAGGCTCTCCACGGAAGGCCTCGGCAGGGGGTACATTCTCCGTATCGCGCGAGGCGTCTCGCGCAAGGCCTCGGCAAGGAGCCCGATCTCCGTTTCGCGCGAGGCCTCAGTCTCCGTGTTGCTCGAGGCCGGGTCGCCCGCAACCCGTCACCCCCCGCCTCGACCGACCCTCCAGACAACGCGTCATGTCTCATTAATGCTTCAACCACTCCCGCAATCTCAGCCAGACGACGGCTCAACGCCACAGAATGGCCGACGCGACCCGAGGTCGCATCAGCGCCATACCGGCCGGGACAGGGAACGGCGGGTATTACCGGCCACTGTGTCCTAACACTGTGTCCATGATCAGCGCCATACCGGCTGGGATATGGTACGGCGGGATTGCCGGCCACTGTGTCCTAACGCTGTGCCCACGATCAGCCGCCCACTCGAGGCCTCGGCACTGTACACCAAGGTCTCGGCGATCTTGGGGTTCGCGCCTGCCGAGACCCCTCCACCGCGGTGCAGCCTCGGCATCGACCAAGTCTCGGCCTCGCGCATAGTCCGTCCACAGTGGCTTGCACGTTCACCGCCGCACCCACTCCGAGGCAGTCCCAAGGTTCCCACGACGCACAGAATCTGATGGGACGACCACGCCGCTCCAGTGCTCCAAGGACGGACCACTCCGACGACCACGCCGCCACAGGAACAGGCTACAGGGCCCAGACACGCCGCCTCTGTTCACACGACGCCGTATAGTTAGTTCATGTACCGTCCTAGTCCTCCCTTCAGGCTATAAAAGGAGAGGACTTGGGCCGTTTTAGGGGGACGAAGGGGAACACCTTGTAACACACACACACACGCACATCCCTGCCGCCTGAGAGCAACGTCTCAAGCGGCCCGCACGACACCCAGCCAAGACCTGGGACCAGCTCCCTCTCTCCTTTAGCTTGTAACCCCCTACTACGAGCACTTCGGTGCAAGGAATACAAGATCGACCTCTCAGACTGGACGTAGGGCCTCGATTGCCTGAACCAGTATAAACCTTGTGTCTCTTTGCATCACCATCCGGAATCGGAAGCACGCAGAACAAATGCACTGGTTGGTTGAGGACCCCCGGTCCGAAACACCGACACCAACAATAATATACAAATATAATCCATATACAACCCTATTAGCTTAATTAATATGTGTCTAAATTATAATTATTAAAATAAATTCAATTCAAAGATCCAAACAGGGCCTAATAAAAAAAGGATAGTAACTATAAGTATCCTGCATGCATTTTTCAGTCCTACAAGGCAAATTTGCGTGCTTTTACCAGAAACTTATTGCAAAGTGCATAAGGTGCTATAGGGTGTGTGTTATCAGGATACATTAACAGTATGTTTCAGACGCATTACAAAAAAAATTCAGTAACTGCATAGGAGCTAATTAAATCCATCAAATGCATGTTTCAGCTGGATTACAAAAAAAATCAGTAACTGGATAGGAGCTAACTAAATCCATCAATCAAATGCATGTTTCAGCTGGATTACAAAAAAAAATCAGTAACTGGATAGGAGCTAACTAAATCCATCAATCAAATGCATATCTATATTTGCATTTCAGATTATAATAATAACTTGATACGAATAGGTAATCACAGAGAATTTATGAAAAGCAACTCTTTTGCAGATACATTACTCAAAGCAAGGGCAAGAATTCAAAGCTCAAGCTCAGAGCCTCCACATTGAGATACTTCAGTCCCCATGGCTCTGTGAGCTGATGGCATTCTACATGAACTTGAGGAGGAGCAAGAAGAACAATGCCGCTGCAATGGAGCTCTTTGGCGACTGTTCCCTCGTATTCGATGATGACAGACCAACGCTCTCATGCAACCTCTTTGACTCCATGCGTGTTGATATTAGTTTGACATGTTCTATATGCTTGGTGAGTTGCACTTCTGACAATTACAGTGCTATTTTGCCCTTGTTATGTTATTCAAGTTTTCGAGGTTCCCCGTCCTCTCTATTTAAAATTCATAACCAAACTCTTGATTCTTCATATTTTTATTTTCAGGATACAGTGTTTGATCCAGTCTCGCTTTCCTGTGGCCACATATTCTGCTACTTATGCTGTTGTTCTGCTGCATCTGTGACAATTGTTGATGGGCTGAAGTCTGCAGACGACAAATCAAGATGTCCCCTATGCCGACAGGTAAATAATTTATCACTTATTTCAATGAGCAGATACTTGAGCATCATCTAGCCAACCATTCCCGTTTCAGCAAGGGGTCTTTCCTGACGCTATGCACCTGGATGAACTCAACATGCTGTTGAGACATAGGTAAGCATAAGGCCTTACAGCTTTCTGGGATTATATATGTAGTACTCGTGTGTTGAATTTTCGATCTGTCAACAGTTGTCCAGAGTACTGGGAGAAGAGAATGCAATTGGAGCGAGTTGAACGTGTTCGCCTGGCTAAGGAGCATTGGGAGTCACAGTGCAGAGCATTTTTAGGCATCTAAATACTCAGCTTCTACTGGTGGAAAGATGATTTGATTTGTTAACATTGTTGTTGGTTAGATCTTGCTTTGTCACAAGTTTTTTGTGAAATAAAGTAATCTACCCTCTATTAGCATTCAATGTTCTGTCTTGTGCTCCTAGCTAGATGGAGAAAGAGAGAAGGTGGTTGGTTGTTCAAGTGCAGAGTTGCAAATGTGTATATATGTGGCCCTCTCGGTACAACTTTATGATTTTTACCTGAAAAGTTTGAAGTTGCTCCGAGGTGCTTCCTTTTACTACAGAGTATCTTACATCTTTTTTCTGGACCGGTTTAAGCCCATAACCACTGAATGTTTATATAGGTCGCAAAACTCATGAAACTAGGTGACGAGATCCTAACATACAGGTATGTTAAGCCTCGGATCAATGGTTCCCGAACGAAGAAGACCCCCCGATTGACCCCTTTAGGATCGCTCGGGGGCTACGCCCATCGGGCACGCTCGCACGCAACATCTAGCAAAGAGACCTGGCCGAGACTGACTCGACCGCAACCTCCGCCTGGGGCTCGGGGCTTCCCCGAGCCTTGGGCTCCCGATCTACGGCACGACCAAGCCCGGTCCTTGGCTCCTGCCCGGCTAACGATGCCAGCCAAGCCCCGGGCACAAGAAGACAAGCCCCAGGCTACCGATGCCCGAGGGCTCCCTGGCGTCGCTCCCGAGGCGTGCCCCTGCCAACTGCTCCTCCGACAGGGTCACGTCCAGGGCATGACACAAGAAGACAAAGCTTCCCGCGGCCTCCGGGGACTCGGGGGCTTTCGGGCCCGCACGTCAGCCCCTGGAGCCGACCTCCTTCGCCACCAAGAAGTCTCCAGAAGGTCTCACCTGGGGGAGGCCGGTCCAAGCCGACACCCTCTGACACGCAGAGTGTCAGAACAGAGCAGTCGGACGACGCCCAGGCTTCTTCGGCTCCAAGACTCCTCGACGGTCCACAGCGCACCGCGGCAAGCCCCTCCTGGACTCCGGCGCACGTAGACCATAGACTAGAACCCCCAAACCGCCTTGTACCCGATTTATCTCATTATATAAGGGATAGGGTCGGACCTAGAGGGGGAGGATCTCGATTCGATCACCAGACAGTCCATTTCATTCCATCTGCCTCTGCTCTGCACCGAGAGCAAGGCAACCCAGAGAGGGGCACCGAAAGCCTCTCCTCCACCGCATCCCGCCGTCTCCTTCCTCTCCGACGAGGGGATACTCCACCGGCGGCAAAACAACCTTAGAATTAGCACCGAGCTAACCCCCCTACCAAACTCTCTTCCTTTACACTCTGTTGTAACCCCCTAGATTTTGGGTGCTCTTGAGTGTAAGGATCATCAGCTGTTGAACGTATGGACCGAACCAGGATAAACTGTTGCGTCTTCTCTGCGTGATTCTTATGTTCTTGAGTCCACCTGAGCCACCGGAGACCCCGTACTCTGACACCGACTCAAACAACATGCTTGTCGCGGTTTCGACCCCGCGACACTAGGTTCACAATTGTTTATCCATGTGCAACCAAAAACTTCCCAAATACATAAAACGCTGAAGAAGATTCACACTGGAGTCATGCAATCAATAGCTTTAGTTTTCACAACATATGTTATTGTTGGGGACCAATACTAGGGTACCCGAAGATGAGGAGCTAATGGTCATCAACATTGATTCATCCGAGCAGTCAAGAGCGCGACTACAGCTCCAACCGACCCTAGGTGCGCGGGCTCCGCCTCGTCCGGCCTCCGGGCCGGGGGCTCCGTCTCGCCCAACCCCTCAGGCGCGACTCCTGACGGAAGCCCGTACTGCCGCCAACCACTACATGCCAGAAAGTACAACCCAAGGTTAAACTTCTGGCATCGTGCAGGGGGTGGGCACATCTCAACATGACCCATGCCCGTGACATGTCACTCCAGGGAACTCACATCACCAACAGTGACGGACGCGTGGTCACTATGCTGCCTACTCCCTGTACGGCCGCTGACGAGCACGCTGGTTCGCCGCGTCGCCCGCCGGGACGGAATGGGACGTCACGACCCGCTGACAACGCCGGGGCGTGGCATCAGCGGCGAACAGGCGCCCGACGTGGAGCCATCCCTGTCACCATCTGCTGTGTCGGCGGGACCCGCATAAAAGAGAAGAAAGGCCCGACGGTCCTCGAAGCCTTCCTCTCCTTGGCTCTTCTCCCTCTCTCTCTATGTAACCTGCTCTTCCCCTCCCCTTCGTCTATAAAAGGAGAAGCAGGACGCCCCAGGAGAGAAGACGGCGGTTCACCACTTTACACGGTTGTAGACATCAAAACACACACCCTAACACGCCTTAGTAGCACACGCATATCAGAGACTTGGGACATGTCCCTCTCTCGCTCGTTTGTAACCCCTACTACAAACTTTCAGTGCTAGTAACACGAGCAGCAACGATGAACTGAACGTATGGACTTTCTACCTGAACCGGTATAAACCTCGTGTCTTCTAAGCACACCATCCGAGCCAGACACGCAATACTAGAAATTTACTAGTTGGTAACTCGAAACACCGACAGTTATGTTTATTCCAAAGAAATAAACAAAACAAAACTAAGTGTCAGTTCCTTGTGCTAACTTTAGTTAGCTCCAATGCAATTACATAGGTGTGAGTGTGACCATTTTGTTGAACTACTTTTGAACTCCTACATTTTCTGTAACCATGCATTGTTTTACCTTACCTCTCTTTTCCCTTTTCCCTAACAAAATCGGGTCCTATAAAAAAAATACATACCTACAAAGGTGTGGTGACATGGACTTGAATTCACACCAACAGCCTTAGAATCACATCTCTACTGTTTGAAAAGAAATACCTGACTTGAGAAAATGTCAAAGAATGGTGGCCATGAAAAGGTTATTCTTCAGTCAGCTCTTAATGTCATGATCTCTTTTGCTGTTCGGTTCCTAAAATACATCATGTGTTCCTGCAAACAACATTAAGACAAGCATCAAGCTAAACAGAAACTTCTTAATCCGTAACACCACAGTGTATGATTGTACTCCTACATCAGTATTAAGTTGCATGCACCGACCAGTTCAGCCCAAAAGCTTAAGCTGATGGGGAGAGGTGGCAATTAACTTATATTCCAACACTCCCCCTCACTTGGAGGCTCCCTCAGGCCTCAGACGTGGAATAGGAGCAAGCAACAATTATTTTATTTAATTGCGCTAATCAGGATTCGAACTCAAGACCTCTGGCTCTAATACCATATTAAGTTACATGCACCGACCAGTTTAACCCAAAAGCTTAAGCTGATGGGAAGAGGTGGGCAATTAACTTATATTCCAACAATCAGAAGTTTAAGCTTCATATCAGCAAGTTAAAGTTCATTTTTAAGTATGACAAAACTCAAGCCCCTCAATCTAAGTATATCTAGTCAACTGAAATTACAGATATGTACGTATGTTTTTCACCGGTCAACTTTACCTGACTAAAAGATGGTTTGATACCTCTGCTATGGAAATCAATGTATTTAAGCATAAACATGCCACAGTCCCACCTATAACAAGAGAATAGGGTCAAAGATAGCCATGCCTGCCCATTAATGTGCACCACATGAATTGAAAATAAAAAAAAATACTTGGATGTTGAAGATCCAGTAACCCGTTGATTGGAATTTAATACTTTATATAAATTCATTTCTTAATCAAATCAATCAGCGTCCACATGCTGAATTTTGTGGTGATTAGTACTAGAAGAAAGGTTACCCATTCTGCTGCAAGGGGAGAGACTCTGACACTACCACCCACGAACTAGGGTCTACCTCTAAGTTACTCTTGTCCTTCAATTCATCCACGATGTATCTAGTCTGCCACAAACAGAAAAAAAAAAAAGTAACTGTAGAGCTTCAATCCAACACTAGAAATCTTGCAGGCCCTTTAATTTTGTGTTGGGTCCTTTTATGAAGAACAATGTACTTTGTACTTTTGTTTTTCTTGACAACGAATATCAGTTATATCTTAAAAAAAATAAAAGAAAGACATACAATTATTACATTAATAATTTGCAAAGGCAACCCCATGCATTTCAGGCACTCTATTCTAAGAAAGTAAGAATAGTGTAACTTTCTGTTTGGTCAGATAAGCTTACCAGTACTTTCAGTACATCATGGCCCAAACCTCCTAGAGAATCAAGGTACTGCAATGTTTTATCCTTCATGTTTATAACTACCAAACACCAATGTACATTTCTATGCACTGGAACAAAGATCTGTAACATAAATTCCGACGGTAAGTTGGATGTGGGTAATAAGCATGAAACGGAGACAAGTCCAATAATAGGATAAGGACAAAATAGCAATTTACTTTCTCACACTCGATGAGTCCATAACCCAACCTCTTGAACGTCGTCCATCTTCTAACAGACTGGTAATCATAACCAGCTATTCCGCAAGTAAGCTGAGCAATAATTCAGAAGTCATGAGGCCTGCTAGTGCTGGGTGCTAGCCATATGCTAGAACATGTGAGAAAAATTAACTTGTAACTTAAAGGAAGAGTTAACCTCCACAAAAATGCAGGTGTTCTAACTAGGCTCAGAGGAATGCTAAGATACATTACAGGAATGTTACGAATTTATTATCCTTGCTTGTAAACTAGGTGTTAAAAAAAGTAAGTGAATTTAGAGCCTAAAAGAGGAACGATGACACTAATTCATCAATATTAGCTTCTGAGAACTCCAGAAGAACAAGAAAATTGTTCAATTTAGCATAAGAAGACGAAACACATGCATTGCCTGGCATTCCAGGCAAGGGTCTGGAATCACACTATGTGCATTGATTAACATGAAAAGAGGCCATGTATTATATAGGAGATGCTTGCTCATAAGTAATTGTACGATCTTGTATACTTGCAAGCAAATTTCTAATATCAAGTTTGCTGCTATCAGATAACATCCATCTTTGGCAAGATATGAACCACTGATTAACCAATTATCAAATCCCGATTGGCAATGCTTTTGCTTCCTATGCAGTATAAGACCATAAGTCTTAAATATAATATAATAGAACCAGCATTTCAAAAGACATTTATGCATGCAGTATGTGAAGCGAAAATATAAATACCTTCTTGTAGAAGAATGTATTGAAGAAATGGCATTTCAAAAACCTGTTGTGTTCCCTTTCTTCCCTCTCCTTTAACAGTTCAATGTACAAATTAATGACCTGCAAGCAGCAAAAAACACAATGTTAGAGATAGCACTAGGGATCCTAGCATCACATATTTTTGCTGAGTGATCATTAAAGATCTTTTGCAGAATTATCTTAGATGAAAAATAAATACTCAATGTATTTACCTCATCATTCAACCACCCACGAGGCCTCAAACATTGAAATTTCTCATTAGTAATCTCAATGTTAGAAGGCTCATGTATCACTATGACTTTATCACTACAAAAATAAGAGAGACCAGAATATCATTTGGTTGTGCCAGCAATATGAAGAAAAAAGTTCCATAACATGAGCATATGCTAAGTATACCTGTGATTCCTATTATACAACAGAGTATCAACTTCTCTTTCTTCTTTGTCACTTAGAGGTGTAAATAGTTCAGATAGATCCTGCAATAATCAAGTTTCAAAGTATATTATACATATGAAAAGTTGTTATAACAATTAAAACAACAGAAAACCAATAAGCCAGAGTACTAATTTACTCCCTCAGTTTTTAAATATGACGTTTAGGAAAAGCTAAGTAATTAGTATATACTTAAAAACAGAGATAGCATGCATTAAACTACTAATTAAATATACCAAAGCAAAGCACCTTTGGGGAAAAATGATTTGATTTTTGCATTAAGTGTGCCTACAGAAAATTTAGGCTTAGAGAAAATTGCTACTCCTGTTCTGTTTGAAAAGCTCACAATTAGCCATTTTCGACAGGTGCTGTATTTCACAGAACTAAAGTTCTGAAAACACCAACACATTACCATTTTTTGTTATTCAAATTAAAAAAAGGCCATGTATACATTGTTCAGTAAACTCCATGAGAATTAAGATTAAAATGGTAACCTCCTTGGGTGTAGTGTCCAGAGGATCAGGCAGCTCGGCAAGTCTGAGCTTCCCAAATCCTGACTCCTGTAATCTTCCACCGCGCTCCTTCGTCCACTGAAGTGCCTTGTAGAACATCGCCTTCTTCTCCAGCGACCTTGATAATCCCAGTGCAGGGCCGCTCCAGTCGCCAATTCGCCTCCCCAGGACATCGATATTTTCAAGCTCTGGCTCCACTGTGAGATCCACCACTTCCGGCGACCCATCGAGCCGCTTTGTGTGCGCCTCTGATACACCGTCGCTGGTGCTCTTCCCCAGTAGCTGTGAGGTGCAGTTGCCCATATCTACCTCCGCGGGTTTCCGGCGACGGCGAGGGGCTAATCCGCTGGTCGTGAGGAGGAAATGGAGTGCGAATGGACCAAGGACTGGGAAGTGGCTGACCCTGGGAAGCAGACTGCTACGGCTGCGGCGGCGACGGGGAGTGGAGACGGCGTGGCGGGCGTCGTCGACGAGAAGCTTGCGGCGGCGGCGCGGGGAGGTGGATAGCGGTCGGAGGGCGGGGAACGGTACGGGGCTGAGGCGGCGGCGGCTGCGGCGGCGGCAGAGGCGAGATGAGGAGGTGGCATCGTCGTGGCGGCGCTTGTGGGGGGCGCTGGCGATCGTGCGGAGAGCGAAGGACCGAACGGTCTGGAACAAGTTGGGGACGATGGTGAGGCGGCGGCGGCGGCGGCGGCGAGGTGAGGAGGCGCCCTCGTGGGCATCGGCGTGGCGGCGCTTGCGGCAGCTGTGGGCTGCAGCGCTGTTCATGACGCTGCTGAGTGACGGCGCATGGGACGGTAGCTGGGAAGGCTGGCGGCGGCGTTGTAAGGGTGCGGGCGGCGGGAGGCGGGCGCCGGCCACCGGGGTGGGGATTTGAATCGGGAACAGCAGATTTGGCGAGACGAGGTAAGTTGAGTATGAAAATTTTCACTTCGCATGTTTCGGGACGTCGGATGGGGTTTTTATACTAATAAAAAAATTAATTACATAGTTCGTATAGAAACTGCGACACAAATTTATTAAGCCTAATTAATTCATCATTAACGCAGGTTAGTTACTGTAGCACTTATGGCTAATTATGGACTAATTAGTTTTAAAACATTCGTCTCATAATTTTTAAACAAACTGTTCAATTAGTTTTTTTTCGTCTATATTTAATATTCTATGTATGTGCCGTAAAATTCGATGGAATAGTTTGGAGCCAAAAATTTTTTTTTTAACTAAACCAGGACTCAAGATCCTACTACAGTATATCGTGTGAGCCCGTGACCGTGACAGCAAAATGGTTTTTTTTCCCTGCTAGGTACTGCTAGGTACTCCCTTGGTCTTAGAAAAATCAATTATTACGATTTCATTTAAAAAGTTAAATAATTTTAAATTTAATTAAGTCACTAAAAGAATACGCTCGTTTGGAGAAATTTGAAGGAATCCGGATGAATCTGAAGAAATTTATGAGAAGAAAACCCTGTTCTGGATGAAAAAAAGAAACGGATCAAACCGAGTTTAAGGGTACGCGAACGAGACGTTGTAGTCACATCTCTACAGTCACACCGATTAGTGGTTCGACAAAAAAAAAGATTTAACACCATTACTCTGTTATTGCGTATCCTATCCGATGATGGAGCTAGCAAATGAGGCTAGCAAGGGCTCTTTCTTTGTTCCCGTTTCATTTGTTCTCTCTTTCATCCTTCCTCGTCTTTCTTCGTTCTTTATCTTTCGAAATGGAGGAGAGGTTAGAAGAGAGCTCCATTGCTTGTGGCTTGTGGGGTAGTAGGATCTGCCCCTGCTTATTATGAGTTTATAACTATGACCATGTCGTATGTTTCCACATGGCTAAGATGGAGGAGATGGAAGGCTCTGCCAAAGATAAACCTGCCTATTTTACCATAGAGTTCTGTGCTAGGAATGCAATAGCTTTTAGGTAAAGCCTATGGCACTAAGAGCACGCTTAATGTAGCATGGATTGTCTGTAGAACACACAAATATATGCCTCACCTGACTTTGTATAGAAGTGCTCACTGAAGCAAACACACCGAGACAGGTAAGCACCCGCACTACTTGTTTTCTCTAGTCCACTAACACCTCAAGGAGACCAGACACCGATTGCATGCACAGATTGAGAAAAAACAAAGAGAGTGGCGGAATTGGTGAAAAAAATATATATATGAGCGACTTGGGTTGGGAAAACAATGACCTCAATCTATCAAATTCTACGTGAAAGACAGCCTTTTGCTGAGGTAGTTGATTTATATGTCGGTGTTGGTGGTGCTCTAATATCCCGTATCAGTTTTACGGCTATCTAAATAGTCATATATTACAAGTCGATATACTTGCCCACCTAGTGAGAGACAAGCCTTATGCCTTTATTGTCATCATAGGTGTCACCGATGTATGGTTAAGGTACCGTTTGGATTGAGTTTTCACCTCAGGGGTCATTTAAGTTAGCTAGTAGGTTATGGATTATGTTAGTTTGTTAAAGGTTCGATTGTTTGAATCCCTAGGATCATAGTCTAGAGCATTTGAATTACAAGATGGATCGTAGAAGTTAGGTTCTTGATTTTGGGTGGGTTCAAATTCAAATATAAGAAGAGAAACAGTAAGCTGTAGGACGAAGTGAGCTAGAATTTACTTTAAGCATATATCTAAGTATCACAATCTTGATTTTGCATGATGGAATTTTTAAATAAATCTAGTAAACTATTAGAAACATAATTACAATTTACTCTAAGAGTTCCAAGTGTTTTTCTCCAACACAAACTATAGATTATTTTGACCTTTTCTATTTAAATATAGGGAACTGCTGGCACCCGGACGTCCGATCAGATATTGATCTGTTGGACGGTACCGTGGACCGGGCCGATTCGTTTCCCTGAGGCACGCCTACACTCCGCGCCCCCCGCCCGTACCTACTTTTCACGCGCCCACCATGGGGCCCACACCCATGGGGACCGCTGGTGACCTGAGCCCGCCGCTCCTCGCGTCCGGATGGACGGCCGCGCAGCTCACCCCTGTCCACCTCGCCCCCGCCTCGCACGTGCACCCTGCCCCCGTCGTTGCTCCCCGCTTCTTCCCTCAAACCCCCTCCTCCTTTCTCTCTCTCTCTCCATGTGGGCGGGACTCGGGAGCCGGCCCCCAACTCGCAGCGCCCCCCGTCCGCCGGTCCCTAGCCCTGTCGTGCCACATCCCCCGCCGCCTAGGCCGTGCGCCCATCACTCACCGTGCCCCCTGAAACACTTGCAACATGAAACACTTGGATGTAACATATGTTGGACACAGATGAAACGTTTAAAACATACTGTTGCAACATATGAGTGAAACATATGCAATATCCAGATAAAACACTTTGCAACATGTGTGTCAAACATATGCAGCATCCAGAAAATGCTTGCAACAAAACACTGAAAACGCTTGCAAAATGTGCAACATGTGCAATATCGCGATCTACTTTTGCAACATCCATATGTAAGAATTGCAACATACATCCGAAACACTTGAAACGTACATTTACAACGTAGGGGAGGGCAAGCCTGAGGCTGGTCGATTCTGGTCATCGGGGTGGGATCCGGCGGCGAGCATCACCATCATCCAGCACCAGCAGCACTAGCCTTGGCTCAACCTGGCGGGCGGCACGTGCTACGAGAGGGAGCGGGTGGCGCGACGCACGGCCGAAGCGAGGAGTGAGGTGCGGATGGGGAGCGCGACGGGCAGGGGAGAGGAGCGAGGAGTGAGCAACGCCGGTAGGGCGCGCGACGGCGCGGGAGTGAGGCACAGCATCCGGATGAGAATAAGAGACATAGAAAAATGAGCAGGGAATAAAAAAGGCAAAGTTGTGGTGCACGTCACGCCACGCGTCCGTCCGGAGGGAGTCGCTGGCGTCGGATGTCCTGTTTGTAGCATTACTGTTAAATATATAGATGTTGCAATACATGTATTTAGATATATGTTATTATTATATAAAAAATCAAAACCTACTACTACTTCTATTTTAAATTATAAGACGTTTTATAAGTTTATAGTTTTTGCTATGTATTTAGATACAATTAATCTTTATATACAAAGTATATTAATGTATCTAGAAAAATCACGACGGCTTAAAACTTTGCATTGGAGGGAGTATTTTTTTTTTCCTTTTTGAATTTGAAACGGATGACTAATATAGGTTTAAAATTTAAACTTTGCGCAAGTGACAATCTAGAACGGCCCTCTACCATAAATCTGCAGGCCTCGTCCGTCCGATGGGTACCCTGGACCATCGTCAACCGTCGCGACCGGGCCGCGCCCGCCTCCCGCCTGCTCTGACGTGCCGTCCGTCCGTGTTGCCATCGCCATCCCCTCCTCCCTCCGCTCCGCTCCGTTTCGTTCCCACCCTTTCCACGCGGGCAATTTAATTTATTGCCACTCTTATGGTTGCCACTCCTCCAGTTGCCAGCGTTAAAAGTGCTCCTACATATTTGCCACTGCATGCAATTCGCCTCCTACGAATTTGCCATTTTCGCCGACGTGTCGTGGCAGATGGACTCGCCAGCGTGGAAGGCAGCCTGGGAACCCTATTTGGGCGTGGCAAATGACCATATTGCCCCTCCTCCACCTCACGTTCTTTTCTAGGCCTCCGACTTCTCTCCTTCCCCACGCGTGCGGCGTGCCCAGCTCGAGCCCGCCCGCCCCGCCTCCCGTTCTCTCCAGCGCCGCCGCCTCCTCTGCGCGCCCGAAGGAGCACCGCCACAGCCGATCCGCTCTCCCCCGCGCCTCATCTGGCCGTTTCTGGCGGCTCTTGGGCCTCCCTCGCCCTCCCTGACGGCCCTGAGCTCGCCCTCCATCTCCGCTCAAGCTCGCGCCGTCTCGACGCCTCGAGCTCGTCGTCCTCGCTTCCGTGGTCACCGCTGGGAAACATGAGGAGGAGGCCTGTGATCGCTGGCTTGCAGAATGCGGCGGCTACTCGCGTATGTGCAGTTCTTATGTTTGTTTTAAGTAAGTGGTCTGTGCTCTTTTTTTTTCCCCTGGTTGGAAGATGAGATGAGAGATTTGCTGGGAACTTTCAGGACCAATTCCGGCTGGTCGAGGAGAATGCGGCCAAGGTGAGGACCGATGTCATGAAGGAGCAGCTTGCGACGTTCCGGTCACAGCTCGAGGAATTTGCTCGCAAGCATAAGGTGATCCACTCTCCTGTATTTAGTTGAAATGTCGAAGGAGAAAGAAAGCCTAATCACACTTAATTGTTATAATATGCCCAAAATTGCAAATTGTCGGTTGGCTTCTTGGATGATGATATATGGATTGGATTACCTGTTTTTTATGTAATTATAAGTGTAAGATCAACGCTAAACTTCATGGCCTGCTTGGGATTGAGAGTTTTCACGTGGTTTGTAAATTCTCTATTTTAAACTCATCTGCTAAATGAATGAGCAACTCTCCTGCCAATATCCCTTCATAAAACATATTATCTATGCTTTTATTATGTACTATCTGCTGAATTCTTACCTAAAAATGAAATGGTTTTTTAGAAATATGTAG